>NW_009953304.1:335789-359890 GCF_000747805.2 Chaetura pelagica
AGCAGGGAGTTGAGTGGAGAAGCAACTATTCTCCTCACACACTCTGGCATCAGGTCCCTGTTCCTTTGGAGATGAGAATAGGCCATTGAAGTATAGAGCTGTGCAGCCCACCAGCAGGAAGAAGGGGCTGCATATTCTTTTCAGCAGAACTTATTTCAAGTAGCGAGGAAAGTTTCTTCTCCAAGTTTGTTAAAAATATTGTCAGTAAAAAGGGAGAAGCATTGGGCTAGAAATTCGTAGCCCCTCTGTTCTCTGCCTGGCTTGCTGACAGATTTTCTACATTACTTTCCTCCTTGCTTTCTTTTTCTCTTGATGCACCTTTCCGTTTTGGTAATCATGGTTTGGCTTAAGCAGCATCCGTGCTCTAGCAGCTGAACTTGAAAAGTGCAAGTCTCAAGAGCCTTTCCTGGCTAGTAGATGGCACCCATTTGCCTCTCTGCACTGTTGTTTCAAGAGCTCCACAGAGAATGTTTGCTTTTCTCAGAATGAGGCTGCTGGCTGCAACTCATGACAAGCCAAGTGCCAAGGTAGATTGATAGTTGTGGGTTGTCCTCTCCCACACAAAGGTAAATTAACCTTTTTCTTACTCAGTATTAGAGAGGGTCCATTGAAGTGCCTTTCTAAGCAGTTCTGTAATGATGCAAAAAGTTGTGGTATTTTTAATCAGATTTTTCTCTATAGACTAAGCAACAGCCTATAGACACTTTATATCAGTGGTCATACATTCTAAAAGTTCAGCTTTAAAGCTGTAGTGTGCATCCTTGTCACAGAATTTTCCAGACTTGTGTTTTGAGAATTTGATCTTTCAGATAAACTTCTTACCTTTTGGCTAATGTAGTTAATATGCAAAAACACCCCTCCCTCCCCCCACTCAAAAAAATCCCCAAAAAAACACTGCGTGGTGTTCTTTTGAATCTTCAGAGAGCCTGAAACAGCATCACTTGAGAGGTATCAACCTAGGAGTCAGTAAATTAAATACCAGTATTCTTGGCTCCTTCCAGTGTGATAATTTTAGCAAAAGTATCCAGCTTTCCCAAATAGAATCCCTAAATGTTGTAAATTTCAGTTGTTCTCCATGCAACTATGAATATGTGTAGCTTGGCCCTGCTAATACTTGTGGTCAAGGGTTGATACACTTAGTGCAAACTGAAAGCATTAGAAATCATAAGCTGAATTTCATCTCTGAATAAGTAACAGCACACTAAAAAAACAGGCTGGTAGTATGTAAGTTGAGTCTTGGTGTAGAGTTTCCCATTCCTCTGTAAGTTGTCAGAGATGGTAACTGTCAGTAACAGTTCCCTGGACCTCTTCCTTGGATTATGGTATGCCATGTTTATTTATTCTTTAAGCTCTGTTACACGAAGAATGAAGTCTGCAGTTACAGGTTGCATTCCTACGAAGGACCACTGGATGGATCTAACTGGCTTACAAAATAATTTACAGGATTGGTTTGATGCCTTGAAGTGATTAGTGGTAAACTTAGTGGGATATGTGGATTTGTCTGGGTTGTTCCTAGTGTTTGAATTAAGCTGCCTGATATCTTCTGAAGTAGCTCTCTATGTGGTTTTGCATTACAAATTCATGATATACCAACCACAAGTTCTTGGCAGCTAAAAGTTGGACTTTTCCCAGAGTGAAAGAATTGAGGTGATTACATTGTTGTAAGTCCCTTCTATTTCCAGTCAGCATTAGTAGGTAGCTGTAGGGTGCATTTGGGAATGTGTCTCTTAGCAGCTCTTAATCTGGATACTTTTGGGGACTAGATGCTCTACTCCCAACAGTGTTTTATCCAGCCATTTGGAAAAGGTAAATGTATTGAACTCTTGTAAACAGAGCAGGTGAGGGATCAAGTAGAGCAGAAGTAGTCAGTACTATATCATGACAGGGAAGGTAAAAAAAAATTAATAATGAAGAAGCCGAAGCAAAAGAGATGCATTGTTAGGATAACAGCAGGTGTTGGAAATAGCATTCCTAGCTTTCAACACAGCTAATTAGATCATAAGTGTAATTTTTACATAACTTGCAGAAGAGCTAGGAGTGCACAGAGCATAAAGGAAAAAATAAACTTCCCTAGGTTTACAGATGAATTGTATTAATCTGTAAACAGTAATGATATAATGATGCAGCTTTTGTCACTATGTTTAGCTGCTTAATACCTGAGATTGGCTGAGTATAAAGAAGGTCAGTAGAAGTTTCTGAATTACAGAATAGCGACCCACCAGTTGGTTTCCTGCAGAGAGAAGAGTGTAAGTACATATGTTATGTTCATGATGCAAGCATGAAAGGTCCCTTTCCTCTTAACTTCCTCCCATGCCACTGCAGTGCAGAAGAAAGATTGACTTTTGGTCCAAAGCCTTACTATTCTGTTTACATTCTTCTCATACTGTGGTGGAAAGCAAAAAAAAAGAGAATGTGTTCTCCACCCATACCTTTCTTATAAAGCTCCATTCTTTGATTAGATGAGCTGTCTTTTTACCCTCCGGCACAAGCTACCTCTTGTTCATGTGCACTCTGAGGCAGCTCATTCAGCTTTGATGTGTCTTGCCAGCATCTGGACCTGCCCGCAATCAGTGTGTCTTATGACTTGCAGATTTAACAAGGTCTTGACCAGCTGAGTGCCAGGGCTGTGTCCTGTCCTGCATGTGCCATTTCAGTGCATGTGAAAATAAGCAATTGATTTGCAGACCCGTATCAGTAGTATACATTCATCTACTATTCTCTAATGAATACTGGGTCCCCCTAGCAGTTAAATGGAAATCAGAGACAGTAATTTCAGTAGGCAGTTGCTTTTTGATATCTGAAGATATAGAAGCTATGCATGGATTTAGGACTCTGGTGTTGGTAACTGTGATGGATGTGAAGTAATGCTAGCATGGTCATACTTGGCAATGTTTCCATACTGTGGTCCCTTCCTGCAGAGTAAATTCTTGCCATGCACAGCCATCATGCAGATCTGACAGGTTCAGAGGGATATGAATCTCCACACATATAAAGCAAATCTGGAACAATGCAGCTGGGCTGCTGTGGTGTGTGGGCTGCTGTGGTGTGTCGACTGCTACAGCGTGGGAGTTGGCAGTACAGGTCCATTTCTTCTATCTTGTCTGTCTGGCAGGTAGTTCCACAGAGCTCAGGGATTCCACCATGACTGAAGAAGAAGCAACCATTAACAAAATTTGTGTTTCCCACTGGAAAGGCAGTACCACTCAGTCTCCCAGAAACATAAATCCCCCAGGCACGTTATGATGGATGTAAGTAAAAGTATAATAACTGTATAAGCACAATATTTTCATTGCTGGGATACATTTGATTTCTATTATGAAAATCCTTTGGGTAAGGAACAAGTCTTTTTTAATCTCAAAAATACATTGTTAAAGAAGTCTGTCAATGGCACTGTATCAATTTCCTGAGCGTTAGCACCCAAGCACAAGAGAGGACACAAGTTCCTTTTAACCCCCCAACTTCATCTTAGGGGGTTGTTTTTTGTTTTGGTTTTCTCTGAAGCCTCTAAGTATGAATCAGTTGAGTTACAGAGCTGCTGATGTCTCACCCACAGCAGCATTTGATTGGGTCATGGCATGTTTATTACTGCAAGGCATTTACTTACTTATTACTACAGCACCTTTCTGTGTTTCAGTTAAGTCTAGTGCTCTAAACAGATGGTTTTCTGAGGTGTATTGTTTTATTCTGCCTTTTATGTACCTGCATATGATGGAGGCACAAGCCAGCTATTGCCTTCTGAGTGGACAAAGTTGTTTCCCCGTATAGATTACTCCATGTTGTGCCATTTATTTTTGGCAGCTTGTACTGGTCGCTACATTTAAAGAAAGAACATAGGATTAATGGATCCCCAGTTTGATCCAGGTTTGTTTTCATAAACAGCAAGAATAAGGTTAAATTTATGCTGCTGTTTTGAAATTTCAAGTTGCTTTAATAGGCCATGTTCATTCTTCTGCCAATGGGTTTTTTCTAGCCAGCATAGTCCTACATTAAAGCAGGACTCATGGAACTTGAATTCCAATCTCCATGATACAGGAATTTGAGAAGCTATCACATGGATACTAGATTTCACTGTCAGTCAATTCACTAGCAGAAGAGAGGCTTAATTCACTCTTCCTGGATGTAATCATCCTTCTCAGCTGTCTAAAGACCTTCACACTGACCTTGACACAGGAAAACTGTACTGATCTCTCACTCATTTATTACCTCATCTGTGTACTGAAAGAATCCAGGGCCCATTAGGGCAAATAATACAGGAATATAGGATTGCAAGATGCAGTTGTGGGAAACGGTAATTGAAGTATTGTTTAAAGCTGACATAGTTAAATCAATACAGAACCCTAGATGGGCATCATTATGTTTGTTAAAATCTAGTCGCTTGTGATTTGGAGTAGCAAGTTTTCGAATTTATCCAGGGCACTTTCTTGGTATAGCAGAGACATGAATCTTAATCTGTACATTTATATCTATGAATTCAGAAAATCCTCCATTATTTTAGTTCTTGTCTCCATTATCTTTTACTGTATTAGTGAATATGCTTGTTGATAACCATATCAATTCAGCAGAGCTGGAATCCTGAGCTCCTAGGTCCATTGACCAGTTCTCTGCCTTATGCAGTGAAAATAATTGAAACTAGAAGTAGTCTATTGTCCTTTGTATAGGGCAGTCATAAGGAGAATGTGGCTTCTGCATTTGTACAGCAGTTGCTAGACAACACTGGGATACCAGGAATTGGACTTCTGGGCTATGGAGAGGCATAGATCCCCATGGTTACAGGCACGGAGTGGTCCCCTAACTTTGACGCCTTTTGTTCCAAAAGGCATGGGGTTAAGTGGCCTTTGCATCTTCATATTAGAGTCAGGGTTCCATTTCCAATCTAGACAGAAGTGACCTTGTAAATCTCAGGCTGCTACAGATACAAAACAAAATTATTCTGTTTACCTGCTGCATAACTGAGCTTTTGGTCAGTTAAAGGTTTTCTGAAATTCTGAGAAATTATTACTTAAAAAAATACATGAAAGCTGAGCTTGAAATCTCCATTCCCTGGCTCCTTGCTCTGCTTGTTGTCTCAAAGATGTTTTAGTTCTGGTCTCATTGTATTTTATTTTAAGCTTTGGAGGGAGTATCCAAGAAAGGAAGTGATCAGGATTTGGAAAAACAATGAACAGGTTCACTAGCCATTATTAGGGACAGAGGTGCACTATTTAATACAGATAAATGAAAAGTAGAGCTCTAAAACGTGTAGCAAAAATGAAACGTTAGAGACAGTAGGAGTAAGCCACAATAAAACTATATGTAAACAGATATTTTTAGAGGTTTATATCTCAGCTATAGGTGCATGTCTTTTTGCATGGGTGGCAAAAATAATTTCTGACATCAAAGTTGTGTCCCTGTTAAATTTCAAATTCTTCTTCCAAAACACATCCCACAATAATAGCATGAAAGAATTGGCAGTCATTTACAAGGATTTTCCCCTCAATTCTCATCCAAATCCGGTGACACATGAAGCAGTTTGAAAGTTTGAAAATTCTCAACTTTAACTGTTCAACATTGACTGTTAAGGTCAGCCTTGAAAGCAGTTAGTCAGCTTTAACTGTGGCTGCTTAATATGTTGTCCTCCTGAAGAACTTTCAGTCCAGCTCGTAGGTAGCATCGTATCAGAGGTCAGGTGTTAAGCATATGGCAAATGTCCCTGAACACCAAGGACTGTGTCTGGGCTCTTTATGTTTTTTGGAGGGGCTTGTCATGAACTGTAGATTACTGGCTGGAGCCTGAAGGACAGAGAGGTAGAGCTCCCAGGATCTCTTAAGCTGTATTTCAGCTTTTCTGTCTTTTCCGTCTTTTTCTGTTTGCTTTTCTTCGAAAAGTGCTGTTTCTGCATGGTTGTCTTCTAGCGTTAAAGGCAAATAGATAAAAATGAAAGAAGTTTTACCACTGTGAGAAATACAGGCAGGGATTGTTGACACCTGATTTTACCTTTTTAGTTCTGTTTTTTTTCCCCATGTTTTATCAACCTGTATTTAATACGAAATTTTGATAGTGTTTATGCAAATTACTGAGTCCTTCCTGGCTAGCAGTCTGTTAATTTCAGCACACAACTACAGTATGGCTTACATGGCTGTATGTCTTATCTAGATTACATTCTTTATGCTTCCTGTGAAATACATGGGTAAATACAATTAAAATGTAATATATATATGTTATATATAATATAATGTTATATATATATTTATATATGTTATATATTACATGTTATATATAGCTGTATAACCCATTATACCCAGCATACCCTGCTGAGGTCACTACCTATCATAAACTGACTGGAGATATTTTGAAAATGGGAAACCAGTAACCTGAGCTCCTAGGGATGTACCTGGTGTTACCTTGCAAGTGCTCCTTCTTGTGTCTTTGGGTCTCCCCCAGTCATTATACAGTGTTAGTCCTCTTGAAACTGGGCAGCCGTCAGAATGGAGAAACTTGTAGAGGAAGCAACACCATTCCCAAACACCTTTTTCTCTTGTGCAGGGATGGATGTCCTAAGGCCTGTTTCTGTGGGGGAGGACAATGAGAGAGTGGAAATAAACACCTAACATCCCTGTCCACTTTCACGCTTCTATGTTTTAGAAATCAGAATGGGATATTTTCATGAATCCTTACTGTACCAAGACCCTTGGCTGATAAATGAATCGTATTTTAATTTGTCTAATTAGAGCTGTGGCTAGTTTATGGATGCTTATCTGACTTAGACTTACTATTGTGAGACATTTAGAGAGATGTCTCATGAGAGGAACATTTTGTAGAAACCTGACCTCAACAAACCATAGAAGGGTGAATGATGTGGCCTTTTCTTGTGGCACAAGTGGTGGCTTAGGTGGCTTAGCTGACCAGTGTTGCACACAGGGCACCTTCAGGGCTTTCCTCATGTAGAGAGATGTAAATCAGTTGTACTTACATCAGATTCACTCCTTTTAGTTTGTAAATTAATTTATAGTTACACAGACTGTGTTCAAAATACTGTTAGTGAGGGACTAGCCACTCCAGTGCGTATTTCCACTGAATGGAATAGCATTACAACATTATTAAATAGCTCTTGATTATGAATTCATCCAAGAAGTAGGTTATTAGAATGAAGTATATTTTATTAGAACCTTAGGACACTCGGCCAAAACCCAGATCCCTTGAGCACTATTCAGACGCTTAACATGAAACAGTCTCTAACTTAGAAATTTATATTCAAATTAGACTTAAGTAAACAAATAAGGGGAAGTGGAGAAATTGAGGCAGGGAGAGACAAAATAGGTTCTCTGCTGCCACATAGTCTGGATGTGTGGCGCTAGGAAATAGCACAGATGGTTCCTTTTAAAAAAGTAAAAATGAAAAGGTGCAAAGATGTAAAGGGGAATTTATTAACAGCATAGCCCAGAATCTGCACCTCCGGAAAGAAAGGGAAAATAATTTATCCGCCCACACTGACTTTTTTCTGATGAAGGCAGGTGAATACAGCTGCACTAATAGAGTGTAACACTCACAATCCTGAGCCGCGCTTACTGATGCAGAACTGAGAGGTAACCATTGTCTCCAGGAAAACAATAGCACTCGCAGCCCCTGCGGTGGCTGCAAGGTTACATACTATTCAATCTCTGCACATGTCATTTTCACGTGAAGGTCTTTCCAATCCAGCCATTATGGAGTCAGTGGATGAAGCTGGAGGACAACAGGGACAGCTGAACAGGAAGGAGCAGTCCCTGAGAACCTGCCAGAAAACGACACTGCTTGGTTGGACTGCCCGGTGGAATGGACTAATGCCTGGAGACAGCATGTATCTGTTTGTCCTCTCACAGATACTGGTAAGGCAGCCTGTCATCTCATCAAAATGCTGGGACTCATCTTTCAAGCTTTGTTGGCTTGGGAGGTTTCCTCCTCAGTCATTGTAGATGTAGCAGTGGACATAGCTCATTTGTGGAGCCACCTCTCACAGCCTTACTCTGCTTTTGAGGTCCCATTCCTTGCCCCTCTGCAAATGCCTTCTTTGTCTAATGACCCACATCCCAACAAATCCATCCTCTGTAACTGATGTGTATGGGGTAAATAACCATCTTGATAAATGGTGACTGGGAGGTGTATCCTTTAAAGTTGCAGTGTGCCCTTCGTGGTTGGGGATGACTTCCCTGTGAGGGTGTTAAATATAGCGTCATTGCTTTTGTAGTTTTATGTTAACTATGGTGTATGCAGCAACCTTTATGTGGGTCAATGTCTGTGTTTCTATGAATCTGTTTATAGGGAAGTTGACATGAATGTGCCTATTTTAGAGAGCTTTAGATAGTATGAGATAGGCCTGAATAGTCTTCTAATAACATTCAAAGTGCATTGAATTACCATTTTTATAATGCTGGAAGTTAAGAAGTGAGAGGAATCTGTTGCTCTTTTGATACACAGGCTACCATGGGCAGTTCTTTTGCTAGTGTAGACCAGAATAAGCTTGCTTAACTCACTGGTACACATGTAGTTAATGGTAGCTGAGCACTTAGCCTTCAGCCTTTTTACTCATGTTAAGCTGCAGCCTAGAAAGTACCTGACTACTTAAAGCAAAAATGACGATCAACATGAAATCAAGGGAACAAAATTACTTAATTATGCAGTCTTGAAATGAAAATGAATGTTTGTATAATGAGAGATGCTCATTATGTATTTTCTGATTGATTGCACAGCTTCTCTGCATGATGCTGTGGTACAGCACTTATGGGACCATCCCAGCAGCTCAGAATGCCTTTGACCTGCTGTCTTACTTCCTTACCCCATTTAAACAGTTTTTGTCAGATCAAGGGAAGGTAAGTCCCTGTACTTGTCTGTGATTATGGGGTGGTGGTGCTTCTGATTAAAAGTATAACGCACATATATTGAGTATAATATGGTGACTACTGCAATGTGTGTGTATCCTGAAATAGCGAAAAGAGTTTTCTGAAAAGAGATCCATATTGTATCTTCAAAGTACAGGTCTGAATTTTTGGCTATGGTTTTAGATCAGCACAGCGTATTTTTCATAATGTGCAAATAATTGCAAATTAAACAAAGCAATAAGAAATCAGCCCACTAAGGTTTAGTTCACAATAAAGGGAGAGCTGGAACTTAACTCAATAGGGTGGATCACAGCTTAAATTCTGGAAGAATGGATCAACCCCCTTAAAAGGAGCAAATCACAAGACAATCAGTCACAAAATTCTATTTTTATTCAGTGTTTAGGGCATATCTATGTAAAAGTATGTCAGGTGTAAGTTTGAATTATTTCTACAAAGTTACCCTGGTAGAACTGGCTTAGCTTCTCACCATGACATGACATATATACCAGTATGATTAATCTGATAAATTACTGGGGTAATTATACCCAGTGCAGTTTTCTCTAGTGTGGACGGAACCTTAATTAAATGGTGAGTAGCTTTCAAAAATCAGATTAATTATATTTGCCATCAGAATGCTTAGATTCGTTGTACATAATTTTTGTAGCAGAGGCTATGTGGTACAAATAGGAAATCTGACTCAATGCCTCTTGTGACTGGAGTACAGTGGAGACTGTTTTCTATATTCCCTGAATGACATCTATGAGCTGCATGTCACCGGCTCTTTTGTTTATTTGAAAGAAGTACTTTTATATTGCACTTTCTCAATTGGATTTATTATGCACAATCAGAGCTCTTCATAGAGTACTGCCGGTATCTTATTTGCAGTGGGTCAGTCATTAATTGTTCCTTACAGAAAATCCCTGATTTATAGAATATTGGTTTGAAATAAGTATTCAGTGTGGAGGCAACTGACTCCTAGGATGCACCACAAGAACACCCCAAGTATGAGTCTGTGCTGATAGTCATGCATATCTTTGAGTACTGTTTATTACAGCACTATTTACCATGTGGATTTAGACTTGAAAACAGTAAAGACAAAGAAATCTTCTGATGTTAAAATAAGCGAATGAAAGCTCTTAACTCTGAATTTCTCTTTAGCTGTACTAGTGGGTCAGGAACAGTGTAAAAGTCCTTGCCCACTAAAGTCCATTAGAATTGAATGTTGCATCTACTACTGAGAATAGACTGAACCCTAAACTACTTAAATACAACTAAGATGTTGAAGTGAATTTCAGTTTGAGTGCTGTGAATCAACCTTATGGTATTTCACAGAATATATTAGAAAACATAAAAAAGTCCTCTGTGGCAGGGTTTTATGTAAGGACCCACAAATATGGGAACAGTATTAAACTTTCTTCAAAGTCCTTCGCCACACTGTAAAATTTCACTGACTGTGGCAGTGAAACACTTGTCTAGGCTGCAAAATTGAATAATGGCTCTAGATCTCAGTTTTGGCAGTGCATGAGGGTAGGAAGCAAATTTCCTTTTTGCCTTCACAGTGAAATCCAGTGTTTAAACCTTCTGAGATGGTGGAGTTTAGAGCTGATTTCAATTTCAGTCTTCTCCAAAGCCTGGCATTTTTTGTTGTTGTTGGTAATGTCTTTACCATAGAAAAGATCATGGTATGACTAAGTCTGCATGGGAGGTCTAAGAATGAATACAGTTTGCCAAGAATGTGCATACAGGTGCTGTGCTCCTAAGTACTTTGTGGATAATTTTCAGTTCTATTGTTTCACAGGACCTGACTAAAATTGGGAGCGTTGTGGTATCATACATCTTGCTGTCTTTAGCTTCTCTAGGACTGTTATTTGTAGGATCTGTGGTAAGTTATGATACTGTGCAAACTATATTTATAGCTTTTTTCAGTGTGTTTTCAGAAGATGTCTAATTTACTGCAAGTTGTTGAAGTTAAGCCTAAGTTGATTGTAAAGGAACCTCTTCAGTTCTATTTCTATATAACTGTCTGCTTGCTTTAGATAGAGGAATCACAGCTACACTTACCCTTTCTCAATTTCTTGATGAATTGGGGATTACACTGATGGTTTTTATTCTTTCCATCCACAGATGGGCAAGCTATTTTCACTTAAATAGAAGGGATGTGGCCCAGTAATGGGATCAGATAATATTGCTGCCTTAGGAATTACTTGCAGAGCGTTCATTGACTTCAGTGGCTGAAAGAGCTGTTCCAGAGCACCAATATACTTGTGAATGTAATGTCCTTGTAGATGTAGGCCAAGGCCCCAGCTGCAGAACAAGATTAAGTGACATGACTACAATTAATCTAGTTAGCTGTCAGCTGTTTGGGAGCAGGAAGAGTGCACATTGTGTTTCTTCATTGATAGTGTAACTGGCACTTTCTATGGTAGATGGGAAAGCTACAGAGAATTTTTTAGGGAGCTCTAATTGAACATGGCTTTTCATACCTCTATATACTGTTCTGGTAGAGTGGGAAAGCACTTACTAAACATGCAGGTGGAACATCACCTCCTGTCTTTAGTGCAATGCACCTTCGGGTAGCTTGGGGGGCTGAAGTTGTACTATATACATGTCATTTGGGTGATGCACTGTGTAATGAAATACGTCATAGAGTCATGGGAGTGTTGGGAAGGGACCTCCAGAGACTGCTAGTCTAACATTCTGCTTGAAGCAGGGCTGTTGCTGACACTTGATAAGATCAGCCATGAATTTTTCTACACAGGTTTTGTAGACCTCCAGGGAGGGAGATATATCGTCTCTCTGGTTACCTGTGGCATGACTGCAGGATGCTTTTGGGAAAGGATTTTTTTCCTAATGTCTGATCTGAATTTCCCAAAGTTGAAGGTGCAAGATGAATTACTGCAGCTTGTGGCCGTTGTCCCTTGTGGTGTAGGCTGCCATTCAGAGGAGAGTCTGTCTGCATCATTTCTGAGGCTGCACTTCAAGTGATGCAGGCTGCTGTTAGGTCACCCCAGTGTACTCTTTGCCATGCTGAACAAGTCCAATTCCCTCCACCTGTTACAAAATTCATGTGCTGCACACCCCCGACCTCCTCTGTAGCCCTGCCCTGGGCCCTCTCTAGTTTGTCCATATTTGTCTGAAACTGGAGGGCCTGAAATAGAGCAGCAGTCAACATGCAGCTGCATCAGTGCCAAGGAGAAGGGAATGCCTGCTTTAGTTTGCTTTTTTTGATGCTGCTGTTCCTTACCTAGACTACTTTTGTCCTCAAAAAATAAACTTCTGGTGATTTCGTAATTGCAAATCTTAACAAAACTGAGACACATGTGAATTGTGATGAACCATCTGAATTTCAGGTAATTTTGCAGCAAAAAATGGTGAGCTAGAAATCAGAATAGCAGGACCATGATTTTTCTGCATATCCAGCCTGTTTCTTGGTGAATGGACACTTATACCAGCATAGATGAGAGCAGACTTGGCCCATTTTTAAGTGTTGCTTAAAACTGTTGTACAAAAAAATAGTTGTATCAGATTCCATGTAGTCAGGTTTGTTCTGCTTTGTATTCCAATGGTCTCTGCTAGCATGTCTTCTAGCTAGAGTAGAAGCACAAATGTCACTGTATGTTGCAGAGCATCAGCACGTAAGAAACATCCTGTGAGTTCAGACCAATGGTCTGACTTGCCCAGTATATTCTCTCTAACAGTGGCATTAGAAAGGAGATGCTGTTTAGAGAGAGCATATGAGCCTTGTCCCTTCTGACCTACCTGTTACCTTGCTCTGTGTTATCTCATGTCATGCTGCTTTGCACAATCTGCTTCTACTGGTGTTTAGGGAGTAAGGCATAGTAGAATTTCTAGAATCCCATCCTGTTGGACAGCAAGTAGTTGCATAAAGACAATTTTCTTTATTTTCTATCTGTCTCAGCTGAGTGACCTCTCTCTCTCTTTTTCCTTTTTTTCCTTTTTTTTTTCTTTAGTGAGTTTTAAATTATGTGCTGCCTAGAAAAGACATTGAGGAGTGAATTTCAGATGTTTGTCTTTCCCAAATGTACCCTTCCCTCTTTATATAGGTGGAACTGGCACATCAGTCACACACTGATGTATATACTAGATGACATATCAGTAAAAAACAGCTTATGCTTTTTTTTTTTCAATTTATTTAGCAACTGTGGTAACTTACAGTAATGCTTTAGAAGTTCCCTGGGGAAGGGAGATAATATGCCTGTTTATACAGGTACTTTATTGCTTTAATGTAGAGCAATAACTATTGGACCGCATAACAAGACTAGAGAAATGGTGGTCAAGTGAATTTTCAGAAGTCACACCAAGAGAATGGAGGCCCTGTCTGGTCTGTGCACATGGTAAAGTCCAGCTCATTCTTGAATCAGGGAATTTGTAACTCTAATACATGTAGAGTGAATTTTTCAGGAGAGTAGACCTCTGCTAATGTTGGAGACACTTCTCTGAGAATACCCAGGTACCAGAATGTGTTGGGAGGTTAGCAATCACACTGAAAATAAAAGGGTGGATAGAGTGCTTGAGACTTATATTAGTCAGGTTGTTTGTTTTCTGTCTCATAAAATGGTGTCTTAAAGACCCAGAAAGCTGTGGAGAAACCAGCATTGAGCTGTCTAGTCCTCCTGAACAGGTTTTCAGACCTGAATATTTTTCCATTATTTAGTTTAACCTCATCACTTAAGTGTAACTTAATATATTCCAGTGTCTTGGGCAGCTCCTTACTTACCACACACTTCTTTCAACCTAAAACAAAACTGCTTTGTTTCTAGGGTGAAGTTCTTGTTTCTTTGGATTTACAGGGTGTTAAATCACGATTAGAACCAGTCCTGTGTCACTGTATCAGCTCTAGAATCTGTAACACATAATTCGTACCTAGCCCTTACACTTGGCCCACAGCACAAGTGTTGATTTTAGTAGCAACAGCACTCTCCAGCAGTGTAAAATTTTTGAGCAGATATTTTACTCTGGGAACTGCTCAGCTATTACAGCCTTGCTGTATGCGAAGGAACAGCTAGTACTTTGGAGTACCAAGCTATAGAAGTCATCTTGGGGAATGAAAATAGAATCACATCTTCAAGCTCTTTGTCATCCAACAGGCCAAGCGTGTAGGATAGACTTGGTTCAGACTTGGCCCTAAATTTGTGTAAGACAGAAGTCTAATAATCATGTTCCTATGTTTGCTTTTGTAATAACTGTGTTCTCTGACTGAAACAAAAAAAATATATATATGTTTGAAGTAACTGTCAAATGAATAACGCTGCTTTGTGAGAGTCTAACATTAACTAAAGCTGACTATGGACGGAAATTAAAACTTGCTTCACTTCATTCTTTAGACTCAGAGAAATGAGAGCACGTGAAAACACAAGCACAAGAAAATTGCTTAAAATCCTGTAAAAGCTAATGTGCTTTAGTAGCCTAGGAAGATAAATCTGACACATTTACTAAATTCAACTGCCTATTTAAAAGGCATATAAGAGAAGGACAGAAGAGACTTTACTTTGGAAAATATGACCTGTTCTTAATTTCAAAAGGATGCATGACAGTACAATGTAGTTTGTATAACATTTAGCTTGAGTAATACTGCTCCTAGTTCAACACTACAGAGATAATTGGCTTAAGGTTCCAGATCCTGGAATTCAGAGGTAGGCTTGAAATTTTTAACTGAGTCCTGTGTGGAAGATTAAACAGCCTGCTGATACAATCTCTAAATCATCTAGTCTGCCACACCATCTATGCAAACCAATATGATACAGTCATTTTTTTTATTCATATCATCCATTTTAATTTACACTTATGTCCTAGAACTTCACAAGCTGTATTATTTAATGTGTATACCATGTTTAAATCAGAAAATTAGATCACAAAACAGTCTTTGCCACTGGTCAAAACTGATATGAGCATTCTGAGCCTCAAAACCAGGTACATCAAAATAAAGGCCTCTTTAAAAAAATGAATATATGTGAATTAAGGGTACAATGCCAGATAATGCAAGATGTGCAGTTCAGGAAAATTATATTTAGTTTTCTTAATCCATGTATATCTAAATTTTAGATGGAATACCTTTAAGTCAGGAGAGGTATGATTTGTAGGATAGTATAGTAGGTTTTTATTTTGTAAACAAGCCTAGGAAGGTTAAGAAACTGAACAAAAGGACAGTGATCTCACATTGGCTTGCATATGATTGTCACAAGCACATTCCGCTTTCACTGTATCCACAAATTAAGCCTGGCCAGCTCTGTGGAAACCTCTGTGGCTGAAAGCAGGTTTGAATGGGTAGATGTGAATCCTTGTAACATGTACCACAAAGCTGCTCTTGCATGGAACATTCCTGTCCTCTTCAGTACTCTCCAGTTGTAATACATTGTAGTGAGCTGGGGTGCTGCCCTAAAGACCTATCCTCTAGGCTGTATCGAAGGGCTGGCAACAAGCAGAAAGCTTTTTTAAATGTTCATTTTCCTCCAGTTTTGGCATCTACTCAGAGCCCGTCCAGACCTCCCCTTTCCACTACAAGAGGACAGACGCCAATCTGTGAGCCGGCAGCCTTCATTCACGTACTCAGAGTGGACAGAGGATAAAAATGAGGATGACTTCTTAGATTTGGATCCTGTACCAGAGACTCCGGTCTTTGACTGCATAATGGACATTAAAGCGGAGACAGATCCAGCTACTCTAACGGTTAAATCCGTGGGCTTGCAAGAAAGGTAGGGTAGATGTGACCAATAGGAAAAAGTCTGGTCCCAGATTTTGTGGACTGAGGAGTTCTGGGCCTAATAGGAAGCTTTGTTGCCTTCATGAATGTCACTTTAAAATGTGCCTGCTTTATTTCCTGTCTTGTTTTCAGTCCAGTCATAAGTATAAACATATTAGCAAAAAAGCACACAATTTTTGACAGCTCACAACAAGTTCAAAACCACAGTTTCTTTCCTTTGAAATATCCATTTGTGTTTAATCAGTCTCTTGCCATTCCCTGAGATGGTAGTGGCATCCACTATATGGCGGTGAAAGCTTTTTACCTCTGAAAGAGTTAGATCTTGATAATTTTTTTTTTCTGTCACTCATGTTGGACTATTAGTCCTTTGTCCAAAAGCAAACCATAGGAAAAGTGGTAATCTGCAGTAATTCTCATATCAATGGGTTAGTCCAAAAGTAAATGAATCCCTTTAAAATTAACCCAGTAATGAGCCTTTGAGGAGAGCTGGTGTTCACTGCTTGAATCATCAGGGCCAAGGAGCTTCTCAGAGAGATTCACAGTTGGGAAAGTGCAATTTTAAGATAAAAGGAAGAATCTTTTACTATATTGTGTTCTTTCTGTTGTCTTAGTGAAATAGTACAAAGATCTTGATAGAAATCTTGCAAAGTTGATGTTATGAATAAGAATGAAAGGCCCAACATAGCAAAATATCCCCTTCACTTCTAGCTGAATTAGAGTGCTAAACATAGTTAATTCTTATATCTAAAACTTTATGAGCAGAACTTAGATTTTTAAAAGTATGATGCTGAATTTCCAAAACTCCACACGATGGAGTAAAAGGCAGTGTTACGGAAGAGACTTTTAATTGTGTTCTGTGAGCTTAGAATGTATTGGGGTTTTTTCTCACTTTATTCTTGGTTAAATCATTTGTCCTAAAAAGTCCTACTTTTTATTGTTATGCTGTACTTTGAATGTGAGACTGCAGTAACCTCTGGGGCTTGTCCCTGAACCTGCTGCTATCAGTCAGTTTTGCCATTGTCCATTATGGGCAAGATTTGGCTTTAAATGCATAAGGCATTTCTGCTTTTCACTATCCCTGATTTTGTTCTCTCTTAAAGGTGCTGACATTTCTTCTCGGGTGACTGCTAGCCTGCAGGAAAGATACTCACTTTTTCAAAGAATTGGGGAATATCAGTTGGTTCAAGTAAAGAATTAAATTTAAAAACTGTTGAAGAAGCAGAGGTGGGAAAGAGAAAGCAGTTGCTTGAAGTTCTCACACTAGGTAGAACACATACTCTTAGGATGTAAGATTAACTTGTTTTCAACAGACACATGTGCTTGGGAGGCCAGACAACAATTTCAAGTTTGAGCTGTGCTCTGACAGATTTCATTTAAGCAATCAAGCATTGGTCACTCTTCTTTTTTTTTTTTATGTTGTATTATCTACCTATCCCTCTTTTGCATTCGTTCAGCTTCTTCATCTTCTCCAACAGCATACAGGAGGGTATGATAAAATCTTTTGAAAGGTGTCCCTAAAGAGTCATTGTCTACCACTAGTGGTCATGTTTCCTACAAAATCATTTTCTCATGACTGTGAATCATAGCAGGAGGCTGGTTGCACATTCTTTTGGAAAAACTCCTGAATCCAGAAAAGGGCTGTCATCCGAGTGACAACTTCTACTGTCTTCTCTGTGAGCTGGTCATGCCTGCATGTTTACATGTTTCTTCAACAACTTCTGCAAACACCTCATAACTAGATTTTGCCAATTGAGAGTCATCAAAAATAGGTTTACTGTGTGGATGCAAAGAACATTATACCTAGTAACAATCATATTGTGTGATTTTATTATGTTAAAGATACTTAAATCTAGATTCACTGATGGCATTTGAATTTTTCTTTTGTCCCTGATATGTGAGATTGACAGAAGCTCAGAAGTGTTTTAAAACTGCATTCAATAAACAATGCAAGAATTTTTACTTTTTCATTTTGCTGTATGGCTGCCTTACAGTAAAGCCATCAAAAATTCTACACTCAATAGGATCTCTGTTTTTAACATCTTTTTTTAAACATTGGGACCTTCATTTTACCCTCCTTATGATGCAGTGTTGTGGAGAGAAGGATTTTCAGACCAGAAAAATGTATCCACTGTAATGGTTGGCTTCTCATGTCTTCAGTAATTCTGTACTGATAATGTTTATCCCAAGATCTTACCCCGCTGATGTTGTCTGTGTTACTAGTAAATGGTTATTCAATGGGATCTGGCCTGACAAAACCTGAGAACCAAGATTCTCACCTGTGGTGTCTCAAATGTCAGCCCACATTTAGGTATCAAAAATATGGCTTGGTTTACATCAGTATGAAACATTTCCTGCAGTTGCCTGCTCAGTGCATTTGATGAACAAGTTGCTTCTTTGTAGGTGACAAGGTATACAGTTACCTCATGACTTTGAAAGTGTTGTCCTTCATATTCCCCCGTACAAAGTAGTCTTCTGGTCTTGTCTATACAAGGTGCATGACCCATTTGTCACAGTTAGTGCCCAAAATGTACGCAGCAGACCAAGCTGGGTGCTTTTCTAAAGTTGCTGTTCATCACTGGGATGGTGTCCATTGCTGACTACAATGGGTCATTCTGTTCTGTTGTAAGCAAACTTCCTGTTTTGCAGGAGAGGTTCAAATGTTTCACTCACACTGGATATGTGTACCCCAGGCTGTTCTGAGGAAGGTTTTGGCTACATCATGTCACCACGGGAACAGTCAGCTCAAGAATACCTCCAGACAGCATCAAACATCCTTACTGAAGAGGAATTGCATGAGAAAGCATTGGATCCTTTCATACTTCAGGCAGAGTTCTTTGTGAGTATCTGACCTCTTTTTTCTAGAAGCATCAGGAAAATTTGATGTTGTCTTTCTTCTATGGACCTCGCTATTATTTTCTGCAAGTCTAAATTTAGTACATACAAATGCTGTTTCCATCAGTGTAGCATTTAATGCAATTCCCAAATTTGTCATCCCTTGAAATGACAATGTCTGAAAGCTTTCAGTAATATTGTCACTTAAAAACTAGAGAATTGGTCTGACAACAACAACAAAAAAACAGGTTTCACAAGTTTTGTTTTGTTTTTTTCTGTCTGTATGCTACTTTTTAACAAAAAAAGAAACAACCAAACTTTTTCACTAGAGTACAAAAGAAAACCCAAGTTTGCTATAGGCATAATTCTTGAATTGTATGTGTAGTTGCTACAGGGCTGAAATTAATCCAAGTGCACGTTTTATTGCTGTTGAATGCTTGGCATGAAGCTACTTTCCAAGCCTGAGTGTTCTCCAGTTAACCAAAGCATATGATGGCTGTGTCACTCAGCAGGAGCCATAGAAAGTATGTCTTGCTGAGTTTTTTCTGCACAAAAATTATTTATTATTTGTAGGCTGCTCTGTCAGTTGCTTTTCAGGTTCTGAGATATGTTTCCTTGGCTCATTGTTGTTTTGAGAGAAAGAATTCTCATTTGGGGAAAAAGTGTGTAGATACACAGATGAAGCAAGCAGTTGAAAATTGAATTGAGTTTAGGAAGAAGGCCAGATACTCTCTGGTGTAGTGAGTACACTGGCCTTTTAGATCTTTGCATTGTATGAGTTTGCTGTAGTGTCTGTGTGATAGGCATTGTCATGTTTATTGTATTTGGGGGGTAAAAAAAAGCAAAATGCTGTGGTGGCTATTAGTATTGTGTCTGCAAGGCAGGGTTGTAAATTACTGTACAAAATGGGAGGTAACAGGGCACACAGTCTTAACATGGTGGGGTACTTTAAAGCATGTGATCAAGAGCTGCTGAAGTTAACACTGTCAAATAAAATATTCTCATAAGCATTGAATCTCAGCAGAACAGGAGGAAGATGATGTTTTGCAGCATCAAAGCCCTTTCAGTCTGTCCTATTCATGACCTGTAAAGGTCTGAAAGGGCAGGGTTTACTTTGAATATCACTTGCTCCTTCCTTGTGCAATTTCAGGGGATTTTTTCAGATTACAAGCACAGGGGGTGATGAGATAGTCTAGGCTTCTGTATTAAAATAGACTGCCACATATCTGTGGTCCTTAATTCACTTAGTGCTGTACAAGTTGAAGAAAAGCAGCTTTTGTGTAGGCAAGCCCTGATTGTTTTAAAGTAAAGAGCTTCTATTGCTGTTCTATGGAGGAAATGTTCTTTTAGCGAGTGTCTGCATTTGCTGCTGAACAAGTTCACATGCAATTTCATCAGCCTCTGAGGTGCACTGCAGCTTTCAAGCAAAGAAGATAATGTTAGAAGTAGGAACAAATGTGCTTCGCTTCTCTTGAGACATTTTGAACTAGTTTTCCTAGTGTTTAGAAAATAATTCAACAGCCAAACTATCCCAAGTAATTTTCATTCTTTAATGAAAACTGGAAAAGCATAGGTAGAAATGTTGTGTGATCAAAATGTTATTGCTGTGATTAAAAATTGTAGGCTAGTTATTTTTTTAATGACAGTTACCACCAGCTAGCTTGGCATAATGGATTTTCAGTGTGTCTAACCTACTTGGTTTTCAAAGTCCACATCCATGATGAGACAAGCAGCTGTGTTTCACTTTGGAAGAAAAGTCAAAGGGAACATCACTTGCAGGGCTAGGTCTCAAAATTCTTAAAAGATTTACAGTTCTTACTCAGGCAGAAGTCCTGTTGATTTGACCAAGAATTTGCTTCAGCAGTGAATTACCAAGTCCCAAAAACAGACCATGAAGCTTATCTCAAGAAGAGCTGTGGATCACGAGATACCAAGTAACAACTGAAGGAAACATGAAGGTTTTGTTCCCATGCAGTTTCCCAAGTTGATAGTAAACTACTTCAGTGAATGTTTTTATTTTTATTTGCATCTTGTTAAGCCCAACAGTATGCTCAGTGGTGTGTGAGAGACAGAATGCAGACAGTCTTCTAAAGCTCAGTAATTCAACATAGTCCATGGCTCTGCTCATCTTAATTTCTTCCCAGAGTGTGGCTTGTCTTACTCAACCCTGATTCCTGTTACCTGTGTGTCCAGTACTGGCTTCTTAAACGCAATGTGCAGCAGTTGGGATAACCAGCTTTGCTCCCAAGCTCCCATGAACCGTTTCTCTGCTTAGCCTGGTTAACACAACTTACCTCATTATGAGCCTACTGCCTCCAGCTGATGAAAGGTTACTGTTTGTTCTTGTCTGGATTGGCCTCTTACTTGCAAGAGATGAGCAGAATAAGAAGCCCCCTCCCATCTTTTTCCACTTTGGGTCAGCAGTGCCTGAACACGTTCGCTGTCCTTGCCCATGGAGCTATAAAGTGTGGTGAGCAAACAGAGTGACACTACACCTGCTCCACAGGGTGAGGTCAGCATGCCAACCTGTCATAATGTGTGTGTCAGAATTTTTTGCTGCTGAGAGTCACTAGCAAGTTTATTTCCTTCCACCCTCAGAGAGGAAGGCGTGTGAGTCAGAAAGGATGGTGTCTGAGGTCCATTGCTTTTGGAGCAGACATCTTATATACCATTTTTTCCTCAGTTCTGTGCGTACACTTGTAATTCAGTTCTGATAATATTAAGAGCTAACATACTACTCTCATGCCTGTTACTCAATGAATTAGTCACTATGAGCATTTTTGTATTAGGGATTTCAGAAAAGAAGAGCCAGTGACAGTAGAAGGGAAACATCAATCATATTTGGTGGTAAAATGCTAAAAGTACTGTACCATATGTTTTAATAGACTTCATCACTTTGCCTGCCTCAGAGGAGGGATATCATGGGCTTGGGGATTTTATTCCTCTTGAAAATCTAATAATACTACTTACTGTGTTTTGTGGTGGTGTGTGTTTGGTTTTTTGACAGGAAATTCCAATGAACTTCGTTGATCCAAAGGAATATGATATTCCAGGCTTAGTGCGTAAGAATCGCTATAAAACAATTCTCCCAAGTAAGTGTCTGCTTTTTAAGTCACTGAGGTAGGGGCATTAAAATTCTGTATGCTGAAGGGCTTTACATCTTCCCTTCCACAATGCATGAAGGGTGCTGTCACTACAATGTTTTGTCCAAAGGCCATACTTATGAAGCAGCAACATGGCTTCAAAGCATAAATCAAGTTTCAAAAGAGGTACAGAGCATGAAGAACCTAAGATTCCCTGAAAATCAGCAGCACTTATGTTTTAAAGTCATTAGAATTACATCATTAGGTGCTGCTTAAAAATTCTACCGAAAAACTTGGTGTGTTTATTCAGATGTTACTTAGTGGTTTGTTTGATTAAACTCCCTTAGAAGGACTAAATTTTATCAATATTATTTTCCTGACCAATGTTTTTCTCAGAATCAACCCTCAAATGCAAACTGAGAATACTGGGAACTGGCCTGTGATGACATTAAGAAGATACAGAAAATTGAAATATGTTTTTAAATCTTTTTTTTCTATTACACTATCTTTATTTGTTGCTGGGAGTCGGAGTTTTGAGAAACATTTTGGTACAAATTTTTAAAATTGTCATCACTTTTCCTTCTGTCGTACTTTGAAAAGTTACACCCATGCCAAACTCATGAAGTTCAACAAAGCCAAGTGCAAGGTCCTGCACCTGGGTTGGGGCAATCCCAAGCATGAATTCAGGCTGGATGGTCACAGGGCTGGAGCAGCTCTCCTATGAAGACAGGATGGGAGAGTTGGGGCTGTTCAGCCTGAAGAAGAGAAGGCTCCAGGCAGGCCTTATAGTGGCCTTCCAGTACATTAAGGGGCTATAGAAAAGCTGGGGATGGACTTTTTGAAAAGGCATGTAGTGATAGAACAAAGGGGGGTGTTTTCAAACTGGAAGAGGGTAGATTTAGAATGAACATTAGGAAGTAATTCTTTAGTAATACTGGCAAAGGTTGACCAGGAAAGTTGTGGATGCCCCCTCCCTGAAGGTGTTCAAGGGTGGGTTGGATGGGGCTCTGAGCAACGTGGTCTAGTGGGATGTGTTCCTGCCTATGCTGGGGGGTTTGAATCTAGATGATCTTTAAGGTTCCTTCCTACCCAAACCATTCTATGATTCTATGTCATGCCTTGTTTTTTGTCATTTTGTTGGAAGATGCCACAACTCACCACAGTAGCTCTGTTTGCAAAGCCCAAAAGGTTCAGTGTCAGATTAACAAGTACAAATGCAGAGAAGTCAAAAATATCCTCAGCTATACTTGTAATTTTATTCAATGAACCTGGATTGAAAATGGTTCCAGAAGAGATTTTTTTTCATCTAGACTTATAGCTCCAGTGGCTGCAGCCAGTGATCCAGGCTGTGGAACTCTTCTGATGACTTTGTACTCCTCCTTAAACCAGAAGCATAAAAACATGCAGCCACATTTCACTATTTCTGTGCTAATGATTGAGGTGAATTGTTCAAGTATTGGTTCATAGGTTTTGCTGGAAAAAGAAGATTGTAGAAATGGTGATGTCAGATGCCCAAACTATATATTCTGAATTTGCTATCTAGTGTGTAATTTTTTGAGCTGAAGAATCAGAATTGCTTCCATTTTGAACACCCTGTTCCAGAGTTGTAAACAGATGATAGGTGCCCCACTACCATAAATTTTTAAGAATGATCACTCAGTGGGTTAATTATTTGCTGCACGATTCATCTTAGCCATATGGATATCTGCTAGCAGCCTTTGTTGTCACTTTGACATCTTCATATAAGAACTGTTTTCTACCCTACTGTGCCTCCAAGGATTAAGTAGCTTATTCCAACCTCATTATGATCTGGGTATTTTTTTTCCGAATGAATTCCAAAACTAGTATCCCCTGTGCAACTTTGTCCCTGATTGTGACCAAAAGATGGCTTGATATTGCTGAGGAAAGAGGAGGGCCAACTGTTTGTTTTTATCCAACTACCTCCACTTTGAAGGGCTCTCTGCTGGCATTAAAGAGGCTAGCAAAGAGAGCTAAATATCCTTTTTATGCTTCAAAGCTGAGGATCCCAGGAAACTATCCATGCCCTAAGTAGGATGAGGGGGAGTCAACACTGACCATCCACTGACTTTTATTTCTGAGCTGACCAAATGTAGCTTCTGCTGCTTTGAGTATCTGCCTAGCATTCCTCCATGTTCTAGCTTCAGAAAGCAGAAATGGCAGGAACTGCTGAACAAGCTGCAGTACAGCAGCCCCGGACAACTGATTTTTGTGAGGAATAGCAAATGCTTGATTACCAGAGTCAAACCCCAAATCCAAATTTAAAAAGTAACTAAAGTTCCTGGACTTGCTGTGTCTCCAGAAGCAATCTAGGCAAATATCATTAAAAGGTAAGCAGTCGACATAATGATCAAGTTACTTGCAAACCTAGAGTTGATTGTGGTAAGTGAGACACATAATTAATCTCATTTATGTTTCTTTTATAGTAAATTTTCTTTGCAGATTCTCTAATTTTGCTGTTTGTAGTAAAATGGCTTAGAAGGTGGCTTTTTGATGGTAGAAAGATGTTTGGGGAAAATGCCAAGATAAGGAGGTTGATTTGGATATTTCTTAGATATGAGTTTGGTTTTTTTTCAGGCTGTCCTCTTCTGACCCTGAGTCCTATGGCATTCC
>NW_009953304.1:360023-412629 GCF_000747805.2 Chaetura pelagica
CATTCCTGGAAAGTGATAACTTTTCTCTAAGATGTTTGGTGGCTCTTTTTGAATGTATAGAATAGGATGCTCTTGTTACAGAGTTCTGGAGATAGCAAGAACTTGCTGAAGCATGTTTTATATCAATCTCATTGAATCCTTTTCTCAAGAGTAATGTCTAAGCAGACTTTTAAAATTTTTTACATAGGTCTATTGCTTTCACACCATTTTAAGTTATGCAAAACATTTTGGTTAAGTTTAGCAAGTTCCCCTAAAATGTCAGACATATGTATCAACACAAAATGGCCATCAAAGCATCTGTGCAAAAAATAGCTGACATGTAATTTGCTGTTGTCTAATTTGGTTTCTTAGACATACAGACTGCTGCTGCTGTTTTAGAGGCATGGTGTCTTCTTGACCCTGGCCTGTGCACTGTTTTTTTCTGGAATAAATGTTTCAATTAAGAATAGCATTTGGTTTTGCTTAAAAGCCTATCTTTTGAAAATTCAAAGTTCATACTGCAAACTCTTCTATTAAAGCCTTGTTGTGATTTCTGTTTTTAAAGGAGGAGTTACTCCTGTTTATATATTTCTAAGTGATGTAATTCAGTTTTGGTTACATTTTCTGCAAAACAATGCATATTTTTGTATCAACAATGTGTTAATAGGTCTCTCTTACATGAAATAAGATTGAAACTGTTCACTAACATGCTGCCTTAGCAAATGTAAATACTACATTAACAGAAAAATCACAAGCCAAGTATTCTAATTTACGGTAATACCATATTCTGGATTATGTGTTAATATTTGTGGATACAGCAGTAAAAAATATTCCACAGTGAAAATTAACTCGGTCTGCTGCAGTTGAAGAATCTTAAAAGAAGCCTGTGCTTAAAAGTCTGTGGCACCTGTTAATAGAGTTCTTCAGATATAGTAGATCTTTAGGAAGAAATAAAACATGAGATGGAAAACGTAGCAGTATTGCTGTTACTAGTAGTGGAAAATCAAACTCAAACTTCAGCAGACACTGGTGAAAGTGAATGAACGTGGTTCTGTGTCAGCTTGTGGTAAAATCAGTGGAACAGATCCCATTGACTTCAGTGGGAATTGGACTGAACTTGGGTGGAATAATGTTTTCATTTGGTGTCTTATTAAAACAAGAATGCTTCATAACAAGGTGCTTCATAAACAGCCCCAATGAGGGAGACTCATGTAATGATGAGACTTAGACAAGAGACTCTTAATATTCTTTAATTTCTCTTTAACTATTATATTTGTTAATAGGACATCTTGGAATTTAGTTCACTGCAAGGTAAAACAGGGAGAGAGCTATTGTCATCGGGCTGGCCTGTGTGCAAGAAATGTGTGTTTATGGTTTGGTAGAAAAGTGTTTTGCTGCCATTTCACAAGCAACATACTAGTGTCTTGCAAGTCAGAATGAGTCTGTTGACCTACCCGATTGAGAAATAATTTCCTGGAGCAGACAACTGCTTTTCCAGAGTCATTCTGGGACACTGGCTCTGCAACAGGAACAATTAAGCAGCCTTCAGAGAGTGGGCAAAAATATCAGAAGAAGCCTAATTACCCCAACCGTGCTTTCCCTTTTTTATGGTAACATTTTAACGTGGAAGCTCCCCAAGGCTACTCATCTTTTGTGATGGTCATAAATGCATGTTAATGTCTCACCGTACAAATCTATTGTCTCTCTTTTTGTCCTCTGAACATCTGATAAACTATTTCTTTACACATTTCAGATCCTCACAGCAGAGTGTGCCTTACCTCAGCTGATCAGGACGACCCCCTCAGCTCTTACATCAATGCTAACTACATCAGGGTAAGAGCTGAATAGCCCAATGTGTCTGCCTAGTCTTTATCAGCCACTGTTAATGTAAATGGAATTGCAACATCCACTGGCTTTTAAAGGCATCCTAACTGAACTGATTGCTCTTCACTCCTGCTTAAATTAACTGAAAACCAGATCTCAAAGTGCAACTGTACAGATTGAGACCAGACAAAAACATACTTCTGCACTTCTTGATGCAAGTTGTTTATCAGCTGACCTGACCAAAGCACTGGATAACAAGCCTGAATAAGAGTCTTGACCTAGCCAGAGTTCAACCTCAAGGCTGTTGGACACTCATTGCTGGAATTGAAAGTCCATATTGTGCCTTTGTTCCGTGTACACGTGTGCAGGAGGGAGACAGAGTGGAAGAACTGATACCATGAAGTCATTTCAATCAGTGGTAGCTCTCTGTTTTAAAGACTGAAGCTTCAAGGTTGTGGTGGACATCCCTGTTAAAATTGATCTCTTGTTGTTTTGTTGGCAGGGCTATGGAGGAGAGGAAAAGGTATATATTGCTACTCAGGGACCGATAGTTAATACTGTCAGTGATTTCTGGAGAATGGTGTGGCAGGAGCGTTCTCCCATCATTGTCATGATTACCAATATAGAAGAGATGAATGAGGTAATGGTGTTACATATAGTCTGTATTTTTATCTGTTCTCTGGCAGATATTTTCAGCATAGATGCTAAGCGACCAAAGAGAACTTAGTTCAGTGTCCTGAGATTTCAGAGTCAGCATTAAATTCTTCAGGGTCAGGGGAGACATAGGCTTCTCTTTCAGTTCAGTTTACTGTAAGTCTTGCTTTGCTGTCTGACTTAGCATGCTGCTGGTTTTGCTGTTTTTCCTCTCAGCTGACCTGAAAGCTTTTCAAACCCAGCTCTATTTGCAGATATTCTTTCAAGTTCTCTCTAAAGGAATAAAAAACAAAAAGTGCACTGTAACTGCTGAGGTTGAATATCTTTAATCAACAGAGTCTGTGCTACTTCATCTTGCATTTGTTATGATTCATTGTCTATATCCACATTTCATTGAGGCTGACTCTGACTTGTGAAGGGTGCTGGTTACAATAATCAACAACTAGAGCTGACTTGGGTATGGAAGACCTTTGCCTGAATGTGTCTAGGAAATGCATTTGAAAAATTGAAATTAAGATGCTGACATTTTCTATTTTCCACCGACTTCCAGAAATTAAACTATTGTGGTGTTTCTGCTAGACCACCTTAAGTAATTTTTGTTTAAAGTATTTCTGCCCTCCAGCTGTTTGTTACTTACCTGCTGAAATACTTGAGAGTTGCAAGAACCATGTGCCTGGGCTTCAGTTCACAGGCAGGTGGCTGAGCCTAAATCTGTCTTTATTAGCAGTGTAAGATGAGAGAAAGTGGTCCAGGAATATGTTGGGCATTTTATCCCTCTCACCACTGGCAGAAAGGTGTAGTGGAGAGACCCAAATGGTATTTCTTAAGTTGTAGGAGCAGTATTTGTCAAAGCTCATCTTCCATTAGTAACTTAGGTGAGAGGTTTTCCTTTGGAGAAGAGTCTTAAGATACCCAAGAATATGAGCATACCTCCATCATATACAGTTATAATGGCTTAACTGCTAGCTGGAAGCTTAGTGCCCATAATTATGCATGTGCACAAACCTTTAGCTTTCCCTAGTTGTGAAGTAAATAAAATTAACCCTGAACTTTAGTGAAAAAAAGACATTAACAAGACAGACACAGAATTACTGTGCTTTGCAAGTTAAAAATAGTTAGTTATTACAGTTGGCTGATTGGAAGGGTAATGTCAAGGTAGTGCTGATGCAAAATACAGCATGTTGCTGATCTAAATATTTTGTTTGCACTAACATTTTAAACTCGTATCTGCCTCTCTCTGAGAGGCAGCACTCAATTAAGATGTTAAAATGTCATGACATAGTGTAACAGAATAATTTAAGGACTTAAAGAGGAAGATGCAGAGGAAATACTGGTCCTGAATGACATCTCTGGTGATAAGTTCTTCCACTAGAGTTTTCATAGCAATATTGTATAACAGACATATAAAATAGCTTTTACATCTGAATTTCCTCTTTTGCACTGACCAAGTATTATTTCACCCATCGTATCAGTCCTGGGAAGCAGAGCACTGCAATGCAGCTGCACTATGTAGCTGGAGCTTGATACAGTCTATGTATCATAGCAGAGCTGCTGAGTCTTTTCTGATACCTTTTGTGTCAAAAATTAAACGGTGTCAGGAATCTCAACCATAAATGCAGGGTAAGTCCTTTCATGTAAATGTCTTCTATATTAATTTCTTTTCTTCCATAACACTTGTATTAATATATGAATAACAGGACTCAGAAGTATATAGATTCAAAACCTTTGTTCAGGAATGATGCTAGTAATAGAGGCTTTGTGTTCTTCCCCAGTGCAATGACTTTGCTAATGTGAGTATTAAAAGCTCAGTATCTCAGCCTTCTGTCACATCTAGTCTGAACTGACAGACAGCCCACGGAAATGAGTGGGCAGTCTTACTCCACTCCTTTAAGCAGAGCAATGTCTGTGCTATTGATAGCTGCTAGCACTTCTGATAATTTTTACAATGGATTCTGCAGCTGAAGAGTAGAGGAGGAAAAACCCGCAATCTGCGTAAATAATTTTACAGAGACACAGTGGGCCACACTGCCAGTGGGTTATTAGCTGATGCACCATGCACTGATTCTCCCACACAGGAATTTTGATGCAGTAACTCGCAAGGTACTTTTTTGTTGTTAGTCTTTCTCCTGAAGTGGAATTATTTTTGATGGGGGAGAACAAAATGGTTTAACTTGCTTCCTTCAAGATTATGTAAAGCTATGTAAAAGAGAGCTTACAGTCATCATCTTTAACTGGGTTTGTCCAATAGCAGATTCTTAGTCTCCTGCGATAACGAGATTCCTTCTGGCGTTATCACAAGAGAGCCTTTTCCCAGACTCTGCCTTGCTCATGTCATTCCTTGCCCAGGAACTACTTTGTGCACCAGGTTGAAGTGCCTATCTCTTCCTTTGCATATTGATTAGTTTCAAGAGAAACTACATACAGAAAACATCAGTCTTTTTCAGTCCTCCTTCTAGGATACTTACAGATTCTCACCACTTCATCTCTACTGTATCAATAACACAGTGTAGATTTGCAAATGGACTATAGTTGCTGTTTCTCTAATTGTGCTGGCTGCATCTCTGGCTTTTTGCAAAATCAAATGTAGTTGTTTGATAGCTCTCACATCTCTTTGTTTCCTTTTAGTTCCTTAGCTTTGGAAGATTCCCAGTGTCCATGTAAAGTGGATTTTGATATGTAATCTAATTCCCAAAACATTCCCAGTCATGTTCTGTTGTACAAAAACCCATGCAAATGATCGTCTGATATTCAGAGAGCTTTTACCCTTTATAAGAAACAGAAAATATGTATTTTGTGTTTCCATATCAGTGTATAAACACTACAGAAAGAGTGGTAACTAGTGTCTGTCATACTAATCATTATTTATCTTACGAAAAGGATTAATAAAAAAACACAAGCACATTGCCACTGGCCTTTCTAATGAACCTTTAAAGTGCACATCAGTTGCATGAAGATAAATGTGGATGTGTGTGTTTAAAAGCATTGGTTGGTACTGACTTTACCTGTGCATTTTTAATCATGCAATCAGGTTGTTATGAATGAAGCAAAAATCACCTGAATTGTGGTCCTTGTTTAGAAAATGAAAACTTGTACTTACGATAGAAACAAAGTGTATTCGTATTCATCTATGCATGTACTATATCAAATTTCAGAGGAGTAAAAATGAACCTCTTGATGTCTGCTTAACTAGATGTATTTTATATTGCACACAGAAATGCACAGAATATTGGCCAGAGGAACAGGTCACCTACGAAGGAATAGAAATCACAGTTAACCAAGTCATACAAGCAGATGATTACCGTTTAAGGCTCATCACCCTAAAGGTAAATCATTCCAGTCTGGTTACAGTAGTTTAGCTGTCTAAACCCTTAAATGGAGATCTTCATGGAGAGTTGTGTAGAAGTCTTCTGCACAGTGGGCTGCTGTATTCATTCACGCCACTTTTCATTACTGAAGTCGGGATAGCTTTGCCCAATTCACCAACACCAACATACAAAGGCTACAGTAAAATAAGCAGTTAGAGGTTTTGCCTGCATATGTGCAATCTGAAAGCTACCAGGGTAGTTGTGGTTGTACAAGGTTCACTCAGTGGAAGAAACCAGTGACTTGTTCTGTTCCTGTGTCCTCTGTGTTCACTGGTCATTTAGAGTGACATGTTAGCTCACAGATAGCTTCTTACCAGGCTTTGCAAGTCGTACAAGTTGTGAAATAACCCATTAAACTCTGACGTTCTGTAGAATTCAAAGGCTTATTCATTCTTTGGGCCATGGACTTAGGCAAAGGGTTACTAACAGAGAACTTTCACCTGCCAGGCATCTTACATATTTTGTAGTATGGGGAGACCTCTAGGAAACATTTAGATTATGCTTCTTGTCTTTTTATGATCATTACTAGGGTGCTGTCAGACTGCTGGATACCCACCAGCTGTTCATACCTAGGATGACTCGTCCTACTAACAAGAAGTGGGAGAACTGAGAAATGAGCAAAAGGTGTTTTAATTTTCAGGTTTTGTCAGTAGTGGGACTGCTGCTCTGCTTGGTACTTGTCAGTGGTGCGGTAGCACCACTTCTGTTCACAGTGGCTGAACCCCTTTTAATAGGTACCATGCAGTTTATCCTTAGAGTGATTTGGCTGACTTGACTTTAAAGATACTTTAAGGGATCATTCTGCTCCAAGGCACTAAAACTGTTAATGACCTTTAAAAACACTTTCACCACAGCATTCTCCATGTTTACATTTCTAAACATTGATATCTTTCCAACTAAGTGTATGTGTTTTACATACCGGTTTTACATACCAGTAACCATTTCATCATCTTGTGGATAGAGAGATTAAACACAGGTATAATTTAAGTACTTAGATGGTATTTAGTCTGAAGTACAAGAGTCTTGGTTTACAGCTGTTTTCATAGTTAGGTTCTAGAATCTCAAGCTAAGTATTTTAATAAGAACAGTCTGTTTATGTTAACTTCATAGATCAGTCATCTACTTAATCTACCCCTTACCTCAGTATATAACACTACAATTTCTTTCCAAGCTGAAAAAAACTCTCCTTTTATCCAACCAGTTTCAAGTCTCTTCAGCCATATGCTAAATAGGCAGAAAGCCAGCATATGGAATCTCATGTCTAGATGGAGAATGAGGAAAGTCTCTCACTCACGCATTTGGCAAAAGCAGCAAAGAGAAAATCACTCTCCCTGTAAAGTAGGAAAGAAAGAATATTTACAAGTATGTTGCAGACTTGCAGAGGTCTTAAATACAACTCAGCCCAAACAGGACAGTGCAGCAGCAAGAATTATACACAGATTAATTCTGCTGGAATCCTGGTATCTAACAGAACCAGTCACTTTCTAGTGATGATGACAAAACAAAAATTGTATCAATAAAAAACTACACTGTCTGCCAGAACAGTTTTTCATAATGTTTTTAAAATGTTAAATGCAGCAGTTTCGTATTAGTGAATATTGCAGGTTGTTTTTTTTCAGCTTGACATTAACTTTAGAGATTTAGGTTGAAATGTTGTCTCTTCCCTACCCCAATATAAAGCCCATTTTCCCTCTATATTTATGGAAGGAAATGTGATTCTCTCCCAGAGGAAGAATAATTCACATTCTTCTTAGGAAGGTAATAGCCAGTTCCATTTTCAGATGGGAAGTGTACAGGAGTGGCTTTTAATATCAATATTACAGGAGTATACCCAAGAAACATTCGCTTTAACAAGTGTTGTACAAAAAAAAAGGAATTGGTCACAAATACCTTTCATGCTAATATTCACCCCTGCAAAATGTTTTCTTCCAACAGCAACCTCTCACAGTTTTCCCAAATTTTCTTGTTCCTCTCAGTTATTTCTTAAGTAAAGGTCTCCATGTTAGAGAGGGAGCTTCAGAATTTCGTGTCATATATGAATATATCTTTTCTGTGTATGTAACTGTGGATCCCACAAGAGGAAAAAACCCAACAACCAGCAAACTGAAAGCCAGATTATTTGTCAGGGCTGGGGTACCCAATGCATTCAGGCACTAACAGCAAGAAAAGAAGAATAGCTACAGTAGCAGAGTACTGCAAAGTTTTAAGTGAAGAGGTATAAATACCGCACAATTTTCTCAACCATAGCCAAGCACAAAAAGTGCTTTCTTATCACAAATTGTACCAAAGTCTTTATTGGACGTACATATCTCCAAGGAAGTAGTTCCTTGCTCAAGTGACTTGATAATTTTGATTATTTTCTTTAAGCTCATCCCAGTTTGTTTTTCAGCTAAACAATGTTTTTGTTTTCAGTACTAGTGGGGCAGTGATCTCTTTCCCCCCATTCCCAGATGTTAGGAGGTGAATTGCTGAGTTCTGGAGCTGAAATAAGGATTCTGTTTTTTTAGTTACCATTGCCTAAAGCTGTGTATTTGTTATTAAATAGCAGTAGTGAAGTAGCAGCTCCCAACTATATGTATGTTAAATGACTTGGTAGTGAACATAGAGAAGCCATAAATTGACTTCTGTTTCCCCTTACACAGAAGTGATCAGAAACATATGATACTATCACCAGCAGTATGTGATTACTGCATGTGTTACAGGGTGGACTGTGTTACTTTTCTCAGAATAGGGGACAGGATTTGGCAAACTTTAGGAATTTAGAAAATGTGCAGACAATGGGGCAAGGCTTTTTTTCCTTTCTCAAAGTAACCTGTCTGTCTCTAGCCACTGATTCACAATCTCAGCCTCAGCTATAGCATACATGATGGTAGGCTTCGAACCATCAGTTAAATCTTGCTTCCTCCCAGGCCTTCTCAATCTCAAGGAAGCACCAATAGAGAATATTTTGTTTAAGTCAAAGCAGAAGTGAACAGAACCACAAGAGTCAGGTTTCTCTAAGCAGAAGCGTGTAACTGGTAACAGTATAGACAAAACGAAAAATCTCATTAGAACTTGGACTCTTTTCTGTTTCTGCCAAATAAGTGACCATGTAGTGATTCATGTTTTTCTTCAGATGACTTTTGTATTTTACTTTTATCTCAGTATTATTGAGAATATTTTTATAATAATTTTCCACAACCCACTTAGGAATTCAGTAACTTCTGCACACAGTCAAGCATACAGAAGGAGCTGTGTATGTTCATGTTTCACAGCAATGTTATGATTTGATTGGATTTACTGTAGTGAGTTCAAGTACTATTCATGACAGCCAGTTACACTCTTAACCAGACTATCTTCTCTCTAGGATAAATAACCTAAAGCCAGGTGCTAAGGCCCTATGCTATGATAGTAAGACTGACTCTTCCTAAACCAAGGTAAATGTGCCCTTAACGTTCCTATGGCTGTGCTCCAACAAGCATTTTAAACCCAATATAAGCCAGAACAACAAAATGAGGCACTTTTAACATCCAGTGACTGACAGTCATAGGGACTTAGGCATATAGATGGCAGAAACTATTGCCAGTTTTTTATACCTGGTTCTTTAGAAAGAGACAAATTTGTTCTCTTTTCCCTTTCCTTTAAACTCAGCCAGGGAATATTGTGGAAGCTAACACTTCTGCTCCTGGACCTTTTGAAGACGTTTGCTTAGCCCTGTGCCAGCTCACTTATGTAATGGCTGAAAGGTTCCCTGAGCTCCATGTTACTATTTGGCACCTTTAGAATCAGGCAGAAGGATGTCACTTTGAACACACAAAATCAGAAGCACGCAGTGCTACTTGGCACTTAGAAAAGGTAATGGCACATTTGCTATATTCATAGCCATGCTGAGACAGAGACAGAATTTAAATTTGTGTTTCTCAGAAAGCCCTGGACTGCAGCTAGATACAATTCCCACCTTCCATAGTGTCTCTGAATTACAATGTCCAAGAGAAGAGTAGAATTAGCAGGAAACCAATATGAGTCTGTCAGAAGAGACAGAAAATAAGCTCGCATCTTTCTCCCTCATCTGTCTCTCTAGCTATCAGAGACAGAGATATGGCTCCTGGCTCTCTTGTCTGTCAAATACATTATGAAAGCGATTATGTCACAAGCACAGCTCTGGCTTTGCTGAATGAATCTGTGAAGAGGGAACAGGCTGCCTGGAGTGTTTTGCACACAGCTCTTGGCACTAAAAGAGCAGCATACTTTGGGGGGGGATTGTTTTTTTTTAAGGCAATTTACTGAAGTGCAAACGTGATATTTGAAATGCAGATTTCTGTGTGGTGTGGCTTGCCATTTGGATCTTCTGTTCCATTTAGCATTGATTTACTCATCTCATTCTTAAAGGGGAAGCCAGTTTTCAATATGAGTTTACAACCAGTTCTTTTAAAACTGTGTGCTGTTTGTCTTAACTGGATTTCAGAAAGGAGAAGAAGTCAGAAACCTGAAACATTACTGGTACACATCCTGGCCAGACCAGAAGACACCAGATCAAGCTCCACCTCTGTTACAGCTAGTACTGGAAGTGGAAGAGGCAATGCAGAGTACAGAAGAGAAGAATGCCCCAGTGATTGTTCACTGCAGGTAAATAAATGTTGTATCTGACTTCTAAGAGCTTCTGTGTATGCAGTGCAGATGCTGTCATATTGGCCATCAGTTGGACATGGGGGAGATCTTGCATGACTCTTCCTAAAATATGCTTAGACCTTCTAAAATGTAATAGCAGTAATTTTCTAATTACCAAGTGTTGCACTCAGGTATAGACTGAGCTGAACACAGAAGGTGGTGGTGGCTCAGTTACGAGCAAGAACAGTCTCATTTTATTTGCCTTACCAGTAAGATATGCCTTTAATGATATTTAAAGGACCAGGTTACCGAAGATTAACGCTCTGTGAGTGAAATCAAGCACGAAGACAAATGCAAGCAGAAAAAAGAAAACATTCAACCTTAAGCCTCAAAACCCCCTGTTTTGTAGGTTCCTTCTTTGGTTTTAAAAAAGCCTTATTATGCCAAATACAATAATTTGAATGTAATACATGGAACAGATTAAACAGTGGTAAAGCTGATTGCAGCAAGTACTAATCAATAGATAGGAAATTTATGCAATCATTACTAAAACTGAAATATCTATGAAAAGCCCTGGCAAAGATGAAAACTTCTTATATGGAAGAAGCAAAATCTTTACAGTAGTTTTGAAGCCTGATGAAAAAATTATAATTACCAATCAAAGAGCAGAAAAAATAGATTAAGATAGGTACTTCTGTCTTCAGAAAGTAGTTGGAAGATGTACTTATCACTTGTAGATATTATGAAGTACATTCTTTTGCACTGCTAACTAGGGAATGTGTTAAGTAACAACTACCAACCATTATTAAATCAGTTATACTGGATGGTTTTCATCCAAGGGTGTTTAAAAAATTGGTCCACAGGCTCTAAGCCATTAAAGGTTAGTATAACTGAATGCTAATTCTTGGAAAACTGGAGAAGTTCTGAAGGTCTAAAAGCAAGTCCTGTTTTGCCAGTGTTTATAAAGGCTGAATGTGATTCCTTGAGAACCACAATTCTGTTCTCAAAACAGTTATTCCAGGCAAATAGCAGAAGCCTGATAAGCAATGCAGTAACCTTGCCAGGATAATATTTCATCATTTCAAGAAAACGCATTTTGCCAAATTGATCTTTGGGATTTTGTGAGGAATTTTTCATACTTTTGCATAACATTTTCTAGGAAATTGCAGGTATTTGCTATCCAGAAGCCTTAGTAAAGGGTAGTCCAGTGTCATTAAAGATTCACCTATAAGCTAATATGGACTAATTGCTGGTAAAATGTTCATATGATGCCACATGTCCAGTTTTTCTGCCTGTGTTTTAAAACAGATTTACAAATAGGGGAGAGTTCAGAGAAAAATAACAAATGGTTTGTAAGCAAGTGCTTTTTGCCCTTGAAAATCTGTGACTCCCTAAGAGCCCCTTGAAGTATTATGATAATCGATGCAAGTAAAGATTCTAGTCACCATGTCACTCTTGGTGTGCATATTTGTTTTGTCCTCTTGTGTAGTGTCATCCCCATGAAACAATAATAATTTTGGGGGAAATGGGGTACTTCTATTTGAAATAGCTGCCAAGAGACATGGTGACAGGATTATTAAGTATTTTAAATGGTAACTGTGGACCAGATACCTTTCAGGTTATTCATAGTCGCAGTCATTTTATCTGAAGAAGGAATTTAATAAATTGCCTCTATTTGAGAGTGGTAATTCAGCAAGCCATTGGCTAAGGCCTGTGTTATGCTAAGTACTGTAGCTCCTTTGGCCGTTGTGGGAGATCCTCAATAGAACATTATTACTGTGGTTTTAGCCTTCAGCTATATAAAATAATGCACCTTTAAGTAAAAAAAGTATGTAGAAGCCTAATAATGAAGCTGTTAGAATCATGGAATACTTTGGGTTGGAAGGTACCTTTAAAGGTAATCTAGTTCAACCCCCCTGCAAGGACCAGGGACATCTTCAACTAGATCTGGTTGCTCAGAGCCCCATCCCCCATGTTTCCAGGCCCACCTCTCTGGGCAACCTGTTTCAGTGTTTCACCACCCTCATTGTAGAATATTCATTTCTTATAGCTAGTCATAATCTGTTTTCCTTCGGTTTAAAACCATTACCTCCTATTCTATCACAACAGGCCCTACTAAAAATTCTGTCCTCGTATTTCTTGGAAGTCCCCTTTAAGCACTGGAAGGCTGCAATAAGGCATTTGCTGTATCTAAAAATGGATGGTGTTAGCTCCCTTTGCAAAAGTGTCTGAGGTCTGTGGATAGGAAATGGTACACAAGAGCTGTATGCTGTAACCTGTTAGGTTATGGCATGATTTTTTTTTTGCCATTGATTTCAGATGACACCAAGTCAAGTGGGAGTGTTGATCTGCATGAGGGTAGGGAAGCTCTACAGAGAGACTTGGATAGATTAGATCATTGGGATAATGTTAATGGTTTGGGCTTCAGTAAGGCCAAGTTCTGGGTCCTGCATTTGAGCCACAACAACCCCATGAAACACTACAGGTTTGGGGAAGTGTGGCTGGAAAGTGTCTGGCAGAAAAGGACCTGGTGGTTCTGATTGACAAGCGGCTGAATATGAGCCAGCAGTGTGCCCAGGTGGCCAAGAAAGCCAATGGCATCCTGGCTTGTATTAGAAATAGTGTGACCAGCAGAAGTAGAGAGGTGATTGTCCCCCTGTCCTCAGCACTGGTGAGGCCACACCTGGAGCATTGTGTCCAGTTTTGGGCTCTTCAATTCAAGAGAGATATCGAGGTGCTGGGGCAAGTACAGAGGAAGGCAATGAAGCTGGTGAAGGGCCTAGAGAATAAATCTTATGAAGAACGCTTGAAGGAGCTGGGAATATTTAGTCTGAGGAAGAGGAGGCTGAGGGGAGACCTCATCAGTCTCTACAACTACCTGAAAGGACATTGTAGAGAAGTTGGTGCTGGTCTCTTCTTGGTAACAGAACAAGAGGGAGTGGCTTCAAGCTGCAAGAGGGTGAGTTTAGACCAGACATTAGGAAAAAAAAAAAATCACAGAGTGGTTGGACACTGAAATAGGCTGCCCAGGGAGGTGGTTGAGTCACCATCCCTGGATGTGTTTAAGGGTTGTTTGTATGTGGTGTTGGTGGATATGGTTTAGGGGAGAACTTTGTACAGTAGGGATGATGGTTGGACTCGGTGATCCCAAGGGTCTTTTCCATCCTGAATAGTTATTCATATTCATGCTGCATCCATAATGCAGCAAAGAGTCCTCTGAAACCCTGAAATACTTGAAGTATTGATGAAGAAACTACATATAGTAAATAAAACAGAAGTCAGGGCATGAGGTACAAAATGTTTCAGGGGCAAAAATGTTAAGTCAGGTAGATACCTCATCACAATTATTTGAAGACTGAGATGAGTTCTTAGTAAGATCATCCCCCAGACTTGCATTGAATTGCCTTGATCATTCTGTAATAGAAGTGAAAGCAATTCCAATGTAACTGTTTCCCCTAACGAGCATAAATGCAGAGTGAAAAACCTGCCTTTACAGTCAAAGAAACAGTGTTAGGACTTTGCAAGCAGTAGCTAACTGCAACTCCACTGTTGTTTGTACATTTGTTACTAGTCTTTTTGTATTATGATTTTAGAACTATTTAAATGGAAGCAAGAGTTCTAGCAATTGTGTCAAGTAATGATTCCTAAAGATGCTCAGTTAATTATTTAATGGATAAGAAGAGCTTTCAGCTTTTGCTGCTATCTTTTTATTATGTGTTAAGAAGAATTCCTAGCTTTGATAGCACTGTACCTTTGAGAATAAAATAATTTCCGGTCATTAAGGAAGGATGGAATTAGACACAAAGGTATTCAGGTAGGACAATTTTAGTAGTGAATTTGTTGTATCCTGCACTAATTCAGAGAATTACTAGATTGATCTGATCAGCAAATGGCCTCACACCATGTTGCTGTTAGCTCTGATTATTAAGGCAAGGGGTTTGTTGTGGGTTTTTTTTTCAAAGAAGCTATTAGGATTAAGAATCTGAAAGCAAAGGTTGTCTTCAAAGCAAGTCTAACTAAGAAATAATGTTTAACTGATTATTTTCCATGGTTCAATTACATATTGGGTCAAATGGTATCCAAACAGTCCAGTTTTAGCACTGTATGTGCAGCGTCCATCCTTTCACTGCGAGTGGCTCAGACTTACTGTGCTGTCACGTTGAAATTAGTACCTTTGCCTGGTTACAACTTGATATTCACAAATACCTACCTGGCCACGGTTGGAGTGAGGGAAGGACTAATGGGGTTTTATTGCTGGTTTAATGGCGCTTATTTAAAGCCAAAGTTCCTAACCCATCCTAACACCTCCACTGCCTCTCTCTGCTTTTCTGCCCCTTAGTGCAGGCATCGGGAGGACTGGCTGCTTTATTGCAACTAGTGTGTGTTGTAAACAGCTGAAGAGCGAGGGCATCGTTGACATACTACGAACAGCCTGCCAGTTACGGTTGGACAGGTAAGAAATCCTGCTTTCTTCCCAGGAAATTAAAAAAACCCAAAACATTATGGTAAGCTTTCCCTTTACTTAAGGGGAAGCAAATGGGAACAGGGGAGGAACAAATGGAGGCCAAGAGACAACTTTTCTGGAAGGAAGTTATCCTATTATAAGCAGTTCCAGCTTGTAATCTTTGTAATATTTTATGAGCAGTAAACCTTAATGAACAGCCCTAGAACTGAGCTAGATTCACAGCTGGCACCAAAATCTGCACAGCTCTATGCAGCAAGGAATAGCCTTTCACCAGCTGAGGAGTTGGCCCTGAGTTATTACAGAAGCAAAAGTTCAAGGGTCTGCTGTACGTAAGTTCAAATCCACAGATCAGCATTTTGCTTCCAGGAGGATTCAAGAAAATTGACCTTGTGCACTGCTGGGGGGGAAGGGCTGCTCAGGATTTCGTGGGGAGAGGGAGAGTATGCACAGTCTGGAGTGTTTGCAGACATATGAAAGGAGCTGTGAAAATCTCCAGAAATTCAATGTTTTCCAGCTAAGCATTTCTTAACACACCACCTTGAGTTTGATTATGAGGTAAACAGACTTGAATTTTGCACCAGAGATGTTATTTTTCCTCTCCCACTGGTTTCAAGTGCCATCAAAACATGTCTCAGTGCTCTCTCTAATGATAATGATAAATGTAGTCGGGGGAAGAGATGTCACGAAAAACATACCAAAGATTTTTCTGAGGGAAAAAAAAAAAGAACTTCAACCCCACGCTGAACTTTATTTCAGAAGATAAATTATGCTCAGTGGGAGGCAGAAAATTAAATGCTTGCTGCCCTGCTGAGGCTCTGATAGACAGGGACCTGCAGGGGCTTTGAGGTTTGGCTATTTCAGTGGATTTCAAGCCAGACAAGGAAAGGCTTCTTGAGAAAAAGAAAACCATGATAGTGAGTGAGTAGTGAGTGCTGATTATCCATGGACCAGTGAAATTTCTGCCTGGATCTAAAATATCTTGTCTCTGTGACTAACGTTACACAGGAAAAAAGGCATACAAATGAAGGTTGAAGACACCTGCTTACAAATGTGCTTGACACGAAAGGCCAATTAAAAATACTAGCTTTGCAGGGAGAGGGGAACTAAGAGCCATTTTCAGAGGCTGGAGAAGAGAGATCGTACTTTAAAAGATGCTATGGGGGAAAAGGAAGCCTGCAGGGACATCTATAGTTGTCGTGTACCTGTCAGGGATGGGATGGGAAAAGACCACTTAAATGTCATGGGAGAAAATACTCAAGATGTAAAATGGTCAAATCCTTGCTACAGAAGAGCATGATTTCTTCAAGGAGTGAAAACTGGAGGAATGAGAAATCAGGCTTGTAGTCTGTTGGAAGTCATTCTGCCATCCATGGTTATTGTCACTAAACCCCCATGAAAGCTCCAAGTGACTTCAAAAGCAGCATGAGAGGATGAGACAGTGTCCAAGCAGCTATAGGAAGGAATACCCATTCTGTCCCCTCCTCCTGTCTGGTGGTTACTGACTGGAGAAGATAGAGTGATACGAAAGGAGTCATCAGGGCATTAGGGAAAGAGCAAACACATAAAGGAATGCACTTCACTTACTTACAACAGTAGAGGAGTTAACATTAGCCCTGAGAATTGCTTTTGAGTTTGCTGTGGGGGAGAAGGGGACAAATGTTTCTTTATCTTCATTCCATTACAGATCCTTTGGAAAAATCCTGTGTATTGGGCTTTGCAGCAGTGGCCCACAATTAGTCCTAAAATAACCTAGTTATTGACTAAGGAGAGGATCATTCCTGGATCCTTTGCAGAGTGCTGTAGGAGACATTTGCCATTCTTTTCCACAATGTAACTCAGATTTGAAAGGTTACTGTGACAAACCGGGGTTAAAACATAATTAATCTAATCTGTGCCTAAGCCTGGGCAGCAAGTATGTGTCATGGTGCTTCCTCCCTGGGAAAGGCAGGAAACCACCTCATAGCAGGAAACTAGATAAAAAGGAAAATAATTTCCTGTGGTTTGAAACTTCATGGCGACCCTGGTGCTTCTGTTGCTACAACTTCAGGGTGCATCCTCACCATTATTGGAATTGCATGGGCAGTAATTGCCAGATATGACTAATGTTCCTGGTGTGTCATGAACTGACATAAATATATTTCAGTGCTGTGTGCAGCACAGAAAGACTCAAACAGATCAACTGTGAACCTGTATTAAGTAGAGCAGATGGGGAGGAGATGCTCAGCTAGGAAATAGTTTATTTAGAAAGGCAATCTGTGTTTCCCACCTTTGCTTATCAATGAGATGTCAAAGCATGGATCCCTGCCCTTCCCTGCTCATTGTTAAATTGTTAAACAAATGCTTAACAAAATAACTGTAGGAATCTGAAAGAGAAGGTGGTTTTGCCCACTCATATACATCTTACTGGTATGGTTACTGTGTAACCCACAATTGTTAAGCTGGATCCCATAGAAGAGGGCAGTCTCCAAGGAGGGTTCTAGCAGTCTGCTACCTGCTTGGCTGCTCCTTCTCAGGCTGACACAGTCTGGTTAGTGCTTGCCACTCATGGGTTTCCATAATTTCCTCCTGTGGAGCTTTCTGAGGGAATGCTCCTCCTCAGGCTGACACAATCTGGTTAGTGCTTGCCACTCATGGGTTTCCATGTTCCTTGACACCATTTGTCATTTCAGCCTCCTCTTGGCACTGTGTTCCTGGGGTCTGTGCACCAGCACCAATGCTGCCACAATTCTGTATACACTTTCATTGAATTTGAGCAGTGAGGTTTAATTGTTTTCAGAATGGATTTTAATAATCATATCATTGTTGAGGTACTCTTATCAGAACTTGAAATGTTAGTAAAACCTGCTTAAAATGAACAACTTTATCTTCGTTGGTTTTGTTGATTTCAGTCTCCCACTGTAGTACTCGTGCAGATTAACATGCTATTTGCAGAAATACACAGCCTGGTGATATGTGGAAAAGCAAACTGGTTCTGCTCCTGCTTGCAATTCCTTTCAGGCTTGCAGTTTTAAAGAGAACAGCAATATGGTATTTGCAGAAATACACAGCCTAGTGATATGTGGAAAAGCAAACTGCTCCTGCTTGCAATTCATTTCAGGCTTGCAGTTTTAAAGAGAACAGCAAAAGCTTAAGTCAAAGCTTTGGCTTTGATTCAGTTACAAATCTGAGTTGTCTTTCATTAAAGTTCTGTTGTCTGTTCCAATACCCTGCTGGCCATCCCCTGGTTCTCTGGTGAATTTGCCAAAAGCACGATGTGGGCTGGCACAGAGGAAAGAACCATCATTCCAGAATGGGAAGGTTAAGTGCTACATCAGTTGTCCTGGCTGGTCTGGCCTGACCCTCTTTGGTCCTGAATTCAGTCCCTAGTGCAGCTGTGAAGTCTTGGAAAAAGTTCTTCCCCACTTTGTTCTGCTTGCTCCCATCTACCCATCTAGAGTTTTGGGGAAGGGGCTGCTTTTCAGAGTGTTTAAAATGAGTCTTGGAGTATAGGTGCTCTTGTAATATGAATGTAAATTATGATGGTTTTTCCTTACTGGGTGAGGGCCTCTGCCAAGAAAAACTGAGGTAAAGTCCACCACTGTTCTGACTGCTGTCTTTCCTTGGCTAGCAGAGAGTCAAAATGGAGCTTGAGGTCAGACTGCAAGCTGGTTGCAATCAGTGGGCACTTTTCACTCATTTTTAGGGAACTTTGCAACTGACCACCTGTGTGCAACACCAGCTTCATGTTAGCTATGCCATTTCCTCATGTGTTACTTGCGCGTAATAAGGCTGTTGTTTCCCTCCCCTTTTTTTCTTTCCTTTTCAGGGGAGGAATGATCCAGACTTGTGAACAGTATCAGTTTGTCCATCATGTCATGAGCTTGTACGGAAAACAGCTTTCTAGAGCAGCAGAAGAATAAGTGTTCGTGATATTCCTAAAGGCTAAACCAAGCGAACTTTTGACTGTATTCAGATATATTTCAGATCTGATCAGAGACACATGGTAACCTGGCTGTCTTAGCTGGAAAAAAAAGATACATTCTTTTACTTCATTATTGCTTTTATGCTCTTGTTTGCATTGACATTTAAGAGCTGAGGTACGCCTTGTCTTAAACATATGTGACAGGACATAATCTTCACCAAAAAAATGGCTTATTTATACTGTAAATAGGAACAGTAGCTTCATTTGTTACAAAAGTGAGAAAAAAAAAATCTGAAAAAAATTCCAGTCTTCAGTTTGCTATTTTTAAAAAAAATAATTGCTAATATATCCAAATACAGTGTGAAACTTTCTCAATTGTCATGCTGAAATGTGCCGTAAGTTGACTAAGCTTGAAAGTAACTTTTTGCCTCTTTCCGATTGTTTTTACATATAAAATTACCGAATACTGTGTATATTGTTAACCTTCTGAGCCTCTGCATCGAAAGATTCAAGTAGATTCACATTGAAATTCTTTCACACATCATGTTTGCTTGCTTATTTTTTCTAAAGCAGTTCACCACTAGTGTTATCAGAACTAAGGGGAAAAAAATATTTCAATGATGTGAGTGAATTTTTACCCCCAGTTCTTACCAGCAACATACCCGAGTCATGACAGCTGGGTGAATCTGAGGCAAATAGTACAAGTTCATCTGAACATAAATTCTTAAATTTGTAAATATTTTGGCATCTCAATCTGCAATCAGATTTGATTTTTGCAAATAGTTCCTCTTTTTATGTTTGTTCCTTAATCCAAATGCAGCTTCTCCTCAATTTGAGGTTGGAAATCAGGTGAGAAATTTTGTGAGTTGAATTTGTCTTTATTAAAAATGTAATAATAAAATCACTTATATTCTATGAAATTAAACTTGTTTCAAAGCCTTGAGGGTGACAGTGCCCAGTGCTCATTAAAATCAATGCACATCGTGAAGGCAGCTTTAAAAAAAGAAAGAAAAAAAAATCAGTCTGAACATGTTGGCTGCTTTTTGATAAATTTGCCCCCAAACCAAATTTAGAAAATCATTATCCCATTCTAATCACTAGTAGGGGCAGCAGTGTTTCCTGTTCAGTGACACAGACAACTGCCCATGCTTTTCTTTTTAGACCTCAGTCAGGCTGTGAAGACTGTAGCTTTTGTTTAATGCTTACAGGTAAGCATATGTTTAAGTGCTTTGTTGAGCAGGTATACAGGACCCTTAACATGAAAAATCAGTGTTTTGTGAATAGTCGTTTTAATGATCTACTAAAAATATTTTTGCTTCTCTGTATTTGTAATAATAACCAAAACTTTTATTAGTGCAGGAGATTCTGAGAATTTACTGCACTTCTGATCAGGAGAAGGTAAAGCAGCTCTGAGAACAATAAGGGCTGGTCCTGCTCCCACTGAGGTTTTGCCATTCACGTCAGTAGGTGCAGAGTGTAGGGCCTGAAATGTTATGCCTACAACTTCTTCACTGTGGGGAAAATTTCCCAGTATTTTAGTACACATCCTTTATATTTATTCTGTATCCATGAACCTGTAAAAATCCTGTCAGCAGGGTTTGCATGAATGTGTGCAAAATGTGTTATCTTTAAACCACTTGATTTTATTGCTGTATTTAAAATATTTCCTTCAGTGAAAAGCTAGCAGGAAGAAGTGGCGTTCTTTTTAAAAATACTGGTGGTAGTAATTAAATAGAGCAATAAACTTAAGCTTTTGAGCATAACATGACTGTTAGTTTTATGTAAACCCTGCTAGCTATATTCTCCCCAGTGCTATCAATTCTTTTGAAGGGGTAACAGTATTCCATCTAAGCACTCCTTAGAAGTAACAAAAGCACCACTGATATTCTGAATAACATTGTAAGTGGAACTCCCTGTAGATGATGTTTTCAGCTGTTCAGTTCCCTTCAGTGTCAAAACTGACTCAGTGAATAAAATTACTTTTTCTGTCATCAACTTGCTGTGCATCTCCCAAAGAATATTTCTTGGTGATTGATAGGAGAGGGCACATAGGAGCAAAGTTCCACGTATAGATTGCCTCCTGTACAAGAAGACTTTCTAGAGGGCAATTGCTTTATGACAAACGAGGCATAATGACTTTATCTGCTCAGCACTCAGAATTTGAGGTCTGGAGGACCTTATATCAGCAGTTCTTAGCTCTTCTGACAGCGAGTAGTCTTAAGAAGTGCTTAGGATTAGCAGAAGGGAGTTCTGGCCATGCAGAAGCACTTAAGATAAGTGGGGCTTCTGTAATCAGTAGGTTTGAAACTGAGCTGACAATAGGAACTAAGCTAAGCTATGTGTCTTACTAGATATCTTTTTCACTGGACACCCTTTCTCTATTAAAAGGAAATTCAAATCACACTTCGTCCACTCTCTCCAGTTCACTCCCCAGGTGTCTTTGTACCAGAGACCACAGCATTAATACCTACAACACAGTTGTTTGCCAGAGGACTGAATTATTCTTTTCAGGTAAGTTAGTATATGACAAACTTCAGGTTATTTTACTTTGAACCAACTCTGAGGTCTTCTGTTGAGAAGTTGTGGCAGTCTCATGAAGTTCCCACTGACTAGAAAAGGGTGTAACCCCCATTTTTAAAAAGGGAAAGAAAAAAGAACCGGGGAACTACAGTGCAGTCAGTCTCACCTCTGTGCCTAGCAAGATCATGGAGCAGATCCTCCTGGAAACTATTCTAAAGGAGGTGACTGGTGACAGCCAACACGACTTCAGTAAGTGCAAATCCTGTCTGAGAAATTCAGTGTCCTCCTTTGACAGGGCTACAGCATTGGTAGATAAGGGAAGAGCAACTGATACGATCTACTTGGGCTTGTGCCAAGCATTTGACACTCTCCTGCATGACATCGTGGCCTGCAAATTAGAGACATGGACTTGACAGATGGACCACTTGGTGGATAAGGAATTGGCTGGATGGTTGCACTCAAGAGTTGCTGTCAAAGGCTCAGTGTCCAGGTGGGGAGCAGTGACAAGTGGCACTTCTCAGGGGTCAGTATTGGAACTGGTGCTGTATAAGATCTTTGTTGGTAACATGGACAGTGGAATTGAGTGCATGCACCCTCAGCAGGTTTGCTGATGACAACAAGCTGTGAGGTGGGGCTGACATGCTGGAGGGAAGGGATGTTGTCCAGAGTGACCTTGACAGGCTTGAGAGGTGGGCCCATGCCAATCTCATGAAGTTCAACAAGGCCAAGTGCAAGGTCCTGCACCTGGGTCGGGGCAATCCCAAGCACAAATACAGGCTGGGTGGAGACTGGATTTAGAACAGCCTTAAGGAGAAGGACTTGACAGTGTTGGTTGATGAGAAACTCAACATGATCCACCAATGTGCACTTGCAGCCCGGAACGCCAACCATGTCCTAGGCTGCCTCAGAAGAAGTGTGACCAGCAGATGAATGGAGGTGATTCTCCCCCTCTACTCTGCTCTCATGATACCCACATACAGTACTGTGTCCAGTTCTGGAGCCCCAACACAGGAAGGACATAGAGCTGTAGGAGCAAGTCCAGAGGAGGGGTCACAAAAATGGTCAGAGGGATGGAGCACCTCTTCTATCAAGACAGGTAGAGAGAGTTGGGGTTGTCCAGTCTGGAGAAGAGGAGGCTCCAGGCAGACCTTACAGCAGTTTTCCAGTGCCTGAAGGGGCCTACAGGAAAGCTGGGGAGGGACTTTTTACGAGGGCTTGTAGTGATGTGACATGGAGTAATGGTTTCAAACTGGGAGAAGGTAGTTTTAGAATAAGTATTAGGAAGAAAATATTAACTGTGAAGGTGGGGAGATACTGACAGAGGTTGCCCAGGGAATTTGTCACTGTTCACTCCCTGGAAACCTCCAAAGCCAGGTAGGATGAGTCTTTGAGCAACCTGGTCTAGTGGGAGGTGTCCCTGTCCATGCAAGGGAGTTGGAACTAGATTATCTTTAAAGTCCCTTCCAACCCAAACCATTCTATGATTCTATGATAACCTTTTTCACATTTCATGAACAGAGCAGAGCCTAGCTCAGTGCCTCTTGTTTGCTGGTCATTGGTCATCACACTTAAGCAGTGTTGTCCAAAAACCAAGACTGCAGTTGAGAGCAAGAGCTGTCCCCAGGTAAAGCACATCTGAGTCTCTGAAGGATCAAGATAAAGATGACTTGGTCAAATTATTCTGAAATGTTAACTACATAGCAGGCATGTATGGTAGAGTGTTGCATTTACTTGCAAGACTTTCAGAAATAGTTAACAATTCTAGATGTTACCTCTACAATTACTCTACTTTGGAAAAATCATATCTTTAACTTGTGAATTTGCAGTTGCAAAAGGGCTTGAGACTGAAGAGATCATTAAACAGGATCTTGGTTTCTGTCATTTCTCAGCTGTCTCTACTGTGGAGGAACACAGGTGGTCTTAGAAAGTGTCTGTCTGTTCATTGGTGAGTTGGCAAGTTTTAGAAGTGCACTTGCACTATTATTTTTTCTGTATTCTTTTATAGGAAACCATTTTAAACAAAGGGAAATGGTAAATTTATATTTTGTTAATTATAACTGGTTTTGTCTCTTATTTTTTATATGAAATGTGCTTTATACATTTGCTAGGGAGAAAAACCAAAACACTTTGAGGTACCTTTGGGATAGCTCTTTTTCTTCTGCCGAGTCTAGATGTGTACCTGCTGATGTCTGTGAAAGTGACTATCAACTTAGGATGATGTAGGGAAGCTTAGGAGTCCTGCAAGGAAAAAACTTACTCCGAAAGCACATAAGAAGTACGTGAATGAAAGCGGTATTTGTAGTTTTGTGTGTAAGGAACAGGCAATCAAAGAACTGCGTGCACTACACAACACAGGCATTGATTTCCAATGTCTAAATGTGAATTTCACATATCCACAAAGATGTGAAGGAAAGAGAGAAGTTCACTCTCTCCTGAGTGTTGATAGAGATCAGGCTCCAGCACCCAAATATAACAGATGGCACATTCTTAGGGCGTGGTGTGGAAGTGACAGAAGGGGTTATGATTACCTTTGGCACGGCAGACCTGCCCGAGCTTGTGTGCCATGTATCCCCAGCAGGGCAGCAATGCCAGGTTTATTCAATTGATAGCAAAGCTGAATGCAGAGAAAGGCTCAATTATTTACTCAGAATTAAAAGCTATGTTGGCACCAGATCTGGCAGTATGGCTTAGAGCATTTAAGAAGATAAAGCTTAAGCAGTCTGGCAGAGGAGTTGGGTATTACAATTTCTGGCCCTTTCTCTCCACTGAAACCATATTACTCAACTTCTGTGTTCCCTGTTGCTTCTTATGTGTAAAGTAGAGTTAAATAAGTCACTGTATTGCAGTAGTTTTAATCCAACCAGTTGATAGCCAGCGTTTTCCAGGAATCTGTTTCTTTGGAATGAGCTTGTATTACCAGATGCTCTTCAGAGCCTGCCTTTTAATGTCACTACATCTCAGAACTTTGCAGACAGAGAAGTCTGCACTACTGTCTGTCTTGCTAAAGGCCTTTCTCCTGTGGGAAATGGTGATGTTTGGCCAAGACAAAGTTTTTTTATTATGTCTGACGTTAACCCCCACCCCTGTCCCAGCAGCAGCTGCATGGTGTCTGCTTTCCTCTGAAAAGGTAGAGGCAACACTTTTCTACAGGAATCAGAGGGAGAAAAACCTGTGTAGAGCCTTTTTTCTCCTCCTTTGTGTGCTTAGCTTGTTTGTCTCTGAAGTGGATACAAGGAAGACAGTCAGGAGTTACGTCAAAACCCATAAGAGTGACAGAAACCTCCTCTTGTAAATTATCTTTTATTCCTTTTGTCTCAAAAGAAAGAAAACCAGATGTCATTGGTTGCACTACATCCACTGTCATCTTGGTCTTTAGGCTGTTGTGAGGAATATGGAAAGCAAACAAGCATGGCAAAGGTCAGGGTAATGAAGAGATCTTTTGGAGTCACTCCTTTCAGTTCCTGAGGCCTGAGTCTGGTGCATGGCCAGACTTAATGATCCAGGCTGAAAGATCAACTCATTCATATGTATTACTTTTCCCCCCCAGCAGTGTGTGAGCATATGCACATGCCCAGTCAGTGTGGCACAGTAGCTGGTGAAAGAAGCATGAGGGAGGATTAATGAATACTGTGAAAATTAACATGGAAAGGGTCTGTCTGTTTTTTGAGTTAGTTTGGATAGGTGGGAGGGATTGGATTGGGTTAGCAGTGTTTTGGTTTTGTTGGGGAAAATGTAACTTCCAGCCCAGATTCCCGGTTTCTGTGTATCTTATGTTGAGCTTTTGTTCCTGAATTAGCATATTGAAGAGGTAAAGGTTGGTTCCTTGATAGATTTATTAGTCAAGCAATAAATTATACCTTATCTACTTTATAGCATGATTGATCCCAGTTCCACACACTTCTGATTTGATAAATGCAATTGTGTTTATCAGAACACAAGTTCTGCATAGGTTCTCTGTCTTGCTGGAATCTTTCACCTATAAATTACAGAATGTGTTTATTTTGGTAATTACTATTCACTGGAAAAGTTGACAGTGTTTCAATCTCTGCAATTTTTTTCTTAATTTTTTTACCTTCCTCTTTCTTTCTTAGACTAGCAAGAACAATCTTAAAATCACCAGGAAAGGTGGTATATTCCCAAGGGGTTTTTTTCACGTTGCTTGTTCCAGAGTTTACCCCTAGTGTTATTCCTCTGAGTCTCTTGGAGATTGTGTAGATTTTTATGTTCTTTGATTTTCTATGTTCTGTGTCTTGCAGAGCATAACCCCAGTACCTCTTGCACCAGCCTCCCTTTTCATTTGAATTTAACATAAACACAGACAACAACAGTCTGTTCCAAACACAACTCAAATGCAGTCACTTAGGCAGTTTATTGCCAGTAATTCAGCCTTCATTGCAAGCGAGATATGTAGACTGTGTCCTTCAGAATAGATAGACCTGAATACATGTATAATGGCCTCTTGTAGCTGCACTGTTTCAGCACTGCTGCTGCTAACACTAGTAAAGTAAAAAAGACCTAAAAACACAGGCTGAGATCTGTAATTTAGTCTTGTCTTAACTTGTTGGAATGAAGTCCTTCATATGATAAAGGGTGACAGAATCTCAAATTTATTAAGCAGTGGAGGAGAACTGATTAAAGAATGACCTCTGTAATCTAAAGTTGTGAACTGATTTTCTAAAAAAAAAATAAAATAGTACCTGTTAGAGTAACTGAATGAACTGGCTGGACTTGGAAATGGTGGAAACTGCTGCCTGTTTAATTTAAAAATAAACAAAGCCAAAGCCTGGTTATTTCACTGAGATGTGAAAGGAGCACCCAGGATGGACTGAGACACCAAAGCAGCATTTGTTGAATGCTTATCTCTTTGAAACCTAGACCTATATATTTTATTTTTAACATGAAAAACAAGACTGGTAAATTGTGTAATAGTCTGTCTTTGATCAAAGTTTTGAAATGGTGTAAGAATCAATCATAAAGGGATTGGGGAGGTAATGTTTATTTTCAAACAAGAAGGTGTCCTTTTGCCCTACAGATGCTTTACTCCTTTTAGCCTAATACTTGAAGTTTTATTGTCCTGTTATTCCAAGAATGAGAAACTGCTGAAGCCAGTGTAAAGGATGTAACAACATAGCCCACAAGAGGCCAGTATGTATTTAAATGCTGAACTACTCAAACTCATATTTGTCCAGTGTAGAGGGGCCTGAGCATCTTCCTAAGAATGCAGCAATCTACAGGATTTTGTGTGAGCTGAGGTGCACTCTCTTTAGTAGGGATGATCAGGACCTTAGCAGCTGGGGAAAAGAAAAAAAAATAAAAAATAAATCATAAGCATATGTTCTCAACAATGTCCTACTACTTTGTATTCTGTGGCTGTTGGCAGGCAGGGTGGAGATTATCTGTGTGAGATCAATAGCTTTAGTCTCATATCTGTTTCACCTTTCCTTTGCTTTCCAAGAAAGGAACCCTGTGAAGTACTACTCTGAATTATAACTTGAAACACTTAAAACCAGGAGTAAAAGCTGTAAAATGTATGATGTAGGGAGGACTCAGTTACCTACAAAAGAATTAGTAAAACTTGTCCAACTCTGGCTTCTGTAACTGAAACTAAAATTAACATTCACTTGCACCGAGTCTTTGTTATGTGCACTTCAGTGGTACTGACAAGTCTTTTCTTGAGATCTGGTTTGCCTTGTAAGTGTGTGCTGATTCTGTTAATAGCAACCATAGCAAATACAGTGTGATAGCCGTGCTGTATGTGATGAGTGAAGTTAATCTTTCTGCAGAGTACCCATGAGTTGATTTGTGGTGTATGTGTCTTCCTAAGCACAGAGGGTTGTTCGTTTTCTTTCTTGCTCACAGGCGAGGTAGGGGCGAGTCGTGGTGATGGGCAGTAACAGACAATTCTTCAAGTGTAGCATTTTTTACTCTGGAAGTTGGTTCCAGTCAAGAAACAGGAAAACCTGTAATCTGACAAGGCTTCCAAAAGCTCATTGCTTACTATTAAGGGCAGTCTTTCTACCAGAGAGTTTGCTCTCCTGACTGAAGGATAACAAAAGGTAATAACCCAGCAGTTTAGGAAAAATATATTCCGAACGTTTTCATGTTCAGAAAACCTGTGGCCAAGGATGAAAATTTTGATCAGGTAAAAGAAATATAAGTGAAGGGATTTTAAGTTTAAGGGAGAAACTGTTAAAACGGTGGGTTGGCTTTTTAAACTCTCACTGTGAGCTTTGAAGGATTTGAAAATCCAAAGACATGCGGAGTTGTGCAGAGTTGCAGACGAGTGAAGCAGCATGCTGTATGCCTTCTTATTTTAGCACTTGGTGCTACTGGTGTGGATTTGCCTCATAATTGACGGCAAAATACATTCTTTCCCAGGGTGTCTGGGGTTATAGAGTAACATCTTGTCTCTTCCTAACCAGCCCTAATTGTTGTTGTCACCAGCGGTGATTAGTATGCAAGAGTGATAGGCTGAGAAGAGTAGGAGAGGGTGGTAAGGGGAGTGGAACGTCTTTGGACAAATGAGATTAAAGCAAAAATTGTATCTTCCTGTATAATTTTAGCAGGTATATAGAGATGTATAGTCCAGGATAGAGACTCTATTTGCCTTCTGCACATAAGGAGCCTTTCATACAGGCAGGCTGGAGACAAAAGGCCAGCTCACCAAGGAAATGAGGATATATGCATTCTGATAAGGAAAAGGATCTCCTTCAGAGGATGCCCAAAAAGAGCACTTTTGGCATAACTATAATTTCTGCTGACAACAAAGTATCAAGGTCATATGGTCTTAACATTGTCTTCCCCATGGACTGTGTCTTCTAGGCTGCAGTGCATAATTATAGCTTTGTCATTTGTGCTCCTGAATCTTCTGCCCCAAGATCCTTCAGCAGTACACAACTGTGTCTGAAAGTATCATTCCTTACTGTATGTCTTGCCAAGGAACACATCAAAACTAGGAGCTACAATTCCTAGATGACTAGTACTCACTCAATCCTCAAGGACCAGAATTTAATAGGCCCGTTTCTTCAAACTGCCTTCCATCCTGAGACCAGTCTTGGCATAGCTGTAGGCAGCAGAATCCCCACTGGAAACAGGCTATGTGGAGACAGATTTTTTTTTTTCCCCGTATACAGTCACATTGCCTCCCTAAGTGATGCACACCAAACTGACAAAAGGTGGGCTGCATCTGTGCAGTGAGGTTTGCCTTCTGCTGAGGGGAAGTGAGTATTTTGTGTTCCTCTCTAAGGTCAACACATGGTCTACCTGCTATTGCAAGTCTACAGGTAGTTCCCCAGCATTAGCCGTTGGCTTTGGTGAGAAACATTTTGTCTTGTGTTAATTATCTTGGCTTATACCAACCTCCTTACTGGTTCTGGCTTGACACTGAAGGGAGGATAATGACATGGTTCCCAGTCACAGCCACTGAGAGCAATGTATGCACAGGCCCTTGCAGCATTTGTGTATCCAGCTGTCTGTGATACACTTAGGAGAGCTGGGGAGGCCCTTCATTAATGGCAATGAAATAGTCTAAATTAATAAACTAGGATAATCGTAGATGGTAGTAGAGTTTCTGTTGATTTTTCCTGGTGTAAAATTGAGACCTTTTGCTGTTAACCACAGGAAAATATCTTGGTTCCAGTGAGGCATTTGCCATGGAGGTGTTAGAAACGAGTATTAAGGGCCAGCTCCTTACTGGTCAGGCTGGTTGGAAAAAAATTACATTGTTACCTGAACTGAAGAAGTATTTCTTATTAAAAAAAACCTAAATGGGTTCATTCTTATAGAAAAATGCAGATCTTCGTAGCCTCTTGAAATGAACAGTTTAAAGGAGCAGAATTTGTCTTAAACTGTGGGCAGAACAGAGTAAGTCTTAGTGGGCCTTCTGAGACATCCAGTTTTGATACCTTTTTGAATGACATCTAACATCAAAGCACCTTGAGACACCCCTGTGCAGCAAGGCAGCCCAGTTTTCCCATTGTGTAGGTGACAAGACAGATATAGAGAGAGCAAATGACTTGCCCCAATTCCCACAGAAAGACTGGAAAGAAGCAAGGAATCGATCAGCAGTCTACTGCTGCACAAACCTTCCTATCTGGAGGGTTTGACTGAGGCAATTCTCTGTGAAACTTTGTGTCAGGGCTTCTTTTCCCACTCCTCATAAATAAATCCCTCTCTGTGCTGCTTGATTAATGTATTTTTTCCCAAACAAATAAGTTGTTTCCAGGAAGTTTTCTGCCTTACTGGAGTCTTTTAGCATGGTGACATGCTGCTTTGAGATCCTTGCTGGAGAAAGCATTGCTGAATTTGTGGAAAAAAACCTTGTCCACTGGGAACACCTGAGGGTGAGTAACGATTTCTGGTGAAAACAGCTCTTTACCTAGTACCTGCCAACAACTGACTGCATTTTCAGGTGCTCTTAGGTATATTCAGTCACGTCATACAAGTAAATATGTCCTATCATCTTCTATAGCTGGAACAGTAGTAAACAAAACAGGTGCAAACTGCAATTACCTGTGTCCATCCTGACTGTATTTTAGAGAGATGTAAAAATCAGTGGAAAATGTGCTGTTCATTTTAGCGGCTGAAAACCTGTCCTTACTGATTTAAATACTGCAGTTCTTGTTTATGCAAAACCCATGATCAACTTACTTGGCTGGGGCTGGAAGAATGTGACCTTATATGCATAAGTAAGTAAGCCTTTCCATCATGTGTAATCTCTCCCATGTGACAGATCTGTGACTGTCTAAAGTGACAGAAAGATCATATGAGTCTTTATTATATATTACCCAAAAAAATCACAAATCATTCATGTTAGTGTTCAGAACACTGCTAATAAATAAATTTCATTCCCAAAGTGATATCTATGTTGGATGTAAAGTTGTAAATAAGTACAGTATGTAAAGAAAAGCAAGGTTGATCTAATCTCCATACAACAGTCAGGAAAAGACACTATGCATTTAAAATAAACCCAAACAGATAAAGTAGGTAACAGGCTTCTGTTCCATGTCATTCACTCATTAATTCCAATGTTTCCTCTTGAATTTTAGGAGACAAAGCAACATTCTGAGCTGAAGTTAAAAGTAAACCAAAACCTAATGCAACATGGAAAAGAGAAAATGGGTACCAATAGAAGACAAATCCAGAATCTTTCTGACAGCGTTTTTAAGAAGTATATGCTAAGGTAACACACCTTTTTTTTTTTTTCTTGACATTAGCTCATTCTTTCTTTTATTTGCACAGTAAAACCTGTAAAAATGAAAAATATTAGCACTGTGGTATTTCTCAGCAGCAATAAAAATGTCCCTGTTTGCTGTCAGCCTACTGCAATACTGCTGCTGTCAAACACTGCTCTGTTCTTATACAGGGCAGTGTTTCCCATCAACAGAAGAAGAAACCATTGCTTTTGCTATTCAGTTTTGTGTTTAGCATAGTGAGGCCTTAGTGCCTCTTGTGTGCCATTCAAGCAAAACCAATGCTAAATCTTAATAATTCATCCTATTCAACACATATGTCCCAGTTCAGCCCTGTTTGATTTGTTTGGCTGTAAAAGTTACACACTTCTTTTCTGTACTTTCCTTGGTCTGTCCCTTTCTCTCCTCTCTCCTTAATTCTTCGTTCACTCTAATTCATCTCTTCTCTCTGTGTTTACAAGTCTGCCAGGCAGGGCAGGTCAAAGTCTTTTTCTTTTCCTACAGTATTCCAGAGTCTGAAGTACAGCAGCTTCCATTCACCCTCCTCTGGTCTCTGAATTGCTTATGCAGGTCACAGGGGTGATACTTTCAATGCAGAGCACCAGAGTAAAAGGATGTCCCTGAGGAAAGGGGTGGCTCATTTTTCTGCCTTAGGCCAAGAATGGACCTGATCCAAAATACGTAATTATCTGTGGGAAGACTTCTTTCTCTATATGGGGCTCTGGGAAGGCTGTGAGGGATTTTTAGAGGAGCGATCATTGGATTTGGCCTCAAAACGTCTGCCCTTAGATTTTGGATTTTCAACAGAACAGTTCTGTTAGTGATTGTCATGGTTTTTTGTCCCATGGCCACTCATTCAACTACCCCTCACACACACGCTGGGATAGGGAGAACAAAGCTCATGAGTTAAGACAAAGGACAAGGAGGGTTCTTCACCAATTAAGGTCCTCGTGCAAGCATTGTGCTTATTATGGGAAAGAGCCTTTGTGTTCCCTGTATTCCCTGAGAAGAAAATTATGTGTAGCATATGGATATGAAGTATGTGCTGTGCATCACCAGTGGGAATGGGAAAGTCCTAGGCACCTACTGTCTTCCTGTGGCTGACAAGAAGCTGTTATGCTGAGAGTGATAGGTCATCTTTGTTCTCAGGTACATGAGGTTCTGTATACAATGTCAGTATCTGCAGACAAATATTTGACGGTCAAAACTGGTGGACCAAACTGTGGCCTACTTTCTTTTCTCACGTGTCTTTGCAACATTCATGATTCACTGATCTTTTTAGGCTCAAACAGGGATCTCACGTACAAGTCATAAACCAACCCACGGTTGCCAGAGCGCCCATGTGAAAACACCTTTCATGAGATAGCAGATTTCAGTTTGAAGCCTAGTTATTAAACATAATAAGCCAAATTCTCTACTGACGTCAGTGTGGCAGGCATGTGAGTCACTACTGAATTTGGGCCAGTTTTAGTAGAAAAGAGAGGGAATGACAAAATCCACCTTGGTACCATCCTTTCAGTAGAAGTGAACTTTGCTCAAACAGCATTACAGGACTTGGGAGTGAATGGATGGGCCTGAGCATAATGACAATGATCTTTTCTCATCTGCATATGCTTTCTTCCACCAGCCAAACCTGTGCCTGCTGTCTGAAAGAAAACTAACCACATTCTATACAGCAAACTTGCTTTTAATCAATGCTAAGTAGAAGTGAAGCTGCCCACCTGCTATACCTTTTTTTGAAGTAGAACCACTTCTTAAAGATAAGCTCTGCCGTAAGTACCATTTTTTAAGTATCCCATGAATCTTTTTGAAAAAGCCTTTAGCAGGGCTTGGGCACAGGCTATTTGATGGTGTGGTAGATCAAGCTAAACAGTAATCATGTGCCAGGCACGGCAGCACTCCTGACAGGTAATGCAGGAAGATGTCAGTCCTCCAGCTTGCCAGATGGCTCCAGGTATGGTTTTAGATGTCATCTGCTGTTGCCTGAAGCCATTTACTTTACAGTGGCCTCCACTAAAGGAGAGAAATGCTACAGACCTGGAGAAGAGCGGCTGGAAAGCTGCCCAGCAGAGAGGGACCTGGGAGTACTGGTTGACAACTGGTTGAACATGAGCCAGCAGTGTGGCCAGGTGGCCCAGAAAACCAACAGCATCCTGGCTGGTATCAGAAATAGTGTGGCCAGCAGGACTAGGGAAGCGATTGTCCCCCTGTACTCAGCACTGGTGAGACCACACCTCAAACACTCTGTTCAGTTTTGGGGCCCTCACTGCAAGAAGGACACTGAGGTGCTGGAGTCAGTCTAGAGAAGAGCAACAAAGTTGGTTAAGGGTCTGGAGAGCAAGTCTTGTGAGAAGCAGCTGAGAGCATCAGGATTGTTTAGTTTGGAGAAGAGGAGGCTGAGGGGAGACTTTCTTACTCTCTACAACTGCCTGGAAGGAGGTCCTAGCGTGAGGTGGGTGTCAGTCTCTTCTCACACACAATCAGTGATAGGATGAGAGGAAATGGCTTCAGTTTGCACTGGGGGAGATGTTAGGTGGGATATTAGGAAAAATTTATGTACTGAAAGAGTAGCCAAGCATTGGAACAGGCTGCCCAGGCAAGTGGTGAAGTCACCATCCCTGAACGTGTTCAAAAAACATGTAGATGTGGAAATTTGGGACATGTTTTAGTTGGCCTGGTGGTGTTGGGTTGACAGTTTCACTTGCTGGTCTTAGAGGTCTTTCCCAACCTTTATGATTCTATGAAGAAAAGCAGAGGTAAGGTACAAGAACTGAATGGAAAAGCAGTGTGGCTTTGTATGGTTACATACAACTTCTAATGAACATTATTAACTGTAGTTAGCTTAATTTCCACTGAAGTTGAAGGAATGAATTGATCTTTCTGCTATCACTCAAGAAAGAAATCAAAATTACTTCACTAAAATCTAGCTACTTAGTGTAGGAAATCTGAGATCAGGAACCAAGAGTAACAGAATGGGTCTTTTTGGTATTTTTACAGGTGAGACTCTAACTCCTGACAGAACTGAAAGTGACTGAAGAACAGCAAGCACCATTTGAAATCTGCCTGCCAAAGAAAGTGCAAAACTTCACCTACAAGTTCAACAGGAAGGAGTTGCTGCAGGATGATAAGTATGAAATAATCACATGTGATGATGGATTTGCTCACACTATGAAAATTAAGGGTCTTCTGTCCACAAACTTTAAAGAACTAGGTGTTGAAATGGCAATCTAGTGCAGAACACTCTTCATTGATCATAAGTAATGCAAAGTAAGCATCTTTGTGTGGATCAAATGCAAGATAGCAGGGTTTGAGCTGCAAAATCCATAAAACTAAAACACAAATCCCCAGAGCTTGGACTGAAAATAATGGAAGCCAGTCTAGCTGGCTAGACTGTGGGTGAGCAAGCAGAGGAGCATCAAGACCTCTTTTTCACACTGGAAACAAAGTCCCAAGCCTGGAACCTCTCCTGCACAGGAGCCCATGTTATATCCTGCAAAGGCAAAGCCACCTGTTTTTATTTATAAGGTGCTTGCTGATATTTGCCATTTTTTCTTGCCAATCCAATTTTCAGGACTTTAAAATCTGTTCTCAGCAATCTCAAAAATACCCAAGTGAAGAAGAGAAAAGCCTGCCTAGAGTGTGTGCTGACTTCTGAAGATGTCACCCTGAGGGGGATGTAGAATTGAGACGTCTCCTCAGTACATCATGAAGCAGAGAGCAGAGCTTATCCTTAATATTGCTGAGCTGAGTGACTCAGGAGATGGCACCAACAGTTGTAGGCTATGAAGACAGTGACCCTAATGGAGCAATACAGCTGTGCCAGTGTAGTTGTCAAAGGGAAGTGTGAATGGCTCAAGAGAGAACAAGCAGGTGGAATAGTAGTCTTAAAACTCTGTTCTTCAGTGAACTCTGCAGAGGAGCAGTGCTGCATTTCTGGAACAGCTAGGAAGCTGATGTGAAATAACACTCCTCTGCAGTCTGTTTATTGTTTAACATGGGACTGGCCAGTTAGTCTCTGCCCAATCTTGGTAGCATGCAGATAATAATTAAGGATTTCCCTTTGCTGTATAAAGCAGAAAATACTCCATTTAAGTCCTTGCATGTGTCAGCTAAACCATTCTAGTAAAGTGTACCGTGATTTTTTTATAATCAGAGTTGTCCTAATGAATTCTTACCCTGATTCTTTAAAGTGACCTGTGGGATGTTTGACTGCAGTCTGCTGAGGACCAGCAGCATGACATGAATCTGGTAAGTATTTAATATTACATTTGTTTTGTGAATTAATTTTACAGTAGCATTACTGATGGTGTAAACTTAGGTCTGTGATCTTCATACAAAGACAAAAGGCTGTTAAGAGCATTAAAAAAAGTTGCAAATCTTAGCTTTGTGGTCTCTGCATAGGCTAGAGAAGAATTTCAAAATTAAGGTGTAGATTTCAGTGAGTGTTAATATTTGAGATGACTTCTGACAGATGTGGACCAGGTTTGAGCTATGCTCAGTTTTTTTGCATTTTCTGTGTCTGATGATGCCCCACCAACTCCGTGCCCTTGGACTTGGGTGGAGGCCATGCCACTAGTTGCATTTTAGCCACGTGTTTCTCATTTTGTTTTCCCAAAACAGACCAGAAGGGAGCGGCTTCCCAATGGCATCTCCAGCCCTGAGCTTTCCAGGTGTGCAGCCTGACAGGGAGTGTTGAATGTCCCTGGCTTCTGGTGGATGGTACATGAGTGCCCTCTGTGGGCCATGGCCAGGGTGGTCTGAAAGGACAGTGTGGGGCAGGGGTCTTCTCTGACCACTCCTCTGGAACAGAAGCCACTTCTGTGGCACAGTTACCCTGGAATGCTGTGGCTGAGCTGCCTCTGACTCCTGTGCATGCTGTGCAGGCTGGTGACTTAGTTACAGAATCACTTTCCTCGTGTGAGAAGCTCAGGTTCAGATAGAAATATTATGTAGGCAGTAGAGGAAGTCTTCAGCTGGTTTGACAGCTTCTCTGGACCAGCTAAAGCTCTGGAGCAGGGCCAAAAGTCTGTATTCTGTTTCAACTTTTGGGTTCCAGTAGCTACATTTGCTACAGTGAGCACTCATAAAAAAGGGCAAAAATTACTTAGGAACAGCCGTTCCTCCATCCCCCTTTCTTCCCATGATATACAATTCACTTTCATTCTGAGGGCCTGTCCATTTTGTTATGAGGTTTCCCTGCTGTTAAATACCTCCTTGGTGTTTGAAGTGCCCAGTCAATACTCATGCTGCACAGTTTTCCTGTGCACATGCTTCCACTGGGATTTCTTCCAGAGGCATGTGCAACCATGAAGGGGATGTGTGTGATGTTCATGCTTTAATTTGGGGACCCTGCTGAGCTCTTTGCCATCCTGAATGATGCAAAAGTGGAAGGAGATAAAATTCCCTTGGCATTGTCAGTATAATGAAAGGCCACAAAACCCTAGTGGGAAGTTTTCTGCAAATAGCTACTGTGGAACTTGGCCTGGTTGTGATAAAGGGCTTTTGACTAAGGCCAAACAGATAGACAGATTCAATAAGAATGGATCTAATCTTTCCCAGCTTACTACAGCTTCAGTCTTACTAAATATTGACTTTGAATCATAGCATTTTCAAAATTTTCCTTCCCAGTCTCCTGTAAAGATACTTTCACATTTCTAACCCATTTTCTTAGCTTGTAGGCTCCCATTCTTTCCCAAAAGGTTGGCTTCTCACCACCTAACAGTCTCTAATTTTGAGAGTAATCAGTAAATGTACTCTTCACATGCTAACACACATGCTGAATACAATGGAGAGAGACTTTGCAACTTCATTGGCCAGTTCCTTCAGGAGCCGTTGATGAATCCCATTGGGTCCCATAGACTTGTGCACCTTCAGGTCCTTCGGATGGTCATGAACCTGCTCTTCTCCTGCAGTGGGGAGGTCTTCCTTTTCACAGTCCATGCCTTTGCCTTCTCTAATTTGGATGGTGTGACCAGAGCCTTTGCCGATGAAGACTGAGGCAAAGTAGTCATTGAGTACCTCAACCTTCTCTATGCCCTGCCTGGCCAGGTCTCCAGTTCCCTTCTGAAGTGGGCCCATATTTGATCTCTCTGTCCATGTAACACTGAATTAATTTCGTCCATAAAACACAAGAGCATTTTACTGGAATAGGAGCTAGGCATTCTAACAGCTTAGTCATCTCAGACCAGGAAACTCTGATCAGAGGATTCAGGGACAGGGTTTGAGAACGTGTTTCTTGCAATGTGGTTGTTTTCTGCCTCAGTCATAGAATCATAGAACGGTCTGAGTTGGAAGGGACCTTAAAGATCATCTAGTTCTGCTGCAGTGGGCAGGAACACCTTCCAATAGACCAGGTTGCTCAAAGTCCTGTCCAACCTGGCCTTCCAGGGAGGGGGCATCCACAACTTCCCTTGGCAACCTGTGCCAGTTTCTCACCATCCTCAGAGTCAAGAATTTCTTCTTAATAGCTAAGCTTAATCTCCCCTCTTCCAGTTTAAAGCCATTATCCTTTGTTCTCTTACTACAAGCCCTTGTAAAAAGTCCCCCCCCAGCTTTCCTGTAGGCCCTTTCAGGTACTGGAAGGCCACTGTAAGTTCTCCCCAGAGCCTTCTCCAATTTTTAAAGTAACATTATGGACATGAAAAGGACCTGGATAGTGAAGCAGTGAGCCATCTGCACACTCATCATGGACAGAGTGAGAGAGGAGTGTGACAGCAGGTACACCTTGAGAGCCAAGGCAGCAGAGAGTGCAGCTGTTGGAAGTAGCTGCTCCATCTCCTTACTGCTCTCTGCCAGGTGTACACAAACACTTGCAGGACCAGTGCTTCACCAAGTCTCCTTACCTGAGCTTGTAGCACTTTACAGGCTTTTTCTATGTGCATGAGCAAAACTCCTTCCTGCTTCTTTGTTTCCCAAGAGGAGAAAATTGAGCAGTCCTACTGGTTGATTTGAAGTGACTAAGCATAGATTTCTGTGTTTATAAATCGGTCATCAATAATTTTGGCTTGAGAGTTTACTTTCAGACATCGTTGTCATGAGCAACAAGAAAAACACCTTTTCTGAAATTATGTCTAGAAATATGCAACTGTGTGTATTACTCAGCTCTTGGCAGCCAGATGGCAGCAGATGGGCTTCCAGACCCGTCTGCAGCACAGAGACGCCTCTGTCTGCTGAGACAAGGCAAGGTGAAGAGATAAGAGCTGCTGGGACAGACAGTGGGACAAACATGGCAGTAAGGATGTTGTGGCTGCAGCAACAAATATTTATCATACCTGTGTTGCAGTAACTTTGATTCTGCTGTCTTTATGGTGATCATGGATATCCCAGTGTGGCCTTAGGGAAGAACAGCACAAAGCACTTTTGCTTGTGCCTTGCAAAACTTAGAAACTGCCTGGAATCAAATCTCCAGGCCCTAGGAAAATGAGGAGCTTTGGAGCTTGTTATTTCCCAGAGGTCCTTCCTTTTCTGCTGAGCTGAACAACTAAAGGAGGTCAGCAGGCTCCTTGTACAAGCAAATTAACTAAATTAACTAAATCAAAACACACTGAAAGATGCTGAGTATCTCCAAAGACTTTCACAAAATAAATGCAGGATTCTTGTACTGAAAACATAAAGGGGTGTACGAAGGGTCCAGCTTTGGGTGGCCTTTTCTGGGAACCTGCAGAAAGATGTCAAGCTGTATTTGCAGCTGCAGTTTTCAGATGTCTTCTGCTCTTTCCAGATTCCCCTGTTATTGAAGAATCTGTCCTCGAGCTCTTTGCTGCACACAGCATTACTGTGAAGATATACAGCAAGCATCAAAGGTGCCTCTCAAGGCAAAGCCAATGCCCAAAGTCACATGGTTCAAAAATGGCATTGAGGTGAAAGAGGAGGAGAAAATGGTGGTGGAGAAAGCCAGTGACTGCATTCACAATCAAAACCTGTGTAGGTGTGGCAGTGGAGCTATTATGCTGAATCTGTGCCCTGGCTTCTGACAGTCCTTGCCTCGGCTGTGTCAATATGTCCTAAAATTGTAATTTTATAGCAGGACAATCATTGGTAGATATGTTGGGTTACAGACACTGTAATTCAGACATTATTTTTAAAAATATTGCAGTGGGGCAGATTCTGAGTTACCAAATGAAAGGACACAGCAGTTTAGTTTTGCTGCAATCTATACTGATTTACACCATTACAGGATATAACCCTTTAAATAATAGCACTGCATGTCACTCTGGTCAGCTGCTCACACTGCAGACAAATTAAAACCCCCACAGGAGAAGGCAGAGTGCCTGTAAACACATGGGAGGAAATGTAAAAAGACATGGAAAGCATCTGAAAGGCAATGGAGGAAAGCAGGTGACTCACTTTGTCATCAGGAGGATGGCTGGAGGTGGTTCAAAGTAGGGGTGGTGGAAAGCAACTACACTACATTTGCTACAGAGAAGGTGGAGGAAAAGAAAGCCTGCTAATTCAGAATATGTTCCATCAACTCTGAGGACCTCATCAAGCCCCTGGAAACAATAAATTTTTGCAGGAGAACCGTTTAGCCAGCTGTTTTTAATGTGGTTTCATAGTCCCTCTTCCCATCGTTTTTGTCTTTTTCCTCTTTGCCAGTCTCCAAAAGAACACTGTCCCTTATACTTCAAGGGACAAATTCCAAGGACAGAGCTCAGAAGCTGCTTTGTGCTTAGGCTGATAGCCAGGATCAAATACCCAGGTCCTTTCACTGCAACTGTTTGTGGACTCAGAAACCCCTTAGCAGGGGCTGGCCAGAAGAGAAGACTGACCCATGTGCTGTTCTGGTGTCACTTACATAAGCTTAGTGGGGTATGGCAGCAATGAAAAGTGGCTTTCTCTGCAAAATATTGTGGGGGAGGACAGAAGAGCATTTAAAAGGGAATGCTTAAAAACATTTTGCTCTGCAGCCAAAAAAGAAACTATGTCAGCCAAAGAGCAACTTAGTTAGAAAACACTGGTGAACTATCTTCTGGGAGTTCCAGTTCAAGTACCTCCTGTTCCCATTTTCCATGTGTGGACTGGGATCCCCAGTGAAAGAGGGTTTGCAGTTCCCTTTCCCCAAGACCAGAGTGTATCATAGAAGACACAGTGCAAATAGAAAATCTGACCTATTGAAACATTTCAGGAAGAAAACTGCCAGCTTTAAGTAATATATATCAGTTTTGACCAAAACGTTGCATTTTTGTCCAAACTTCCTGTGGATTAGGGAAGGCATTTCTGAACAGCTCTGTAAGGCTTTGCAGAAAGAGTTCATTTTCAGAATAAGTGCAAGAATTAAAGTGTTTGAACATTTGATGCAACAAAGGGAAGTAGGTGGCAAAGGTCTTCAGAAAAAGATTGTGGCCATGAATAAACCTTATATAACTTACTCTCCTTGACTTCATTCTGCACATACTTACATATGTATTTATACACACAACACAAACAATTTGCTGTCAATGAATTCTGATTCTACTGTGTTAATTTGATTTTCTTCTGTGTAGAGACGGGTGTCTCAGTCTGGAGTTGTAGATGTCAAGAAAGAAGATGTCACCATCACCTGGAATTTCCCAGCCCAGGGTGGAGGCTCCCAAGTCCAAGGTTACATCATAGAAAAAAAGGAAGAAAATCTTTGTGTGCAGTCACCAAGGAGCCCATCCAAGGTCAGACCAAGATTATTATCTGCTTTGTGTAGGCAGAAGGAAAGTTAGATAAGCTTTGAGTGCAAGGCCAAGTATTGATTAATCAAGGAAAATGTCATCATGGCATCTAGCAAGATAGACATTTTGACATAGGCTGTTGAATGTGAGATTTTTAGCCCTCAAATAGAAATGGTGTGATACCCACAAGCAGCAAAGAGAGGGCAAAATACTCAGCAACTCTGAAAGTCACACCTATGGATTTGGGTGCCTATTTTCAAGCACTGACATTTTACCTTTCTTCCTACCTAAATCTTACTGCTTTTTTCTGACTTGGACCGGAACTGAATTATACAAGTGTCTGACTTTGTTGTATCCATCAGATAGCAACCATATGATCCATGCTTAGCACAGCTTGTGTAACACATGGGAGTGTTCCTATCAGCAGCAGCATCTGACTAACAAGATTTTGCTTTTCCTTTTCTGTTAATATTTTGGTTCTTTCTTGGATTCTTTCCTCTGTCTCATTCAAAATGTTGGACTTTCATGTTAATTAAGTTACAGTCAAGCACACTATCAAAAAATATCCTCCTTAAAGCACCATTATTGCTCATGGTAAGCTATGGAAACACTTCTTAAGGCAATTTTTTCAGCTACTGAGGGATTTTCCAAAATTGAATGGAGTTCAACACATCATGGGAAAGCCCCCTTAATTCAGTGGAGCAAAACATGAAGGTATATCTTGTATGATTTACCAAGCTATGTACCATAATTTAGTTGAAAGCAACTTATGTATTTTTCCAGTTACTATGTGCATGAAAATTATATCTCCTTCTTAATAAGAGAGATATGAAAATAGAGCAGACCACTGCAGAAGTCAAGGTTAGACCTAGTTAAGGGGCTCCCTGGACCCCTGAAATTTATATTGTTCTCCAGCAGTCTGAAGTGAAATTTCTTCTTGGTTTGGCTCAATCCAAAAGCAATTTAAAAAAAATAGTGACCACTTGGGAACACTTTGAGTGATTAGAGAGTTGTGTAATTGTGTCATGTGTGTCTCTAGGTACCAGATTCAAAGTGGACAGTTTTCTGGAGGATACAGAATGAGTCTTGGGTGATAGCTGTGAACTGTGCAGGCTTCTCAGCATGCCCTCAGCCTCTCCCTGCCCAGAATCCCATCAATAGGCTTCCTTCACTGTTTGGTGTCTAGTTTTCCTGAACATATATGTGATGATCAGATCTCTGCATTTATGACTGAAGTCTGAGAGAGTGTGATCAGGAATGATCATCAGATCCCTGCATTTATGACTGAAGTCTGAGAGAGTGTGGCAAATTCCAGCCTGGCTCAGTGTAATGGGTTGCATTGTGTTTACAGCTTAACTAAAGATAGCCTCAATATTGTTGACTGGAGTTGTTAATACATTGTAAGTGCCTGAAAGTGTGATATTATTCACTTAAAATATGTAAATATTAAGGATACAGTTAGAGATTCCCTCCTGGGGAGAACTGAGTATATGCAAACAGCAGAGATCAAAATGATAAAGGTGCTTTAAGGTATAGGTGCCTTTGGTGCTTAATGTTCGAGTTGCCAAAGGCCCTAATGTATGACAAAATAATTTCTCAAGTATGTCACTGTACTCTTTTCATCAGCTCTTTTAAAACAAGATAAAACTCTTGCAGAATTAATGTAAGTTGCTTGCATTCTTTTAATTTAATACTGGATTTTTAGCCCAGCAAATTCTTGACTGATCAAAATCACAGACAAATGCCAAAGGCTCAGACATGCTGAAATGGACAGATTTTATTTTGTGCCAGTTATAGAGAATTCTTACTCTATATGACCAGATAACTAAGGCATTTTAAAAACAAAAGGCTCTCAGAGGCCATCAAGAAATAGTTCAAACTATCAGTGGAGTCTTGCAAGAGATATAGGAGTGGGCCTAAGTAGGTGCACATAATACAGAAAAAAACCTGGCTAAGTGTGGAAGCTGGTGTAGCTAAAAAATGAGAGGATTCTATGTATTGGACAAGAGCCTTGGGTTAAATAGTTACTCAGATCAGAAAGCATTCAGGTTCCTCTGCATCAGAAGACAACACAGAAATTATGTAAAGCCTGAAGCTATGATTCTTCTCCTGTTTGAAGACTTGCATTATTTCCCATTAGGCCTAGGGGAATGTGCACTGTTCATATGCACCATATTCCTTCTGGCCCTGTGTGCTCATGAGTATTCTGCATAAAGGCCATTAGCATCATGCTTGTCATAGCATGCTGCACTGGTTGATTTTTTTTTGGGGGGGTTGGGAAGGGCAGGGGGAGGTCATTGCATTTTAGCCAAAACTTTTGGAGCAGAATGTAGTTTTGGATACACAACTTTCTATTTATTTGATTAAAAACATGCAGATATTTTTAATGTCCCATCTTCTGCTCTTGTTATGTATTATGGAGATCTAACTAGACTGCTGCAAGATGGACTAAAGTGCAAAAAGCAAGATCTCTATTTTCAAAAATTGCTATTGATTAGAGGGACAGTAATCTTTAGCAAATAAACTTGAAGAATGTTAACAGGATCTTGCAAGCCAGTAAGCAAATTCACTAATCCAAGCAATCCAGTGAGCACATGTCCACTTTACACAGTGGATTATAGGAAATGTACTGGAGAAGGACATTGGGGTTGTAGTGGACAACAAGTTATCCATGGGACAGCAATGTGCCCTTGTGGCCAAGAAGGCCAGTGTGACCCTGGGGTGCATTAAGAACAGTGTGGTCAGCAGGTAAAGGGAGGTCACCCTCCCCCTCTACTCTGCCCTAGTGAGACCACATCTGGAGTATTGTGTCCAGTTCTGGGCTCCCCAGTTCAAGAGAAACAGGGAACTACTAGAGAGAATCCAACAGAGGGCTATGAGGATGGTTAAGGGACTGGAACATCTGTCTTATGCCAAAAGGCTGAGAGACCTGGGGCTGTTTAGTCTTGAGAAGACTGAAAGGGGATCTTATTAATGTCTATAAGTCTCTGAAGGGTGGGTGTCAAGAAGGAGGGGCCAATCTCTTTTCAGTCATGCCCTGTGATAGGACAAGGGGCAGTGGATGCAAACTAGAACACAGAAAGTTTCATCTCAACATAAGGAAGAACTTCTTTACTGGGAGGGCTATGGAGCAGTGGAACAGGCTGCCCAGAGAGGTTTTGGAGTCTCCTTCTCTGGAGACTTTCAAGAACCCTCTGGATGCATTTCGGTGTGACCTGCTCTAGGTGGTCCTGCTTTGGCAGCTGGTTGGGGACTCAGTGATCTCCAGAGGTTCCTTCCAACCCCTAACATTCTGTGATACTACAGAACTCATCAGTCAGCTAGGAAGAGACAGAAGCAAGCCTTGAATTCTAGACACTGCTCCCAAACACATGTGGAGAATGAGTAGTGGTCAAGTACTCACAGAAGGTGGCCTTTCCAAGCTGAATTCAGATGGTCCCACATCAAACGTTGTCAGGATTTTTCTTAAATGGCCAACCTTGGAACAGGGCCTACACATGTGCAGTATTTTAGGAACTGCATCGTTTTGCTGAACACAATTTGCTCTGTGTTCCTTTTACCCTAAACCCTTGCAGGTTCAGCATCTTGAAACAGGAACAGCTCTGTGTTCACGTATGCAAGCCTAGCCCTGTGAGCACAGTCATGTGTCACAGCTCTTCAGCTGTCACAGAGCCTGCAGGATTGTTGAAGGTGATGGACTTTTCCAACTCCAACATATCCTTAGCCTGGCAGGAGCCAGACCAAGGACATATACTGTTAGGATACATACTAGAAATGGGAGCCAAAGACACCAAGAAGTGAAAAATGCACCAAGATCCCTATCTCTAATACCACTTACACTGTGGGTGGATTGCAGGAGAGATAAATGCTACTTCTGAACCTGAGCTGTGAATGAGCTGCTGTAGGAAAAGCAGCAGTTACAGGAATTCTAGCAATGCCACCCTTGGGTGACACTTACAGCCTCTGTCCAGCTGGAACTCCCATCTGTCAGCTGTTACTTTCTTGTAGTTTTAAAATATACCTCATTTTGTGCTGGGTTATAAAATTCATCTTGCATAAAGGAACATTTAGCATCACAGCTCATAGAATCGCAGAATGGTTTAGGTTGGAAGAGACCTTAAAAATCATCTAGATTCAACTCCCCTGCATGGCCAGGGACACCTCCCACTAGGTGGGATCTGACTGTCAGGCTGAAGAGCCACATGGTGGTTTGTGCTGGGACAGCACCATGCTTCACACTGTCTTTTTCCCTGTGAGATTCTGTGCTGTGTCCTGTCAGAGGAGAAATCCTACAATTAGAGTTTCTTGGGCATCTGGTGAAATATAGCTGCAAGTCTATGGAGGCTGTAGTTGTCCTTTGGCCTTTATCACATGAGCCATTACTTTGGTTTAAAAGAAGCTGACTTTTGGAGAAAACTCATTAGATCCATGAAGTCCTGCATAACTGCTCACTATTTTCATGGCTGGTCTTTTTATAAGCCTCCCTGTGGTAGTTAGGGTACAGGGTCTTCTGTGCACACGTTTGTCAGCTGCTCAATTCAGTCTCTGCAGCTGGAGCAGTGGTGTTCAGCAAACCATAAAACACTGGGGAAGTTCTTTAGTCATCATCAAAACCAGAATTTTTTGAGCATGCAACTACAGTTCATGCTCACTGAAGGGAAATCATCCTTGATTAAACTTTGAATGGCCTAGGGCAGTGAACACGTTGTAAAGACAGTGCTTGAGCTCCTGACACTGTCCTTTCTGAGGTAAAATTTCTATTAACATGAGTGTTGAGCTCATTTCTGTAGAGGTTAAGGGCAATTTCTGTGCTTTCCTTTTTTTTTTCAGCCTAGACTTTTGCATGAGCTGAGCTCTACAATACCCTGCAGAATCAACCCTGGTGTAAGGATCTATCTCACAGTCTCAATTGTACAAGTTTATCTGTATCACACCAGCTGTTTTCCCTCAGTTTTCAAGATCATCAAACTAATGAGCTGTAGCATAATGTTTATGGGGCATCTCCCAAGCCAAGCCCGCTCTGTGCAGTGCCTGCAAAGACACTGGAGGCACTGACCCTCTGGATTCACAGGAGCAGTGGGACATTGCCAAAGACAGAGGTAAGCATAAAAATTCCTGACAGTGCTGGAGGGACATGTGTGCCCTTTTACACAAGACTGTGAACTAAGCTTAGGCTCCCTCTGTGGCCTTTGGTATAGCACTAGCCTGTTCTTCACCTCAGGTCACCAGCTGGGGAACAGACACAAGAATACCTTCTGTCCTATTCCATCCATTCAGTGGCAATCTCTTCAGGACCAGGCTTCCTTTTACTACCTGTATGTATTGCACATTACATAGCAGTTCATACAGATGCTGTTTAAATTCAAATTAAAGACTGTAGAGGCCATTTGTGTGCCGGGAGGGTGATCTTCTCATGTCTTGACATAACAGAAGATTAGCATTAGAAATGTCATCTGCCTGATAGGATATTCCCAGTGTGACTGGGATTTGTTTCCTAAATGAAAAGCAAAAAAATCTGTCAGACGTAGGAGACTGTGTGACAAGTCCTTCTGGGCCAGAAGCTGTAAGAAGCCTCTAAAAGCACATTAAATTCAACATTCAGAGGTCACTGTGTCAGGTAAATGCTTTCTCCTTTGTTCAGTTGCTCCTGCTCAGGCCTCATCAGTACTAATTTTTCTTAGCTACATCTGCAGCTAAGAAAGAGCACTTCCAGCTATGTGGCTGTAGACATGTTCTTCTATGGAAGTACTCCAGGGCTGGATCTTACATTCTGACATAACTTTAGTTATTTAGTAGTAAATGAGAAAAGCTAGGTTGGTTGTGCCTTCCTTGCAATGTATTCTCTTGAACATTCCCTTGATAACAGCCTGCCTGTCTTCAGGCAGAACAGCAGGAACAATTGTACAAGTTTGAACAGCAGGAAGCAAGCAAATGTGAACTTATTTTCTATTCTTTATTATAAATAGCAAGTCACAAAGTTTATTTAGACAAACCTGAGAGATGGTAGAAAAACTCTGAAGGATAAAGAGGAGGTAAGATGTTTTCTGAGAATGAAATCTTGAGAATTTTGCCGTACAGTGCTGCATTTAGGATCCAGGGGATTTACCTGATGGGACCCCATACCAATACAAAAGAAGATAATAAAGACTTTAAGAAGCATGTTTAAATACAGGCTAAAAATTGAAGATTTGCAGTGGGCGCTGGAATGAAACTGTGTAGGCAGTTCCCCTTGATTCCCTATTAATGCTCCAGAGCAACACCCGCAGAGCAATATCCCTTCCTTTACAAAATCACCTGCCTTGGTTTATAATTGTGTGTAATTTAATAATGTATTTTAAAGTGCCTTGGGAGACAAATATCAAAAAGCACTTTATAACGTAATGGCATTAGTAAGAGAAGTCATCAATATATCCCCATGGAGCAAAAACCTGACATCTTATTTACAGACCAAGAAAAAAAAAGAAATTAATTACTTGCTTACAGTTGCATAGCAGATTAATGGGAAATAAGACTTCTGAGTCCTTTATCTCTTGCTTTTCAGTTTGTGTACATGTTGAGTTAGGTGTGTCGGTCAGATACTGAGAGTAATGCAGTATATTGTATATTTTTCCTCCTGCCTGAGTTTTCCATAGTGGGAAAGAAGGACCAGGTAATTACATGATATACCCAAGCTCTTTGGATTTGTACTTGTGCAGGAGAAGACTTTCTGTCTTGAAAGCACTGGCTCTGTGTTGCATGTTTGCATGTGCAACAGAAAGTTCAGTGCAAAGCAGCCCATAGTGACTCTCTCCTCAGCAGAGTGTTCTGACTTCAAGATGGAATGTCCCAGAAGGACTGTGCTTCCCATTTAATCACCCCACTGAAGAACCACAGTGTGAGTCACAGCAATAACTGGGCCATGAGCTGTGCTTTCATCAGCAACCCCCACCCAACAATGACCCTGTATACAAGGGCAATCTTAGCATCACATCCAAGTCTAAGCTGTGGTTCAACTCAAGTACCCTCTGCTGTCTGCTTATGTTACCTACAACTTGTAGGTGCAAGCTGATCATCTGTGCTAAATCAGATTTGCAGCTGCTGTGATTTGTTGGGGATTAATTCCCCCCAGACTGAGTAACCATAGATTTCATATTTCTGAGTATAGTTTACACCCTGCTGTTTTTCAGGGCAAATGCACTTACTAGTTCTGGTGATGTGGGTCACGCTTCTGTGGGCCAGTTTGGCTCTTGTCTTTGTCCACAGAGGAAGTGTTCAGTCTGTAGATACTGTGGCTGGAGCTGCAAGGGCCACATTGTAAGAACTTACCTTCTTGTCCAAAAAGCAGCCTAGCTCCAACTTTGTCTTCCTCTAAAGTCACTGAAGTTTGTCTTCAGTTGCTTGAAAGCAGTATTGGATCCCTTAAAATGGCTAGCAGGTCTCATGAATTCCCTAGATGTCTCAAAAGCAAATATAGCCTTTTCTCAGTCCCTAACCAGGCTTGCCCTGCACCCATGGCATACTTAGCACCTCCAAGCAGTCAACTGATGCATTCTTATAACAGTTCTGTGCTTTTTTTTGCAGGTACCAGACACTACACTGGGTAAATCTGTTCTCTTCCTTTGAGAAATGGCAGGATTTTGCCAACATTACATGACAGCTAGCAAAAATTTCCAAGACACAAAAGGGAAGAAAATCAGACATATCATATTTCCCCTTCTCTGTTTTTTGTTGTGGATGTGTTTTGTTTTTTTTCCATGCTGGAAGCACCCAGTGAAGTTTTAAATCAGGTTGTAATACACAGCTTGGTTCCAGTTGGCTCAAATTGGTCCTGTGAAACTGAACACTTCCAGGTGCGTAGGGCAAGGTTTTACTAACCGTGACCCACAAATGGTTTCCTCATGTCATCATGCCCAAACTTAAGAGCTTCCAGAGTGATCTTACAAGATGTACAGCAGTGCCTAGAAACAGCGAGTGTGAGCTGAGTTTCCTCAGCCCCTTGTAAGCTCGCCCTGCTTTTGATTTATTAACTACAGAGCCTTCAAGGTTAAACATTTGCAAGGAAGAATTCTCCATCCTTTTGTCCATCATGACACTGAAGTGCATTTCTCCCATTCTCCCTTTCTAGAGAAAGGCCCTGTTGCCTCAAGACCTGTTGGTGTTGTCTTAAATGGAGGAAGAGCCACTGCTAGAAACAGCTTGAAATGAAACTGATATAGCACCAATAATAAGGGGCTATATTTGGAAAGATCCTTTAAGTTTGTTCTTGTCTGTGATCATTGCTTCAGGGCAGCCTGCTGACACCTGCTGAGCAGCCCCTGCCCCGGGTTTGCTTCTCTCTGCTAATGCAGAAGTAGCTCATGGTGGGTCCATGGTGGGGAAGGATGTGCACCCTGCATTTCCTGCGCTGGTTTTCAAGCAAACTTCTCTATCTTTGTGTGTAGAATACACGCAACTCTTCTTTCACTGAAGCCACTACTATCCACCTAAAAGACTGAAAATGGTTCTTTACCATTTTTTGAGAATTCTTGATGTCACTGGGTCTCCCACTTCACATGCTCCCTGATGCACTCCTTCCTGAAGCCACAGTTTCATAGCTGGAGGATGGCTTCCTAGTTTCTAAAAGCATTAAGAGCTTTCCCTAGCCTGGCAAACTGACAAAATAGGAATAGGAATCCTGGCACAGCTGCTCACCTAGATTCAGGGAGTGCTGGCAGGCCTAAGGGGCAAAGGAACAGCATCCAATGCCCTCAAGGATCTGATTGTTGGGTAGGACTTACCTTCTGCCTTGCCACATACAGCTTATTGATGCAACAAAGAACATACCACTTCAAAGTTAGTCAAAGCAGCCTGTTTACAAGCAGAGCTGGCTAAGGAACAAGGCTTGCAAAAGCACTGTATGGGTGAGGTGCTCATTTATATTGATGTTCCTTAATGAGAGCATGTTTCTTGAAGTCTCCTGAGGCTCCTCCTTACTTTGACATGGGCAGTTTCTTGCGAGGGTCTCTCTGCTGCTAGGGCTACTTGCAGCTTGAGTGAGGTGGGAAAGCAGAAAAAGATACTGTAAAGCTGACCTTAGAAGTTAAGGAATTCACTTTAAATTGAGCTAGCTGCAGGTTTATTTTAGATCTCAGGAACTACATTCTTGCTGATTTTAGTTCTGGAAGAGGGGCAGTTCCTGCCTGGAGTCAGGTGTTGCAGGACATACAGTACCTTGTGTGAAAGCACTCTTGGTTAGGCTGGGACCTCCTGCAGATGAGACTTGGAAGACTTTCTTTAGGGACTTTTTAAAGAGACTTTCAGTGGCCTTTATGGTGATAGGCTGTCCTAAGGGAAAGGAGTAATGAGTGATCTAAGGGATGTGGAAATTTGTTAATGTTAATAGCTGTGCAGGAGTCTGCAATATTCTGTGCTGACTGTGGGAGCTAAACCTCTGTTTCTCAGTGTCTGTCTCTACCCCTCTTAATGTACACTCTGCTGTCTCACTTCTTTAAGGAAGGACACTTGCATTCTCCTGCTTAGCCATGTTTTTGTTTTTAGCCTTTTTCTTAATATTCACAAAAACAAATAGGGCATTGCTCCATCTCTATGACACAGCATCTTTCCTGCTGTTGTAGCTCAGAAGGGGTGAATATAATTTTCCTTAGGCTGAGAGGTGACAGATTGCAGAGAACACAAAGCCTGTTTGACCAAAAGTGAATTATTTGGAACAATGATGAACTGAACAAGGGGAAATGAGAATGAAAATGAGAACTCCCTAAATATGAACCGGTCACTTCCTATAAAAACTGTCCAGAGAAATTTTTCCTTTATACAGTGGAAAGCTTTATAAAGCTTCTTAGCCAGAACGTTGTGAGACTTGCACTCAAAACCTAGGGTTGATTGCAGTGATTATAGAACTTACTCCTTTATTTTTTTCTTAATAAAAATATTATAGAAGCCTCCTAGACACAGGGACAGAAAGTTTGCAGCAGTCAAAACACAAGATGTAATTAGTGGAACTAGCTCTGACTGGTTCAGGATGCAGAACAGCATTGCTGTGGTGGTGTAGTTTGTGTGGCTCTGTAATGGTCAGTTAAAGTAGGTGGTGGAGTGGGGCTTCTGCTTGGCAGGGACACTTCTGATGTTTCTATCTTGCTTCCCTCTTAAGTGGTTTTGGACAGCAGGGTGCATGTGAGAGGTGATATTTCTAATACCATCTGCTAATGTATCTTAGTGGTGATAAAAGGAGCCAAAGATTGCAGTTCTCTCTCCCATGCATAAGTTTGCTTCTGCACTGCTCCATGAGAATCCTGCTTCTGAGTTCCAGAAAAGACTTGGATTCTGTCTTTATGTCCCCAGATAGCCCAGCAAGACCTCCATGATGATCTAAACTTAATTATGTCAGATTGTGTATAAACACAGAGTAAGGCATAAATCTGAAGTACTTAAATCCTTGCAAACCCAAGAAAGTAAATACAATCTGCAGCTTTGCAAAGGGAGACACTTTGTGAAAGAGCTGGCCCTAGAAGGCACAGCTTGAGATCCAGAAGGGTCCAGGAATTGCACTGATGGTGGCCAAGACTAGATAAGAAATTACAGCATATCTAAGCCCTTGAAAGATCAACAGAGTCACAGATAAATATGCATATATATACATTGGTTCTGGTTCTTCTAATTTAGAGTGAAATCTTCCAGGAGCCATGGTGGGATAAAAGCATAGCAGTGGCCAGCTACAGACACACACTCAGTCTGAGAATATTTAGCCACCTTTGTTGCACCTGGAGCAAGGAAGGAGGTTCAGGGAAACAGGATGCTCCTCCCAGCAAGCCTCTGAGTATTTTAAAGTAATTGTAAAAGACCAAATTAAATAAAGAGGAAAGCAACACCTGCTTTTGCCTGTCTTAACCCCTTTAGGCTGCTGTAAAAATAATGTGGTAGTATTTCTGCTTGGTACTGATTCATTCTCACATCAGGAACTCCCCCACTTCAGAAGGGGAGTATGAAGGAGCCTCTGTTAATCCTGCAAGCAGATCCATTTAATGGATTTCTACACTATAAATCCTTGAAACCTGTTCCACTGGTAAGAGATGGCCTGGTTGGGGATTAATGAAACAAAGAATCTGTGCTATTGCATCAAAAAGATGAAGAAACTGGCATCAGATCCTCAACAAGAGCAAAATGTCCATACTACCTTACTTTCTCCTCGTGGAAATTTTGCTGGTGTTGGGGGGAAAGAGAGACTTCACCATTTGTCTGGAATTTCAGGAGAGTGAGCAGTCTTCCCAGAGCAATCCTTTACAGCAAGCTGCCTTCTCCCTGGAAGTGTGGACCACTGGCCATTTTATGTGGGACTGGCTGTAGCAGCAAGGGCCACGCATGGTTCAGGGCTCCACATCCCAGGGCACCTGGGAAGTTGGTGTCACATGAGACAGGTGCCACTGTCGTGGTTGCTGCCTGGTTGCTTTGTGTTGGATGTGCTCTGTGAGGTGCAGGAGGCTCTGTTTCAGGGTTCCCCCTATGGGAATACTGTAGCTGGCTGTGGCACTGTCTGTCTGCTTCAGTGGGCACTGGGTAGCTCCAGGGCAATGGTCACACCACTGATGGACTTAACAGTGCCACAGAACTACAGGTGTTCAGTTGGCTACATACTCCATGCTGAAACTGTCATAAAAGCAGAAAATAAGCAAGGAGATACCATATCTGCACAGTAAAAATACTCAGTAAATTAAATTTTTTAATTGCTGTTACACAGAGAAGAAATGAGAAAAAAAATACATTCCAAACAAAGAATTAAAATAGTAAAATCAGCATAAAAATGTGTTAATAAAAGATCCCAGATCCAGTGGCTGTACTGCATGTGGTGACCTTTACAATCATGGTAAAGGAAATAAGTGCTAGAGACCTTTAGATGTGGCAAAATGCTCCAGTCCTGGGGGAGAGCAGCTGGTTCAGTCACATCTTTCAGTGCACTCTGCCTGGAATGCATGGGAGAAGGCCTGGAGTGAGGAGGCTCACATGGGCACAAGACATGGAGACCAGTGTTCAGGACAGACCAGCCAAGTCTGCAGTCTCAGCCAGGAAGAACTATTACTTTCCCAAGGGCACTTGCTTTTTCCTTCCTTGGGTGTGTTTGTTTTCTAGGTTTTGGAGTTTTATTTAACAAAGGTACAGATTCTGCTCTCTTGACCCTGAAAGAACAACAATCTTGGAGCAAGCCTTTCCAGGTGAATGAGGAGCAAGGCCTGGGCCAGCAGGAACCTGCACAAGCAAGGTCTAGATCTGTGTGTTTGTGCTTATCCAGCACCATCACCCAGTGGGCTGGCTTTGATTTCTTGTTTTTTAGCTATCAGGAAAAAGTTTATTTTATTTCCTGATTCTCTCTGTCTTTTGACTGATCCAAATGAGCCCAGTGCTCCCACTGCAGTCTCAGTGCATCCCTCTTATATGAGACTGCCTGGGTCTTCAGCCTCCTGTTGAGCTGTCTCATCACTCCAGCAGCTCATCCTACAGCAGCATAGTGTCAC
>NW_009953304.1:412731-439202 GCF_000747805.2 Chaetura pelagica
CAGAAGATTTGTCATTCCTGCCAACTGGCCACCTTTTTAATTTGCAGTCTATCTAGAGTTGTATATTTTTATTCTTTACAATAAGAGCAAAAATAAAATAACATTAAGAACATTTTCTCCAAACTAAGAGAACTGAAAACCATCAAACATTTTAAAGAAACCATAAAAAATTGCATTGTGTTTGCTTCTGAGTTCATAAGAAGATAAGATTTTACTGCAGCTGCTTCAAAATTATGGTCCATTTCACATGTACACAGCTCATATTCCTTGGGGTGTAATTCCTTGCCTTCACTTGTGTTTGAACAGCAGGTAGTGCTACCTGACAAAGTAGTTTCTAGCTGTGGTCCAGATTTCAAATCAGTGAACAGTGGCATTTTTATACTTGTTGAGAACATGGTGATGGTTTACAGCTGTATTTCTAGATCAGCTTTTGTTCCAGGCCCTAGGACTGGTGGTACAAGTACTTCCCTTCGCTACGAACCCAGTAAAACTTATATTCACATTAAATTAAACATCCCTTTGCAAGTTGTCCCATGAAACCTAGCTGACCTTCTGTAGAATGAAGGTTGAACAGAATAACTTCAGTTTCTGTTCCATTCTTTCCAGCAGCCATGGAAGACTGCGACAGCACTGTGCTTTGGCTGGATTAGATTTATTCTAGCTAACAGTCAGGGATGAGACCAGACTGCAAAATTTGGATGTAGTGTTCACATCTAAGGTTCTGGTTGAGGCTTTTAGGAGAACTAAAAACCATTTGCAAAACTGAAATCAGAGTTCAGTCTTTTATGCTAAACCGTCCTCAGAGTTCAAGTGCAGCTGAACCCAACCTGTTAGTGTGAATAAATATTTTGCATTTTCTTCCCATCTGATGCAAATTGAAAAGGCAGTCACATATTCCATGCTTTAAGAGAAATCCTGCAGATCCATAAAAGCATGTTTAACACTAAGATTGGATAATACTTGGGACTTACATAGCACTTTATATCCTGAAAGTGCTGTATGAGAATTAATCCTCACAACATCCTTGTGAGGTAGGTAAGTGCCAAGAGGGCCTGGTTCCCTGCTGTTGTAACTTGTTGTAAAGTGGCTCTCACACACTTAGTTTTTTATACCAGATGAGAACCTGGCCCCTGAAAATGTAAGTGACTTACCCAAGGCCACCAAAGGAGCAAGCATGGATAAAAGGCAGAAGTACCCAGAAGGACTTATTTCCAAGGACTTGTTTCCATAACTCCCAAGAATGGAGTTATGCTGCCTCTGCTGAAAACAGCCCCCATCTGTATCCAGAAACCAAGCAAAGAAAAAGAGGCACCTGCCACTGAGCTTTACAGTTGCTGTTTGCTTTAATCTGCTTCTTCTAGAACAGCTCCCAAATTTACCATAACAGCAAACTGAAAACTTACAGGTGTTATTGTCAAACTATGGGACTGGAAAACTTTGAAGAGCCATGACAAAATTCTGCTAAGTTGGTTTTGGGAATTTTATATACTTGTGTAAAAATGTATCAATTACCTCCACTGATTACATGAAACCTTCAGCAACCTGCTTTAAAGCCATGTTAGAGGAATTCTTCAAACAATCAGTCATGCAGTTGCTTTAGTACAGAGAAGTAAGAAGCCAGGTAAATCCTTTGGGTTTTTCTTCTCAACCTGCTCTTTCTACAGTAGCTTCACCCTGCTGACATCTGTGTGACTGGCACAGCCCAGAAGCATTACTAGCACGTAAAACCAGTTGCAAATAGCATTGCTACTTTGACTTCATTGGGAGTTCTGTGTCAGGAGGATCTAGTTACAGAAAGAGATACAAGGCTGAAATACATGTGCTGCATCTTTTATGTCTGAATAAGGAGCCAAAGGATCTCCAAGAGGATGATAACTACAGGAATGAAGGTGAGCAAAAGTAATTGGGCCATGTGTGTAACCTCAAGTGACCATAGATGGGAACTGCAGAGTGGTTTCTGAATGCAGCAGGGTGAGAAGAAAGCCTCTGTACTTAGCAAGAAAGGAGCTCATACTGCTGGGGCCAGGCACACAACACCACTGGGGTGCTTCATTCCCTCTGTAATGTCCCTGGGCCAAAAACTGGGTGATTCTCTAGGACTATGCTCCTGAACAGGAGAAGAATGGATCAAACCTTGCAGTTTTACCATGGAAAGAGACCACCAGAAGGTCCACAAAGGCAGGGCCACAAACAGTCACCTCATTCCCACTTTGTTTGCTCCCTTTCAAAGTGAAGATTGCCCTCCCCGGGGTTGAAGGAACGTTGTAATCCCAAGAAAAGGTGTTTAACAGACTGTCAGCAACTGCTTAGCATTTCTGAGGGTTTATGAAAGTCAGAATTGTGTCAAATCAGTGTCCACAGCAGCTGGTCTCTTCCCAGCAGGAAAGAACCTCCAGGAAAAGTAGTTTAATTCAAGTACTATGGATTAAAAGGAGGAATGCAGCACAGGAGAGAGATTTGGAAGACTGAGAGCCTTCACTGGTGAACCTCTGAGCCATCCAGAACTCCCTGATTTTGTATGCTGAGGGCTTTGCCTTGTGTTCCTGGGAAGGCTGAAGCCATTGCAGCACTGGGATGGAGCCACCATACCTGGCCAGGATGTGTCCCAGCCAGGTGAGGGGCAGCAAGGGAACAACAACAGCTCACTTGGGCTGCACATGTTTCTGCTGTCCCAGCGAGAGCCACCCAGAGACCCCTGCCACCAGAAACTGCACCTCTGATGGCCAGTGGAGAGGAGAAGGCAGGCCTCCTAATAACACTTGAAAGATCTTTTTCTGCAATTATCCAGTGGCTGATGGTAGAGCAGGGTAACAAAGCAAGACAAAATGAAAAAGCACACAGAAAAGCAACTTAGCCTCTTGGGTAAATTGAAGACTACTCATTTCTAGAGGGGAAGAGAAAAAGAATCAAAATTCCAACTTAAATAAAGGTTACTTTATCACACACACGTTTTCCTCAAAGTAAAGGCAAGCTCAGGGTGCAGGGAACTCCTCTGAAGAACTGCCAGCTAAGAACTGAGTATGCTGGCCTGACCCATGACGAGGAGCTATACAGCAGACTGAAATGTTCTGCTTGCTCACACACTGGGAGAATGATGATGGGTTCATCCCAAATGCTTAGATTTCTTCTTAGCTTAGTAGTCTGTTGCAGGAAGAGATCTGCAAACAGTCAAGCTGAGTAACAGCAGGTGACATCTGCAGAGAGCTACACGGCAGGGTTCAAGCAGGGGCCAGGAGATAAGCAATGCTGATGAATGAAGATGTTTTATGGTTCTGAATTCCCTTAGCAGTTTACTCCAGACAGGCCCCAGTGAGCCAGTGAATGAATACTGACATTACACAACAGCACTAAACGGAAGAGATTACATGGGACTGGGTAATGCTTTCCCTCTCAGTAATGCAGCTGACCTTTCTGAGCTCTGTCTGAAAAGCAGCAGATGGCTCCACAGGGCCAGGATTGTTAAACTAGATTTTTGTAATACTGGCTGCATTCGCACTAATGAAGAAGCCATGGGGAGGCAGTGCCTATTCCACACCCAGTCCCACCACAGAAGGACAGAGAGGGGTGGGAGAACCACAAGGCACATCTCAACACCAAGGGAAAAGCTTGCAGGGTTGGTAAGTTTCCTCAGCTGCCCCCTGACCCTTCTGAGCTCCTTGTGAGGAGGAATTCCTGCTCTGCTGACTGTGCGGGGAGCTCCATGCCAGGCTTTTGCCTGGAATGCTCTGGGCATGCTAGGTATGGAGATCAGGGTGATTTTCAGCCCACAGGGATGGTCTGGAGGCCTGTTGCTCCTGTCACCCTGCCCATGTGAGCATGTGCTAGGGGCAGTTGGGGCACGCATGGATTGGAGTTGTGCAGTCTGTTTTGGTTGTGTCTGTTTTGCTGTAGGTTTGAAGAAGTGCAGAAACCCTCCGCAAGCTTTGTTTGCTCACCTGAGTGCTCTCATGTCTCAAGCCATTGGGAGAGCATCTCAGCCCGTGGGAGCAGCCCTAGAATGGACAGAAGGAAAAAGCACATTCAAGACAGTTTCAAACAGAATGAGAGCTTGCTGTTAGATATCCTAAACATGAGGGAAAATATACGTAAGATCACAAATGAACCCGGATTAAAAATCAGGGCAACCTCTTCCTGTATCTTTTTAAGAAAGTCTGAAATCGCAAGTAATCTTGCTTCAGCAAATGGGTGACAAATGAACCAAAGGGGATGGATCAGAATTAAACAGGCTTTTCCAGCCCTGGTGGCTTTCACATTCTCTGCATCCATGTGAGTTCAAGAGGGAAGCAGCAGGCACTTCAAACAGACAGGATGGTGCTTTTCAGGAAGCTCTGCTGAATAAGGGGCTTTCCACAAAGCAAGTGCTGCAAAGCTGATTGTTTACCACAAGCTGGCAAAACACAACAGCAATCTACATGCTCACATGAAGGTTCAAGAGAGATACTGCAAAGAGCAATAGTTGTTAGGATACCATGGAAGAAAGGCATAAAGTTTAGATTCCTGCCCACCATACAAAGGACAATTAGGATATACAAGCTCCAAGTCCTGCTGTAAATATCAACGTTCTTCTTGTGCCTATTACATCTCAGCTGTCACTGGTGGCTGCAGACACTCTGTAACTGCATGTGCATAGCAAAGGAGAACGCAGTGGCCTGGCTACCTAGATGGACCTGAAATCCCACCGGACTCCTAGTTCTGCCATGTGACAATGCTGACAGGCACCTACAGACATGGTAGGTGCTCCAGCATCACCTGAAGCAGCAATCAGCTACGATCAAAGCACACAGCACTGCATGTCAGCATCCCTCTTGCTCCATGCTCTCTGATCTGTGTTTTGCTTTCGTTCTGGTTCTGCTGGGGGCTGCCCCACATGCTGCTGTTGACTCCAAAGCTCAGCCATCATCTGGATATGCAGTTTTCACCTCCAGGCTTCCTTTCTGCAGAGGAAATGGCTCCAGTTTTCATATTGAGTTTGTAATTCATAAAAAGAGACAACAATTAAATTAATTTTTACCTATGACTTTAGCAGAGATCTGTGCCTGTCTGCCTACTATTGAAAGCAAGGGTTCTAGCACAGTGCATAGACAAACCTTTCCATCAGCTCTCCTCTTCACAGAAATTCAGCATCAGTTTCAAGACTAACCAGTAAAACGCAGTAGCACAGCACTTCCAAGACAGAAAAGTTGAATGAGGAGCTACTGCAGGGACAGTCTAAGCTTTCTGATGTGAACTCCACACTGAAGTAAGCTGTATTCAGAGAAAGCCACTGAAAAAAAAGCCCCAAAGGTAATGCTTCAAGCAAAATCAACATCACCAATGTGCCTAGAGAAATGGAGATCTCTCTCAGGGGTGAATGCAGCTACAGCACCTGAGATATAACCCACGTTGTTCACAGACTACTGGCACTTCACCTAGCTCCTTTTTCTGAAGTCCTCTTCATCTCTGGTCTCTACAGCTGACAATGCAATAAGCATTTGGGCTGCATAGTAAGTAGCCATGATGATGAAGCGCGAGTAGGGCACAGGAAAGCAGAACTTGTTAAGTGCAATGGTCAGATCCGACACCATGAACAGCATCGCGCCAATGCAGGCCGAGAGCTTGGTCCATGTCCAGAGGTCATTGCACAGCTGCACACCAGCAACTGCTCGCCAGCCCATGAAGCCAATCAAGGCGATGTAGACAGCGACCAGGTAGGTGAATGGGCCTGAGAGGTAGGAGTACAGGAAGGCATAACAGGAGCTGGAAACAAGGCCCATCAACAAGCCGGCTTTGAGGTCCAAAGGCTTCATGCCGAAGGCTGAAGAGTAGAGGATGTGTGTGATGGCAAACATCAGCAAACCTGGAAAGAGGCAAGTGTGACTTTTCATCAGTGACTGGCAGTTGGTAGCAGAATAAATCATGTAGTTCTATTGGGCTTTAAATATACCACAACAAGCACAGTCCTTGCAGTGTTACAACCGTTAACACTTCTACAGAAACCACACTGACCACCTTTTACAATAAAAATCTGTGCATGGGAGATCAGACTTAGCACCAGGCTCCTGCCTGAAGAAAAAGCCAAGCACATCTACAGCTGCAGCCAAGTACAGATCTGTTGGGATAGAAGCCCTTTTGCTGAGAGGCCAGGTGAACCAAGCTGCTGCAGAAGGAACAGAGCTTGTTTTTCAAGTGGTGCTTCCTCCTTCGCTTTGGATGGAAAGGTGGGGGCAAGGCAGACCAGAGATCATCCCTTCTAGAAATCCAGAGTGTTTTGCTCATAGGACATATGTGAAACAGGAAGGCTGGAATCAGAGAAGTGTAGGAACAAAATATGAAAAAATATACCAATCCCTCCAAACCCAGATACAAAGCTTGACCGTATTTAGCCACCAACCCAAAGGCACTCAGGGACTAAATCTGGCTTCTCCATCTCTGCCCATAGCTACTAAAAACCTAAGCTGGAAAGAAGCAGCTGGCATATTTCAGGGACTGCACCTATGTGATCTGCCAACAATTTTATGGCTATTGGCAAGATTTAGATGAATCTTAGCTGGAATCAATCAGTGAAAATAAAATGCTGGCTTCCATTCGAAGTGCAACACCCCTGAGAAATGCCCAGTGTGGGTGTTTGAAGGCTCTGTCCATATGTTATCTGCTTGCCACTAACCCATTTGACAAAAAAAAGTTACAATGTGTTGGTGCAGCTGCTACTAGTTGCCCTGCCCGTTGTAGATCATGGGTCCCAAACTTAAGTCTAGGTCCTCTGTTTCTCAGCCCCACACATGGTGCAGCTGCAGGCTGTCGCACTTTATCCTGGCAGGATTATTAGAGTAGCTGGAAGTTTTCATGCAGCTCTAAAGCATAAAATGGAGAAAAGGATCTGGGAAGCTGAGTCCTCCAGCAGGACACTTGTTTACATTTAAAACATGAGGCTGTGGTGTAAAGGGCAGTCACTAAGCCTGCTGCTGGTAGACATTTCTTCATCCTAATACTCTCGTGTTGCAGCAGCTCAAAGAAGTCTCCGTGCCTTTGGGGATGACCAGATGGGACATCTGCTGAAAAATCAGCTGTGGTGTGATGAGAACCTCCTACTGTGGTGGAACCTCAGGAGGAAAGGGGCTGCTGGAGAACTGGTCTGCAAGGTGAGGCTAGAGAAAATACACAGTGTAAAGATTAAAAGAAGTGCAAAGGGGGGGACAACAAGAAGCTGATGTTTCACAGAGCTGTTCCATGATGGACACAGCACTGAGGAAACAGAGGAGGGATTTAGGACAAGAGCTGTTTATGGTGTTATAGCACAGGAAAGGTAAGTGCACTGGGGGTGGTAAGGAGAAGAAGGTTACTTCGCTCCAACAGTGAGAAGTGTTTTTTCCTTCAGTGGCATTATATGGAGAGTTCTAGGATGTGGAACTGAAGAATGTACTGTCCTTCATGCAGGCAGCTGGCAAAGAGGAGAAGAGGAGGACAGGATGCAGCAAAAAGCAGATAACCAGAAAGGCAGAAAGAGTTTTGGTATGTGGTGAGGCTGCTCACAAACAAATGAGTCAGCTCCCAGGTTTGCTCATTCAACACCCACATCACAGGGGAAACCTGTGATGGCTGCACAGGGAGGGGAGTGCATTTCCCTGCCTTCTGGAGTTTCCCCTCAGGCTGGCAGTAAGTCTTTTTTGTTAGTCCCTGTCTTCTTCACCAAATGCATATAGTTTCTAAGTGCCTGCTATGAAAGGAGGTAGATGTTAACACTGTAAAGTATCTTCTACATACAGTGAGATGCTAGTCAGAAAACAGCATGTTATTAGTGGACTGAAACAGCAAAAAAGAAAGAAAGTCAAGTGTGCCAGGAGTAGGTTCCCAGGCTCTCACTTCCTCATAATGAATGTCCTTTTAAAAACTCATTGTTTCAAAAGCTATTCAGAACAGTTCAATTCCTAACCCTTTTTTCAGCCTGAAAACCAAAGAAGTCAAACAGAAAGTACATTTTTAAGTAATATTTCCCTGAAATTTCAAATTCCCACAAATTATGTCAAAAGTTTGAATATTGTCAATTGTCAACAACAGCAGCCTGCTGAGTTTTAAATAGGAGAAAATACGTTTTGCAGGAGAGGTGAATGATGAAATGGGGTAGTGCGCTTTATCTGCTGACAGCTGAAATGCAAATGTTAACGCCCCACTATGGAAAATGGTAGCTAGGATAAACATGGACTGAGGCAGGCAGGAGACAGCCAGGATGAAGGCTGAGATTTTCAAAATGCTCCAAAAGAGCTTTTCTTCTTAAGAAAAATGTGTCTAAACCCACAAAGCAACACTTCTCAGTTGTGAGACTAGGATTGAAAACCCAACTTATTTGCAGATGAAAACACATTAACCAGATACTGAATTGCTGTGACTGGTTGACCTTTCCCTGGTGCTAAATTGGAGAGGGGACTCAGAGATATCCCAGCTACGTGGGAAAGGAGAAGGTCAGCACAGTTCAAATACAAAAACGGTCACAGTGAGAATCAGGCCTTGAATGTTTTCCAAGCCACAGCTCAAGGAGCAATTTGAGAAGGCAAAACAGAAGCACGAGTAGTCAGGCTAAGGCAGCCTGTGCTGAGCCAGGTACCTCTGCTGGGAGGAGGCTCTTCAGTGAAGATCCCCACACTCAGCACAGAGGAGATGGCACTCCAGGAGAAGACTGAGAGCTCCCCAGCAACATGCTTCCGCCAGATATGTCCTCAGGGCCTAACCTAAACCCCACCAAAATCAGTAAAAAACGTACGTGAACTTTTAATATTATTAGGATAAGTCCTTGGGAAACAGGATTAAAACCAGGTTCAGAGCATTTGGCCTTTCATATCTGGCATTTCACATACTTCCCTCTCATAAAAAAAAGATCTTGTGGGAATTTAAAAATAAAACCAAATACTGACCTCCTGGCAGGGGGAAATAAGCCTTTGACTTTCAGAGCTGACAACAGCACAAGTCAGAAAAGTTCCCTCCTCACATTTTCCAGTGGGACAACCACAGCAGCCAGTTAATGGTGGGTGTTATACGAGACCCTGTGCTGGTTAAATTAACTTACGAAACCCCACCCATCAGTGGACTCAACTGCTGCTGATTTCTTGTAGACGTCCAAGGCTGGAGAGAGCATTGCTGCAGGCAGGTTCAATGTGGCTTTAAATGATTAATCTAAGTCATTACGTTCTACTCTGCAGACTAGCAAAATGAAACAAGCTTGTTTTGCTCTGAAAGGTGTGGATCTCTGTAGAAAGGACATGCTATTGTGGTAGGGTTTGACTTTGCTGATCATTTACAGGTCTTGCAAAACAGACACATCTCTTGCAACAAGGCTGCATGATTCATACTGATGAATATGCAAGATTTCTGATGCTTTGGATTTTAGCATCCACATAAACACCTGCCCCAGGCTATGGGCTTGTCCATCAAAACATCAGTGTTCTTGCCACCAGTTGTCTGCTGAGGAGCTTTGCACCATTTGTCCTATTTCTGATCCTTGTAGGATAGGGCTGACAGAACTCCCTGGAGAGAGACAGGAGACAGGTACTTCCTGTAGCTTCATGGGAGCTGTCAAGTGGCATGAACACTTCCTTCTCTTCCCCAGGGTTTCTGCCCATGCCACCTTCCCAACTCCAGCCAGCTTGAGATACTGCAACCACGTGCCAGGGAACCAAATCTGCCACAATTGCCTCTCTGACCTCAAGGGAAGTTCAAGAGAAAGACTCATCCATGGTATCATTGCTGTAATGATGATGGATTTTAGTCATGGGATGAGTGCTTCCCACTTCCAAGGGAAGCTGTACAGGAGTAAACAAACCACGTGGCCCAGCAACTCATTAATAATTAAAGAGGGTAACAGCTGGACACTGTGGCATCCCTTTAGGACTGACACTGCACTCACCATGAATGAAGTAGCCCTGCTCCTGCCAGATGAGAAAGGCATCTCCCACTGCCGAGAAGATGAGTCCCGCTAGGATGCGGCTGGCGCTCCGGTGTGACACTAAGAAGTTAATTCCATGAGCCAGAAGGAAAGCCCACAGGCAGAAGATGGGCAGACATTTGATGAGGGCACTGAACCAGGAGGGGCTGGAAGTTGGCAGCCAGAGGACAAAATAGACACACGTAGCTTTAAAGAAGGGCACCAGTTTGGGGCCTTCGTTCTTCACCTAAAAGAAACAAGCATTAAAAGAAAAGATAAATTATTAGGATCATCAGAAGCATCAGTGGGATAAACTGCATAACAGAACTGACTCCTTCCTTTTGAAAGCTACTCTTTCATGTATATTGTCAGCAGCATTTCTGCCCTGAAAAAAAGTTTGTTCAGCTTGACCATAATCCTCAGCCTAGAACTCTGTGACCCTCTTCTGCTGAAAATATTTGCTGGCTGGCAAGAAGGGGTTTGGGTGGTAGAGATGGAGGAAGTTTTAGATACCTGTTCTGTTTTTTTGTTCCACTGAAAGCATTTAGGCCATCAAATTTCTCTGGTGGTCCTTGACCTCTTCTGTAGTTGCAAAAATACTGCAATTCCCCAACAGCAAAAAAGCCAAAAGTGCAAATCTTTCCTCCCATTTTGGTGAATAGTCTTCCTTAGACAGCTGCAGATCACCCTGAGGATACAAACTGTCTTCTAACTCCTCTCTCCTGCCCTGTAAGCCTCATGCCTGGAAATTGCTGTTGGCTTCACCTCATGACTCCCAAACCCACCACATCAACTTTCCAGGTGGGAATGTCACTTCCTCAGCTGACTAATATCAACATCAATCACGTGTTGCTTAGTTCTAGCATTACACTAATAATACACTGCCCATATTGCAGGAAACCGTTTGACTCAGGGCTCTGCTGTGTAAATCCAGACACAAAAATGCAGCATGAGCACTAGGCTACTCATAACAAAGCCACAGCAGAGGCAGGGCACAGAGCTACAGACTCCACAAGCTTTTAAAATACACTTAGCTGAGACCAGTCTGGACTGTGGTAAGATACATATTGTGTTAACTTGCCCTCCTGTGATATTAGTGCATTTTAGTGCAGGTGGGAAAAAACACACGTGAGAAAAGGAGACCAGTTTCCTCGTGTAGCTAAAGCATTGCAACCTTCAGAGCTCCCCTATGAGCAGAGGATCACTCTCAATCTCATTTCTTTGGTCAAGCATGATTTAGTTGCTTAGTATCACAACAACTTCCGACTACTCATGGCCAAAGCACACACAGGCCTCATGCACTGAAGAAGGACATGGGTAAGGGTGTCAGGGTGGTGAGACACTGGAACAGGCTGCCCAGACATGTTGTGGGGGCTCCATCCCTGGAGGTATTCAAGGGCAGGTTGGATGGGGCTCTGAGCAGCCTGTTCTAGTGGGAGGTGTCCCTGCTCATGCAGGAGAGTTGGAACTTAATGATCTTTAGCTTCTCTTCCAACTGAAAGGATTCTGTGATTCTGTAACATTTAGAGGCATCGGAGCTGGGTTCACCCTGCAAAGTCCATCAACATCTGAACATCCATGTACGACACTTCGGGGTTTCTTATCTCACACAAGGAGCCCTTGCTCCAAAAACCTGCAAAAAACCAATTCATCTTATTTTCCAAATCACTTGGCCCTGTTTCTGCTTTCTGCATCATGGGACATTGCCATGACACAAAACCAGCATCCATCTTCCTTTGATGTAATGTGCCTTGGTGCAGATACCAAGAATGGCTGAAGACGACACAGCACCTATCCCCATGCTTATGGTGCTCAACAGTAAAGCCTGAACTTGTGTCTGTAAAATCTCCTGCGTTTTGACAAGCAAAGGGAGTCAGGTGAAGCTCAATGACAGAGGCAGAAGCAGTGGTGGGCATCTTCACATGCAGTATCTAAAAAGGGAATGCAATCCCTGAAGCAGCAAGACCATAAGTAAAGGGCATCCCAAGAAGACAGTGCTTTCAAAATTGTTCTCACATGTGACAGAAATTTCCCCAGAATATCAGTAGTTCCTTAGCAGTCAGGTATTTCATTATTCTCGTATACATTATTCATAGGCTATTGGCAAGACAATTTTTAAACACTCCATTAAACAACCAGGCTACACAATTCACTCACAAAAGGACATCAGCAAGCCCTTAGCTTTCTTGTATTACATGGGGAGGCTGTCATGAGTTCTCTACTTAGGTGGTCGAAATTAATCACCATTTACCACTTCTCTACATTCTTTGGGAGAAATCTGGCAGCAAGTAACAAATGGACTTGAAATAAAAGTCATAGAAGCCCACGTAGTCTCACAGTACTGGAGGTGCCTGGGAAATGTCAAGTAGTATAGGGGGAAGAGTGGAGCCAAGCTTCCCACCCTTTCAGATCCTGCACCTTGCCCTTCTGAAGTGACACATCAGGCCCAGACCATCCAAGACCAGTTCCTGGCTACAGCTCTGCCTCCTCCCCTTCTAACTCTTTGTTATTGAAACTGTAATTGATGACATTCATCCTCTCACAATTTCAGGCAACAGATGACAGTGCTTCTGGCGGGGCTTCCTCCTCTCCCTCATCATCCCCACCATGCTGCAACAAGCCTGAGATCTTCAGCATGGGGAACTAACAACCTCCAGAGCTACAAAGTGCAAAAGCACTTTCAGTACCAACTGTGCTCCAGGTCCCTGAAACAGTCTCAGCTAAGGTTTTGTGCCTCTGAAGACAAAAGTTTCTGCTGAAAGGTATAGTTGAAGTTCAGCCTTGTTTGCAGCATGTCACAGAGGCACTGTTAGAAGCCTACAGGAGAGTATTTGGGTTAATAAACACAGGAAGTTTTATTTAATATCTCATATTAAAAGAAAAACACCTGCTAGGAGCAGTTACCATTATAATCACAGCTTGCCCTCCCCTGTGTGCGTGCATGATGAGACAGGTTTTAATTACACTTGTCATTTTCCCCAGGAACCTTGCCTTAATGAATATAAGATACACACTTTTGCAAGAAATTACCATTTCTTACTATCTGAATGTAAATTTTCCAAGTCCAGCCAGCATTATTTTAAAATATTGGTCTGTAGTATTTCCATCCTAATAACAATGAAGAAATTTTCCAGACATAAGGGGTCAGTCTCAGTTACTCACCCATAACCGTGGAATTGACAGTGTTACCAAGTCCCTGCATAAGATTAATCTCATATACCTAGAAGGCCTACAGGCTTCTTACCATTAATGCTTTATTCCTTTACACTTTTTCTAGAAGTATACTTGAAATGAGTTATTTCCAAACATGCCCTTGCCCATTACTAAATGCTGCAGCTCAGTGGAGTCCCTGTGCTGGCTCTGACCAAAAGGAGTGCCCCATGAGGGACATCACTTGCTGAGACAGAGGTACCCATGCAGCTCAGGGCTGGGGAAGCACATCCTGCTGGGATAGTGAAGCAAACAGAGGGTGAGGCTGACGCATTTCCCTCTGTCTGGATGTGTGGTGAAGGCTTGAGAAGAGGTTACTGGGCAACTTGGCACCTGGAGGACAAGTCACTGGTACTGGGAAACCATGTACCAACACAAGTGGAGGCTGTGGCTTGAGCAAAACCAAGCACATAATCCATGACTAGGCTTGCCTGTACCTCGGGGAAGGGAACAGTATTTCTTGGCTTCATGGGTAAACTGCATCAAACCACCCATCTCCTTTGCATCTGTGTCTTAAGAAACAGAATGTGAGATGGAGCTGTGCCATTGTACTGGAAAAGGAAACACTTAACGCAGATGACAAGGTTCTTTTTGCTAATATATGTTTTTCATGGCTTTAGGCTGGGCATTGCCATTTTGTTATAAATTCTATTGCTTTATTCCCCCCCCTTCTTCCACTGCTAATTTACTCTGGGCTGAACTGCAGTACAGAAAACATATTGAATACAATGACAAGTAAGTATTTCCAAGTTTTGGATTTCTAAACTGAGTATAATTTAGAGCAACAAGGCTGATGAAGGGACTAGGGGGAAAGTTTTATAGGGACAGGCTGAGGGAGCTGGGGTTGTTTAGCCTGGAGAAGAGAAGACTCAGGGGGGACCTTATGACTCTCTTCAACTACCTGAAGGGAGGTTGTAGTCAGGTGGGGGCTGGGCTCTTTTTCCAGGCAACTAGCAACAAGAGGGCCTGGCCTGAAGCTGCTCCAGGGGAGGCTTAAGTTGGATATTAGGAAGCACTTCCTCATGGAGAGAGTGATTAGACATTGGAATGGACTTCCCAGAGAAGTGGTGGAAGCACCATCCCTGGATGTGTTCAAGGAAAGTCTGGATGTGGCACTTAGTGCCATGGTCTGGCTGATGTGATGTTAGGTCATAGGCTGGACTTGATGATCTTAAAGGTCTTTTCCAGCCTTGGTGATTCTGTGATAATTTAGGGCATTTTCTCAACTGCTACGACTACTAAGTTACTTAGAGTCTTTCAAAATTAGTTTAAATGGCCATAAAGCCACTACCTCTGTATTTGTGGAATTACAGTGAAAGTATCATTTATTAAATTATCTGTACCAAATCAATTCAAATCAAACCCTTCAAAACTTAGGCAGACTAGGAGAAAGTTGTGTCCTGGCTCTCACCATGAGATTTCAAACCAGATGATCTCCAGGGGTCCCTTCCAACCTCAACTATTCTGTGATCTTCAAACAGAACCTGGTATTGGCACATGAAGCTCTCTGGAGGCTCAGGGCTTGGATATCTACCTCCCTGCTGGGAATTCAAAAGTTTACAGTATCCCTCCTGTACTGTCAGTTCTCATTCTGCTCCAATTTGAAATATTGCTCATTTCTTCTTGCTGTTGTTTAACAGTGAGAGATGATGCTGTAACACAAGTATCCCAACCATGCTGTGATTCACTATTAGTGTAAGACATCTTGAGAGGTTAGGTCAGCCGATGAAAACACAAATAATATCTGCAAATATGTTATTGGTGACTTGCTGAGAACACAGGGATCCCTACTGGATGATCCCTTCTTGCACCTCCTTGCTATTCAGCACTGGGAAATGATAATGATTCACATCTATATAAAGCAATATTCACTGTGAGGTATGACCTCGGGAACATCTATGCTGCTCCTCAGCTCCACAGACAGCCTGTGCTCACTGCTGCAGTCACAGAACTGAGACCAAACATGTACAGCTACCTCCTCTACCCCAGAATAAGCAGCATCCACAGAAGCATGGCTATATTTTTAAGCTAATGCCCTGATTTTCTTTAACATTTTGGAGTAATTTGTCTGTAACTACACTGCAGTTGGGATAAAGAAAATCCATCTGTGACGGGGAGAGAGACATCTTGCACCCAAGATTTAGAACATCAGAAGCTTGTTGCCTTGAAATGCTAAAGTTGGACAAAGTTCACTGTTCCTAAGCCTTGCACTGCTCCCAGGAAATAATATGGAGTATCAAATAATGCTCTTCTCTTCACAAGTGCCCTAAATCAGCTTGCACAGAAAATGAGTATACAGCCTCTTCCAGGCACCAGCTGTAAGCCAACCTGCTGTGGGGATACAGCTTATGCCCACTCGGCTGTAAAATGATGCTTTCCAGGAAATTTGTTTTAAAACAATACCACATCTATTCCACTGAGCAACATTTGAGCATGACTGTGTACACAGGCCAAAAAAAGCCGGACCACTGTCCTCCACCCATCCCTCCTGGCAGCCTTGGCTGGCTAAGTACTATTTTGTGTATCCATGGCTGAGCTGTTTCTCCTGGCTTTTGTAATCCTGCATCATGGATCCTGCCTTGGTTCTGTCCTGCTTTTGTGAAGAAATCACTAGTTCATACGTGGATAGAAGTGGTATAGAGTTATGGAGGTGGTGTAGAGTTACTGAACCAGCCAATCAGTATGCCTGAAACACTGTGTTGGTGCAACATATTTGTGCAATTAATAAGAGGGTTTATGCTTGCATTGTAGGTGTCACAGGCCAGGCATCCAGCTCCTGGGCAGATTCCACATGCTGCAGGAAATTCCAAGGTGATAAATGAACCCTCCTCCCCTCAAGTGGAGACAGGAGCAGAGGCTCCATCTAAAATGGACTTGCAAAATAGCTAATAAATCACTCAAGATAGTACAATATTTGCCTTTGCAATGAGTTTCATCAGGACTTGTGATGCTTTATTGCAGCTACTGGCACTCCCCAGCACAACTCCACTCTCCAGCGAGGGTACTGCACTGAAACTCATCTCGTGTTCAGCTGTCCAGCCTGAGCTGTTCACAAGTAGTCAAAAAATAATGGGTTTGCCTGACAGGAGAGCCTCCATCATTCAGCACAAGCCAGAGGAACAGGATTCAGGCTGAATACTTCCCACCTGCAGAAGGACCATCCTCCCAGCTCAGCCACATGTGGCAGGAGCAGTGGGTCCAAGGCACACCTGGGGCCTCTTCAACTCCTGCAAAATAAGGCTGTGTTTTTGGCTTCTCTCATCCCTCCCTCTACCCCAACAGACTGGATACTCTCTTCCTCCCCCCAGTTAAGTCAAGTAAGCTCCAGCCACACTTTCCAGCTTTGCTCCACAGCAGACTGATACAGAGTTGAGAGCTAGAAATACCTGACTTTCTTAATACCAATCTATGGCTACTGTCCAGAAAAATGCAATTAAAAATTTGGCATGGGCTCTCACAGTCCTTGCCTGGTGAACTCAGATATATTGCTGCAAGAGTTCTTGGCATCAAAAAAATCACCCTTTGGTGGAGGCAGAGGGGAGCAGGCAGTGGATGAGGATTAATCAGACTGGCATCTAACAAGGGCCCTTGTGTATGGCTGGGATGTTCCACACATGGCTGCATGCAGAAATGAGAACTGCAACAAAAAACTTCATTTCCAAGCCAAAATCCTGCCAAACTTGCAGTCACATCACATTCAACCTAGTCTCTGAATTAACCATGGTGGGGTGGGGGTGAATACCTATCAGCACTGAGGTTAAAATCTTCCAGACGAGCATCTTCCCCCCAGCTGCAGAGAGAAGGGTGGAAACGTGGAGCAGTTTCCTGGCAGCTGCCAGGTGGCAGGGCAACCTACACCTGCTGCACCAGCTTTCCCAGGGAAGCCACAGGCTCCTGCCCCACCTCCTGGGCTCAGCAGGGGCCCAGCACAGCCACCCAGCTCAGTGTGGGTGACAGGCAAGTGTCAAGAACTGGACATTTAGTACCAAGGCAGCTGGGTAGCACGTGAGCCAGGCTCGTGGTGCGGCGGGAGCGCCAGCAATGGGAGGTTACAGACATGGCTGTTGCTAAGGTCTCTTCCCTGATGTTTGCCCTCCAAGTGTGATCTCTCCACTACAGACTGCTGTCTGTCCCCAGCCACAGACACTGCTCAGAAGTCTGTGCTACACAATGCTTTCTGTTGGCCATGCTGTGACCTGCTGCCAAAGCCTCCTCTCAGCTGTTGTATGGGAGTAAATTTCTGAAGGGGGTTGTCTAGGGTAGGTTTTAGGAGAAAACTACACTGAACACATAATGTATATAGGATATTTAAATAAATGGCTGTGACCTGGGAGCTCTTGGACATTACAGCTCTCTGCTGCTTATACCCACAAGTTTAAAAATGCATTTGCAAACACCTAGGACATAAAATAGTGTAGGGGAAAGACACAAATAGGAAACTGGAGTCTTGCCTTCAACAGATTCCTGCAGGAGGCTTCAGAAATACAAGGGAATGGTCCCTCCCATATTGGCCTAAAGTAGAGGTGGGTAGTTCTGGAGCCAAGGAAGTCATCCCCACCACATCAGGGCACAGCCTGTGCCACTCTGCATCAGAAACTCACTCCTGCTCCTTGCCTTTTCAACCACAACATTGCCCAAAGCTAACTTGAGACACTGGACCACGGTGTTCCTTCCAGACACTAAAGAAGTTCCAGAATCCATAAAGGTATGTCCTGTACTAAACAGAAGAAATTCAGTTAGCTCAGCTAACTGTGGTCAACAAGTATGTCTGGGACCTGCCTCCACTATGCAGGACCTAGGGTTATCAGCAGGGAGCCCTGATACCAGGCAAAGTGAAATATTGCTACAGCAGCCAGTAATTTAGAAAGCCACTTGGGTATGTGCCCTTGGCCTCCTAGGACCTCAGGGAAGCTTTCAAGATGGCAAAGCCTTTCTTTAGCAGATGGTTAACTCCTAAAAATCAAATTACAGACAACCACATTTCACCCTGAAGACTCTGCCTGGATGTATGTTATTTTGCTAAGGCTTGTTTTGTTTGGGTTTTCTTTTTTCCAGTACCAAGCATAATCTGCTCTGTCTACTGGACTGGCACAGAACCACAAGCAGGTCTATTTTAAAAACTGGTTTTTAATCTGCAGTGGTAATAATTGACTCAACATCTGTACAGCTGTCAGCAGTTTGAGATATTACCTTCTGAGTGTTGTTGCAATGTACCATTGCAAATGACCAACAATGTTAAGCCAGTCAAGAATTCAAATGTCTCTGCAGGGCTGAAGGAGCTGTCACAAATGCTTTCAGGGCAGTCCACTGGCTCTCAGACATGAAAGCAAAAAAATAGCATCTGCCTGTCAGCATCTCATCTCAGAGTAAAGATTGCTTTTTCCCTCCTGGGATTCCAGATCTTCTTTTTTGTGTAGCAGAAAGCAAACCCCTCTGATTTCCTTTGCTAAAACACTCATAAAGGAACCCCTTTCAGATATTTAAAAACGTGTACTACAATGGATGTCTCTTCATTTTGCTCATCAAAGCTGCAGTGCTGCTACCACAAGGGTACGTACACATCCCTCCTCTGTGAGAGAGGTCAGATGGGGCTGCATCCTCTAGTGCTGCCCAAGACCTCAAGGGGATGCTGTGAAGCCACAAGGAGCTTCAGGAGCCAGCCAGCACCCTGGGATGCACAGTTGGTGACTGTCCCAGGAAACCCGGCCCTTCCCATGCTGAGAGGAGTATCTGGCTCATTGAACTGAAATCCAGATGAAAACTGCTGCTGCTTATGGAAAAGTCTCCAGAACTCATCCTGGGGAACATTCACAATCACATGTTCTGAGGAGACTTCTCATTATCTGTATCACACTCTCCTGAGAATGGAGATACCTGTTACCCAGGAAAAAGTAGTGTTAGGTTTTGTGTTGCTCTAAGCATTGTCTTGGAAGGGCTGGGGAAGTCTTGCTGGCTGTAGAGCACAGGGCCATAGCAGAATGTAGCAGCACCACCTTGCAAGGCTCATTGCTGCAGACAAGTGCCACAGGCTGACATCTGACCCCACAAGCTGTGTGGCAAGACTGGGGCCTCTCTTTCCACTCTCTGAGATGTGTACAGACCCAAAAGAAAATGGCCCACAGAGAATTGTTAATTCTTTCCTTGTCAGCACCAAGGGCAGGCTGAGCCTCTAGGTAATAGCAGCGAGGGGTCTGCGCACAGAGTGTTTTGTCACCAGGGCTGAAATACACCTTTTGCCTTCACTCTCTCATTTCCAGCCTTATTTGCACCCCACAACCCACTGCAACATTTATGTGCTTGCTGGAGGGCCCCAGCCACCCCACTGCTCCGCCACAGCAGAGGGCATGCACAGAAGAATGGGTGCTCAGGGGAAACAGGGCTAAGCTCTACCCTGCCACACGCTGCTTTGCTGGTAGGATTGGTATTTGGGAGGAAGGGAGGCCCTTCCATCCAAGCAACTTCTTCAGCAGACAAGACCTCACTTTACTTACAACCTGTGGGGAATAGTGCAGGTGCAAATGAAGTGCGTTGCAGGAATTAGTGCATCACAACCCTCTGCTGTTACAGCAGACGAGCATTAACGTAGCAGACAAAGCAGGTTGGCCTTGACAGGCTGCACCAGCCCTACCAGCACTTCCCAAAGATGTGTTAAGGGTGAAACCACGTGCAGCACCCAAAAGGTGCTTTTGCAGCTTACCCTTCTAGCTCACGTAACAGATTCATGCACGTGTGGCACGGTGAGGTTTTTGCAGAAGCAATAGGAAGGCAGGGCTGAGAAAGAGGAAGGCTGCCAGTGGCTGGGACAACTGACAGCTCTACGCAAGAGACTTTCACTGTACGAATCTTTGCAAGGGCTGCAGTAAGATCAGCAAAATCTGGCAAAAGCAAGCAGAGCTGTGCTGGCAAACCCAGTGGGGACAGCTCAGCTTGTTTTGTGCCTAATGGAAATCTGAATGAAAAGCTCTACCTGTGTATCATGTCCTGCAGGCTGAAAGCTTGTGAAACACTGTTGTTAAAGAATATTAGAAGGGAAAATAGCAACATGCACCAATAAAGATGCATATTTAGAGAAGTGCCACTCTGGTACTTTACAAAAAAGCAGCAGCCCTCCTCCTGTTATCGTGGGACCAATAACCTTTAGAGATGGGAGGATGCAAGGTCAAAGTATGACAGTGGAATAACAGATTTTATTTCCAATACCTCTTCTTCTGCCAAGATGTTGTGACCTGAGCAAGTCAGTATCGGACACAAATTACATGAACATAAATTGGACCTTCCCAACCAATCTCAACAGATGTGGAGTGGGCAGAAAAAAACGCTAAGCTGTGCAAACACCAACCCACGCACCCCCAGGATTCACACTAATAAGGGTTCACTTTCAAAATCCTTGCTGTAATCAGGCTGCATAAACAAATGCATAAATGAATGTGGGCCACACTCACAAATGAGAGTGCAGCTGCTTACCAGTATTGTGTCCTTTAGACTGAGTGTGCAAGTCCACAGATGCATGGGACATGAGCCAAGTGGAATCTTCCCAAATGTCAATTAAGTGAGAAAATTTTCATCGTGCTCCTTTACATCAGGGTTGCAGGGAAAAGCCATGCAACTTGCTTAATTTCCCTTGCAATGGAGCACAAGTCAGCACTGCTCTCCAAGCACCCTGGCTGACTCTGATTTATGCCATAGCAAAACCAAAATACACAAGCAAACAGGGGTATGACAGCCAAGATACAGCTGGCACAAGCCCAGTTCTGCTGAAGCCACGGAAGACAAAATAACTGATGTAAGACAGAGAATCTGCCCAGTAATGTCTAGTATATGCTGAAAAACATGCAGCTGGCTTAATGTTAAACTTACCCGCAATCTCAAGCAACAAGTCAATCAGTGACTACTTGCAACTAGCAGAAAAGCACTTGTTTTGATACATAACTGGAAATTCAATGCCTGATGCCAACTGGTGCCATATCTGTCTCCAAAGCTGGTGTCTGGGGAGAGGCAAAAAATGGAACCTCACCATTCAAACTTGACAAAAGTCCGGAGGTCAATTCTGTAACATGGCTTGTCTTATCTCCCCTGTCTTGGAAAGTACATGCATGCTTTGCAGTTATCTACAGGAATTAGTTAGGGGGAGAAAGTGTAACCTGCTGGTAGAAACAAGGCATTTCCGTAACTCACAGCAAGGTGAATCAAAATAACCACCATCCTCATTAACATATTTGCAAAACAAGAATCAGCCTGCAACATTAACATAACACAAGATGAGGAACAAACTGTGCCCTGTGCAATTCTGGGTCAGAGGCTGTGATGTGAACCCTCAGGCTCTCTGCAGGTATCCGAAATCTTTTCCATCCCAGCATGCTTTAAATCTTCCAGGAATGCTGTCACCCAACCCATCTACCTCCTTTCAGCTCTGGTGGCATGTTATGTTCTAAACAAACCTTTCTGCTCCATGTCACGAGATACTTGTTCACATTCAGCACTACATGGAGGGGCGCTCTAGACTGACACATTTGACATACAGAAACATGTCATTAGCATAAATGCTATTCAGATTACAGCAGTGTAAGAAATTGATATAAGAAGGGCACAAGCAGGCTAGAAGAAGCAATAACCATCACCTGCATTTTGGGCACGCTGCAGGAAGCAAAACCTACTTCTCTATTGTAATGACAAGTCTGTTGGGCACTGTGTGACATGAAGGGCAGCAGAAAAATTAAGTGCTAATGTAATAGCTACTCAGGCCTCTGGGAGGGAAGGGAGTTATGTAACTAATAATATTTTCACTGTTCAACAGTTTCCATGTGCTAGCAGAAGATGGGTTCCAGATGCCATCTTTTTCTAAGAGTCTAATTTCATTGGAGTTATTATTTCCTCATATAGTGCAGTTACCCACAGAGAAAGATAACTTTGGCTCTTCTGTTGCACTCAGTGTATTTTGGATATAGATGCTTGAACAGGAAAAGAGAATGAGAAGAAAAACATCTCTGTCCATTCAGAGGAATTATGTATAAGTACAGGCTTCTGAACTGGGCCCGTAATCGTAATGCACAAAGTACAAATTGAACAACAGATGTGTGTGACTTGAGTGATATACTTGAGTTAACAAAGTCTTTAATCTACAGCACTGCCTGCAGCAGTGATCAGCACTAAATGCTTCATGCAAGCACACTAGGACTGGCAAGAGCACGAAAGAAGCCTGCACTTTGTAGCCTCCAATTTCAGTCGCACATATCTAAGCCCACCTGCTCACAGCAACAGCTACAGCAAAGAATGTCAATGTCACAGCAAGAATGCACAAGTTCACTCTGAAAAAATAGATCCTGATGTGTAATACTATGCCTGGGCTCTAGCTGGCATAAATCACCACAGCTTTTTCCTCAATAGGACCAAAGATTTTAGGTTTCTCCCAAAAGGTGTGACTGACAGAAATGTTCCTAAGGTCCTGCTAAGCTTACCTTAGGTGATGATTCCCTGCCTTACTTCATCGAGTTCAGAAGTTTAGAAATCTTTACTGCAATTCATTTAAACTGGCTTGATTTTTATACAAGTGCCATATTTCCATAATTGTCCATGTGGTATATAGATGTGCATGTTTACAAGCCTCCTGCATAATAAAATCCCAATTTATGATGTATTTAAGTAACAGGGAAAATTACAATGAAAGCAACAATGTTGCATATAAACAAAGATAAAAAGTAAAATTAACCTCTCTTGTAGGAGCTACTTCTGACTTAAAGACAGTTGCCAGTGCTTGATTCATTACTGCAGAAATAACACATCCTCTATTTAAGAAGCAAAGGCTGAAATAATTCAAAGTGTGATCTAACTTTTTTATTTTCAATAGCAGTTTGAGGATTATGGGGCATACTTTCTAATAATAAACCGTTAGAACTATGCTAGACCTCCTACTGCTACAATTGCCCATAGTTCAGTCTCTAAGCAATGCGATTTACACCTCCTTTCTATATTTATCTGGATCACTGTGGTTTAGCCCCTTTTCTGGATAAGAAGTGATAAGTGATGGCTATCCAATTTTACAGCCCTATTCAGTATTTGTTACTGGTGAATACCCTTCCAGATCATACCTGTCAGGTTTTTTGCCCAGTTTTTTTTAAGTGACCTTCATACTCCTCCCCCCAGTGGTATCCTGCATCTTCCCAGGGGGTTGAGAAGGGCTTCTCCTCCTCCCCAGGAGGGTCACTGGCTGCCTCCCACTTAGGGGAGTAGGGATAAAGGCTGGAACAACATGTTCTTCCTCAGCACAGCTATCTCTGTTTAAAGACAAAAATACATCAGAGGATGAAAGGGAAAGTGTGAGGATTGTTAAGACATGGCTTCTGAGCAAAATTCCATCTCAAACAGGGAGTTTCACCCCTCTCCCATACACAGGGCTATACTACGCCAAGTAAAAGTCAGGTGTAGAGAGGATGTTGTACAGACGAGAGCTCACCCACCACTCATCTTGCTCAAAGACACACCAGTATCATCTATAACTGTGTCCCAAGAGAGACCTATTCTCAGCCAATTTATCTTTGCCATGCCCTGTTTTCCTCAGGGTGTTCTGAAGCCCAATCCTAAGTTAAGTCTTAACTTTGGGGGGAAAATAGAGCTTCTTTGAGCAAGAAGCATTACATAAGTGCTAGAACAACTGCATGTCTCCAGGCTCAACTCCTGCTCACTTGTGCCTGCTGGGCAGAAAGGTCCTTAGGGCAAGGGCCAACTCCCACAAGCTCATGCTAAAAACTGCTTCACCAATAGTGAAAAAAAAAACAACAACCAAGCAAAAAATACTAAACAAAAAAATCAGGGCAAAAATCTCTAACAAGGCAGTCTCAGAAAGGACTTTTATTAAGATGGGGCCAGGGATGACTGAACAAGAAGGGAATTAAACCTCACGTATCCACAAAGCAAGCACTCCATTTATTAATACCGCTCTCCAACTGCAGGCTCTCAAACCACATGGCTTTATGCAGAAAAAAAACAGCTCTTAATCAGAGCAGTATCAAGAAGAATAATTTTTAAGCAGGATGCTCCTGCCCACCTAGCAAAGTAAGGAGTGGAAGCTTCCCTCCAAGGTGACTTCCAACCTGAGTAAGTATTGCTCACCAACCGGAACAGGACCGGCAGGCAAACACATCCTCTCTGCCACAGCCCAGCAATGTCTAGACTCTGGAATCAGCAGGATCCCAGAGCTTTATCCCAGCTGTGGACCTGGCACAATATGTTAAAAGGTATTTTGGCTCAAACTTGTTTATTTGTAGACATGCTCCCCCCTCAGCACATCTGAATTATGCAACACCAGAGACAACAGCTTGGCTACCTCTGCACAGTGCCAGGGTCTCTTCTTGTGCATGAGATGGACATGCCAACCCCCCGGGCCATAAAGCCCACCTGGCAGCCAGTGCCAATAAGCAGTCCCAGCCATGATCTCTCCCTAGCTTCCTCTCCATCATCCATGCCTTCTTAGATGGTTTCTTCCAGCTAACAGTTACAGCAGCAAATCTGGAGCTCACCATATCTGACTCTTGTTACAGAAGTTTCCCAAACAAAGAAAGGGGAAGATGCAGGAGAGCAGGTTGTGTGTAAGCAGTCTAGGTCACCTGCTGCAGTTGTGTACAAAGGCCACTGCTTTGGAAACGGGAAGCAAGGCCACGTCACTCTCAACTGTGCTCTTCTAGTGTCTTCCCCACAGAGGCCGATGCTGCAGCTGGGAGAGGACGTACACTGTGGACAAATCAATTCCTCTGGCTAATTTGATTATGCCTCAGATGCTACCCCAACAGAGAGCATCCCCTGTCGTGTGTCATAAGGGCCATAGCCCTGTCAACTCGAAACACCTGGTCTATCTATGCAGCAAAAGGCAGTGTGGTACTGAGATAAGGCCTAGGCCCCAGTGGTGCCACCTTGCTGTGGCCACACTGATTGCCCACTGCTGTTGCCCTCAGCAAGGGAGCCCACTGGCTGTACAGCTGCCCGGATTGTTACCCCCTGTGCAGCTGCAGCTGTGGAAGGGCCACACCACGCTCCTGGGCAGCACACGCTGCTGCGTGGCACCGTTTCAGCCTGCCCTTCGTGGGCTGCAGCGCAGCTGATGAAGGTGATGTGCAAAGACCTGCTCCTTAACAGACTGAAGGCTTGCACCTCTGTTTATGAGCTTTTTGGAGGATTGGATACGCCCCCCCTCCCACCTCTACAGCCACAGTGTTTACTGTGGCTGCAGCTCTGGTGACAGCTCCTGGTCTCACCATCCCTCCAGCTCTCCACAGCTCAACACCTGTGTTAGTTGCCTTTAGTGAACCAAAGAGTCAGTATGTGAGGGATGAAGCCAGAGCAGAAATGTGCATTATTACATGTCAAAGAGCAAGTGAAGAAAGCAAGGTGGGTTTTTTTTCAGTCTTCTTCCCAAGTTACCTTCCTAAAGTGTCAGTTCTGGTGTAGGTAAAGCCTTCAAGTCTGAACTATGTACACCCTTTCCAACACATACTCATCCTTTAGTCATTTGCCTCTTCTCAAAGCTCGGCTGAAATATACTCTGTAAGACCAGCCTGTTTCACTAGCCTTAATAGCCCAGTACCACCTCCTGTGAGTTATGAAACAAATTCTGCCCATTATTGAGCCATTCCAGTATTGTCCCAGCATAAGATTTTACCTTGAAGGTCCAAGGTACACGTACACAGTTCACTGTAATCAAAAGCATTATTTAAAGATTAATTTAGCTTATGGCACAGAAACATAAAGATATCAAACCTCCTTAGTTATTTTTGAAAAGCACAATAAAAATTTTTTAAAAAGACAGTTTGGCACTACAATGGCATAATTTACAAGCTACTTCCCTCTGCTTCTAAAGATAAAAGGCTGCTGATGAACTTAGCAGGTACATGTTAATAACTGGGGGAAAATTCATCCGAAGTATCAGACAACACAAGCTGCTGCACACAACTGGCAAAACAATTTTGAAGTTTTGAACCCTGACTTTGTGAGTTAAGAACAGGAAAGGACAGGATTTCTACCTGTGAGAGAGAACGCAAGGAACTGGCCGATGACCAAGACCTTTCAAAACAGGATGGTCACGGATCCACAGGGAAGCAGGATACGAGCAGTAGGTGTTCAGCGCTGCAGCAGCACTTTCCCACCAGCAGCGAGCTGCTCTCGCAGCACACACCACTCCGCTGCCGCGCTCAGACAAACCCCTCACTTTCTAGAAAGAGGAGCATGCAAAGCAGCGTGTCTAACAGCGCAGCTTCCCTGCTGTTCTGGCTGAAACCCTTTTGTTGCCTTTCAGCACTGAATCACCCCCCCTTCACCTGCAGGGCCATGACCGGGTGCTGCTGCCCTGAGCCACGGCTACTCCAGTTCCCAGCCGGCTCCA
>NW_009953304.1:440513-449771 GCF_000747805.2 Chaetura pelagica
GAGGGGCAGCGCGCCCTTTCCCCTGCCCTTATCTCGGGCTTGCCCTGCCTCAGCTCGCCCCTCCGGCACCGCCTGCCGTGCCAGCCCCAGCCCTGCTCCTCCCGTCCCTTCCCGAGCCTCCCTGCCCGCCACTCTTCCTGTTTCGTGCACAGACCCCTCTGTGCTACCGGCCTTTGCGTTCCACCCTGAGCCCTCACCACCCCTTGTCGACCATCTTTCCCTTTCCAGGGGCTCCGCTCAGCTCACGGCCACCTCCTTCACCCTTCCCGTCGCCTCCATCTTAAGGCCCACAGGTGCTTGGCTGCTTGCCTTGTTTCCCAGCCCTGTTCCTGTGCCTTCTGACAGCCCCTGTGCCCCCCCAGGAGAAGGTCCCTCCCGGCTCACCTCCCCGCTCTCCTGCCAAGGTCACCCGGAGGCCGCGAAAATGTTTGCCTTGGCACAAGGAGCGGGGAACGTGTCGGTGTGGGACACGAAAGAGCAGGGCAGGAGGATGAAAGTGACCCTGGGACTGCCTTCGGTGTGTTTTCGCTCGAGGATTAATAATTAAGGATGCAGGAAGCAGCGCGTGATCTTGCTCGAAAGTTTCCCTTCAAAACCAACCAAACAGGTACTTCAATAGCAGGTGATTCAGTAAGTCTGCTGTTTGCAGCCGGAGCAGAAGTCGCGTTCAGTATTGACCACATCGAGGGAGCGTTTTCTTCTGCAGAGTTAAAGAAGAAAAATAAAACCCGTGCAGTTCCTTCGCGCTCTTTGTGCAGGGGTTTGGTGTCATGTTTGTGGGGCGAAACGTGTCCACGCAGCAGTCCCAGGATCCCGCCCAGGCAACCCAGCCTGTGTTACCAGAGCCGAGAGGGCAGCCCGGGGGGGCGGACGCTGCAACTTCTGCCTCAGTTACCGATTTGACAGGGATTTCTACCCAAAAAACAGAAACTGCGAAGCTGCACTCTCAGATCAGAGGGGCATTGCAGTGAAACCTCTGGGAAGCAAAACTGAGTCAGATCACAGCAAACTGTTCTCTGTACATCACAGCCCCACGTGCCACAGCCAGGGGGCTGAGTGCTGTTCTTACCCTTCCAGTTAAAACGGTTCATAGGGCAGTAGCTTTTTTATGCAGCCAGAAGAGAAGGACGGGCTTTCCCTTTTGGGGTGAACTGGAGAATGGGAAGAAATTTCACAGCTTTTCACAGCAAAGACTTTGTCCTGCTGCCAGAGCAGGGTCACCTAGAGTACATCACACAGGAACTCATCCAGGTGGGTTTTGAATGTCTCCAGTGAGGGAGACTCCACAACCTCCCTGGGCAGTCTGTTCCAGTGCTCTGTCACTCTTACAGTAAAAAAATTTTTTCGGATATTCACCTTGAACCTCCTATGCTCCAATTTACACCCATTACCCCTTGTCCTATCACTGGTCATTACTGAGAAAAGCCTAACTCCATCTCCCTGACACTCACCCCTTACATATTTGTAAACATTGATGAGGTCACCCCTCAGTCTCCTTTTCTCCAAGCTAAAGAGACCCAGCTCCCTCAGCCTTTCCTCATAAGGGAGATGTTCCACTCCCCTAATCATCTTCGTAGCTCTGCGCTGGACTCTTTCGAGCAGTTCCCTGTCCTTTTTGAACTGAGGGGCCCAGAACTGGACACAATATTCCAGATGTGGCCTCACCAATGCAGAATAGAGGGGGAGGAGAACCTCTCTTGACCTACTAACCACACCCTTTCTAATGCACCCCAGGATGCCATTGGCCTTCTTGGCCACAAGGGCACATTGCTGGCTCATGGTCATCCTCCTGTCTACCAGGACCCCCAGGTCTCTTTCACCTACACTACTCTCCAGCAGTTCAGCCCCCAACCTGTACTGGGACATGGTGTTGTTCTTCCCCAAATGTAAAACTCTGCACTTCCCCTTGTTGAATTTCATCATGTTTCTCCCCGCCCAACTCTCCAGCCTATCTAAGTCTCTCTGAATGGCAGCACAGCCATTGGATGGATGTCCATGGATGCAGTGAATTTGATTCCATAGAGGATTTTTAGCAGAACCAATAGACTCTCAGAACTTGGGTTCCTAATTGCTTTTGAAAATCCCTCTGGGACCTTGATTATATCTTGGCATTTAAATACCTCAAAAAAAAAACAAATAATCTGTTTTTTGGTCCTTAGCCAAACTCTTCATCTGCTTGTCCTGGCCTTGATCTAAGTGTCAAGCCAGTGCAATGGGTAAGGGCATGTTTGTGTTCACGTTTGTCTCTGCTGCTTCCAAAGGGGGAGGTGGTGTAAGGATGGATGCAGCTTTGCATTTTGTTCTTTTTTTTTTCCTCACACGGTATCTTTTTCTCACTGGTTACCAGCTGAAGCTGCACGTGGTCTCACAAATGAGGTGTTTCTCTGTGCAAACATTCAGAAGATGCTAACACTTCGGACTGGGTTTCCATGCTATGTTACTAGCTCAAAGAAAACTACCAGAAGTGGAGGGGAAACTGTGTGCGTGTCCTGACTTTCCCATCTCAAACAGGCACTGGGAAATTCAATCTTGTAAGTTTTGCTTGTGATTTCTTGACAGTTCCTTCCACAAACCTTTATAAACAGAGATTCGGAAGTCCTAATGGCAAATACAGTATTTGTATGTAATAAAGAGATGGTCTCTATCAAAAAGATTTTATAGCCTGAATATAAGGTGAAAATTTGTTTTGTTGTTTATGTAATGCTAGATTAATTTCATGTGACTCTCAAAATTATTAATGGGATTATATCCATTTCCTACTATCAAAATAATTGCTACATCAGCAATAAGTAATTCCCTGCAAATGAAGGACACCTTGGAGTATAAATTAGGAATTTGGATAAAATGGAAATGTTTTACGTGTCATTTTACACTGTATCTAAATTACACTTTATCTACATTTTAACTAAATAACAGAAATATTTTATTGTTTAATCTAAGTTAGGGTCATCTCAGAGTATAAATTAGGAATTTGAATAAAGCAGAAATATTTTACATTTTATCTAAATGCAAGCTCTGATAGAGCAGGTCCTGGCAGAAATCCAGTCCCACTGTAGAAACACCAAGCAACAGATGAAGCAACCAAAGAGAGCACAGGATCAATGTTTTTGTAACACAGTCAAATTTGTCTTGTTCTGTCCATGCCATCCATTTGGTGTTGTGGTATTTTTTCTGTTAGTGGTGCTGCAGTCTGCTGTCCTGACTAGTGCAGGCAAGAGAGATCTCATGTGGCTCATCACAATGTTTCATTCTATTCCAACTCCAAAAAAAACCAACAGAAAACTGTTGTAATTTGGCACGTGTGTGGTATTTTTACCTTGCTATCAGTAGGCAAACAGAGAGCAATAATTACATGAGCATAAATTTATGGGGGTTGGGTATAGCAAAGCAGAGTATTAAGTACTTCTGTGGATGCTTATGCTTGAAAATGCTTCTGCTGGGCTGTTTTTGGGGGGTGTGTGGGAGCAAAAAGAAAGCAAGAGAATACCCATCTTCAGCAAGGCTGCTACCCAGCCAGCTTTTTTCTGAAGGATCCCTTGTTGTTCGATGAACCACACATAGTCCCGTGGCTCTGTGTGTGCAGTGGCTCCATGGCTCACATGGGCATATTATTTCCTTTTAAAATTGACCACCATAAATTTCAATATCTTGACTCTTTTTCTTCCCCTCTTTATTTTTTTCCACTCTTTTACTCTGTTGGAGAAATGTCAGTCCTTGGACTCCACCAGTTCGCCTTGCTGGGTCTGCACCTCTGTCCTGAAGCCTAGTGCATCAGGAAGACTCAGAACTCTATGTTGTTAAATGCTGTTCAAATAAGTCCATGAAAGAGAGACTCTTCCAAAAAGTGCCAGGGGTTAGTGCATATTTACATGAAATAGGTGTTTATAGGAATATGTAGGGACAACCAGAAGACTCTATATTTTCTAGCTGTTTAGTGTTCAAGGAGGTTGTCCTTTCTCCAGCAATGAGTGGAAGAGCATCGAGCCATTTGTCATGTCCAGGTGCCTCTGGGACAAGGAGAAAGGTCCATCTCTGCTGCAACAGGCTCTGCCAGTGGGCTATGGATGCAAATACTTTGGTTTGCACTTTCAGATTTAGTATTAAGACAAAAGTGCCTGGGAACTAAACTACTGAGGAACAAGTGCTGGAAAAGCTTTGTTTGACTCATTTGTGTGAGGTGCTCCTAAGCTGTCTCTTTGTTGGCTGCTCTAAGCACAGTTCACTCAGATCCCAGGACAGCAGTCTTCATGTCAGCCCCTGTGGGATACATCCAGTGTGGCTTCCTATTTTGTCATATCCATCTCTCTTTAGGCCCATTTGTGGTTTGCATACTGGTCATTGCACTAGTTCCTGATGCTTTTCACATCAACTAATCTGGTTAATGTGAACAGGAGGACATGCTGGGCTGTTTCCTATCTATACAGATTTATTTCTAAATGCCTAAAGAACTTCATAAAGTGCCTTTGCTTCCCTCATGATGGCAGTTCCCATAACGATAATAAACATAAAGTATTAAATTGCAACAGCAGAATTAATGTCTCAGTGAAGGAAAGGGGGGACACTACAAATTCACACCTCCTGAGAGCAGTTTTCCAGGCTATTTACTGAGGCAGAAAGACAACACTTCATCTATTTATAGCCTTTGTATTTGGAAGTTTTCTTCCCAGGCATAAAATCAATTTGCTGTTTGGACTTAATAAATGTTCTGTGCGTGTTTGTGAACATGTATATGTAAAAGTTAGTATTTCTAGAGATGAGCATGTATATAACTAAGCAGGATCCAGACTGCAGGTCCATTATGAGACTTTGCTTGTTTGTAATTGGTTTAAGTCCCAACAGCCATCAAAACAAGCACATTAAAATCTTACCAAAAAAGTTCAGTAGGCAAGAAAAAATATTCTCAGTTTTAAAAAATTCTCTATTCTCCAGTGTGGAAATAAATCATAAAATCTAGAATGTTTACAGTTTATAAAAGGACAGAAGAATAGTTTGGGTTGGAGCAGACCTTTAAAGATCATTTAGTCCAAACCCCCTGCCATGGGACACCTTCCACTAGACCAGATTGCTCAAAGCCCCATCCGTCCAGACTTTGAAAACTTCAACCATGAGACATCCACAACTTCTCTGGACAACCTGTTTGTAACACCCCTCATTGTTAAAAAAAATTCTTCAGTAAAACCAATCTAAGTCTACTCTCAGTTTTAAACAATTGCTCCTTGGTCTATCACTGCAGACCTAGGTTAAAAGTCTCTCCATCTTTTTATATACAAAAGAGCAGCAATAAGGTCTCCCCAGAGCCTTCTCATCTCCAGGCTGAACAATCCCAACTCTCTCAGCCTGCCTTCATAGGAGAGGTGCTCCAGCCCTTGGATCATCTCTGTGGCCCTTCTCTGGACCCACTCTAATAGGTTCATGCTCTTCTTATGTTGGGGGCTGCAGAACTGGACACAGCACTCCTGGTGGTGTCTCAGCAGAGCAGAGCAGAAGGGAAGAATCACCTCCTTTGATCTGCTGATCACACTCATTTTGGTGCAGCCCAAGATACACTTGGCCCTCTGGGCTGCAAGCACACATTGCTGGCTCACCTTCAGTTTTTCATCCACCAGTGCCTGCAAGTCCTTCTCCTGAGGACAGCTTTCAATCCACTCATTGCCCAGTTTGTATCTATGTTTGAGGTTGCCCCAACCCCAGTGCAGGACCTCGCGCTTGGCTTTGATGAACTTCATGAGATTTGCACTCGAGCTTGTCCAGCTCCCTCTGAATGGCAACTGGTCCCTCAGGTGTGTCAACTGCATGACACAGCTTGGAGTCATATGCATGTTTACTGAGGGTGCACTTGACCCCACTGTCTATATCACTGATAAAGATATTAAAGAGTACTGGTCCTAACACAGACCCCTGAGGGACACAACTCATCACTGACCTCCATCTGGACACTGAACCATTGACCACTACCCTCTGGAAGCGACCTCACCATGCAGCCAATTCCTTATCAACTGAATCCATAAAATCCATATCTCGCCAATATAGAGAGTGCTGTTGTGGGGGACCATGTAAAAGACCTTACAGAAGTCCAGATAGATGACATCCATAGCTTTTCCCTTGTCCACAGGTTCAGTCATTGTACCACAGAAGGCCACTAGATTAGTCAGGCAAGACTCTGCTCTTCATTTGGTCCATAACCCTCAAGACTGTGAATTCCACCAGTGCGTGATCACTGCCCCCAACCTTGTCATCTCTCATGACTTCACCCATATTGGTAAGCAACAGATCTAACACCACTTCTCCTCTGGTCAGGCTGTCTATAGCCTGCATCATGGTCTTTCCCAACGAATCATCTGATGATGTTTCCCAGGACGAGCCTTCACCTCTTTTCATGCATGTTCAAACACTCCAGCTATTACCACCTCCTGGTTGACTCTAAAATCAGTCTGAGTCACTAACAAGTTCAGATAAAGTTCTTTACCACTATGTTTATTTAAATCCAATTGCTCTTACATTTCCCAGAGGAAAACACTACCAGCACCATCAGCAAGCAATACATTGATTTTAAATCAGCAAGACAGCCATTGATCTTAGCAGCTATTTATGCACATGTTCCCAGTAGCCACTTCCTAATGGAATTTTAACAATTCAGTAGGGTCACTTGAAGGTCTCAAGGAAGCAAGAGAAAAGTTCATCTCTTGCAGGAAATACCTCCCTAGGACAGTGCCTTCACTCACAATTTTAAGACAGAGTGGTGGACTTCTTGAGTTTTGGTGGATAGTGACAACTAATTTTCAAGATACACGTAGTTCTTGTTTTATTCAGCTTGTTCTGGAAATGGACACACGGAATCACAGAATGTTGGGGATTGGAAGGCACCTCCAAAGATCATCAAGTCCAACCCCCCTGCCAGAGCAGAGCCAAAAACTAGAGCAGATCACTCAGAAAGAGAGGTCTTGAAAAACTCCAGAGAAGAAGACTCCACAACCTCTCTGGGGAGTCTGTTCCAGTGCTCTGTCTTGTTACATCTGTGAGCTGCTGGTTCCTTGAGGCTGGGAGTATCTAAAGCAAATATATCTAGCCTCTGGGCCTCTGCTGGGGCCCTGCAGCAGTTAGCTGGCCTTAGCACAGACTAACCCTTAGCCTGGTGCAGTACATCTACCCTTATATTAGACATACTGCTATAAGAACTGATCTAAAGGTGGCTCTGCTTTCTGCTTACCTTCCTATACAACATGGCCTTTTTCATTTGAGTTAACATCTTGCACCAGAAGGACAATTACATTTTTTTTAGTATACCATTTCCAATGGTTTAACAGGAAACAATATGCAAAACATTCTTCTCTGACGAAAAGTGTGTTACCACCCTCACTGTTTTCTTGCGTGAGAACTCATCTCCCAAAGTGTTGCACAGATACATGGGCAAAACTAGGAAGAGCAGGAAGGGAATGGAGGTGGCCAGTGTAGAATTTGAGTGGGGCTGGTGCCCTGCCTTAGGTGCCAGCAGAGCCTTAGCCAGCTCCATGCTGTGGCTCCTGTCTGGTTTAAAATTGCTGCGTGCACAGAGGTACCTGTTGGGGCCATTACATCCCTGTGCCCCCTGTGCAGGTGTCCTTGTCCCCATCTGGTTGGCTGTGTCTGCTGGAAAGCAGTACACTCACCGAATGGCACCACAGGCCGCAGAGACGCTCACTGATGTCCATGGCCTTGGGTATTCCTGAGGAAAGACATAAGTGCCTACTGAAAGGGTTCCTGAGGGATCACAGAATCATAGAATCATAGAATAGTTAAGGTTGGAAGGGACCTTAGAGATCATCAGGTTCCAACCCCCCTGCTTTGAGCAGAGACACCTCACACTAGACCAGGCTGCACAAGCCTCATCAACCCTGGCCTTGAACATCTCCAGGGAGGGGGCTTCCACAACCTCCTTGGGCAGCCTATTCCAGCACCTTACTACCCTCATGGTGAAGAATTTCTTCCTGATGTCTAATCTAAATCTCCCCTCTTTCAGTTTAGAACTGTTACCCCTTGTCCTATCACTGCCTTCTCTGGTGAAAAGCCCATCCCCAGCTTTCCTGTAGCCCCTTCAGGTACTGGAAGGTGCTATAATATCTCCCTGGAACCTTCTCTTCTCTAGGCTGAACAGCCCCAACTCTCTCAGCAGAGGTGCTCCAAGCCTTTGGTCATCTTGGTGGCCCTTCTCTGGACCACAGCACAAACACACCTTGCTCTACCTCTTGCACATGCATAATGCACATTAGCTAAAAGGTACAAGTAACATAAGCAGTTGACAGTTACCTGTAATTTTAGCCAAGACTTGACTTGTAAGAGTGTGCTGTGGTTGTATTTCTTTCCATACTACGGGATGCAATGTAATCCAGCAGATAACAAAGGACGGGGGCAACTCTTTGAATAAGTGGTGGTGTCTGACACTTGCAAACCTCCACCACCTGGCACTGAGCCGAACCTGGCAGATGTTCTGAGCCATTCTGGCACACTTCTTCTGTGTTACAGCAAGGAGCAGGAGAATAAAAGGATTGTCTGAGATACCCTAGATCCTTGTGGGACGTCTGGATTATATGCATGGGCAGAAATACCCCACGTGTCAGACAGCGAGAGAGAAGGTGGGAGGAAGTGTGTTCTCTTAAATAGTAATTAAATTGGACCTGGGCTTTCAGCTGGGTTCCTCTGTTGACTCACTGGGTGATCATGAGCACATTTCATATTTTTCACACCAGTCTGCATCACGAAACAATGGTTGAAAGCTGGCTTCAAATCTGGCTTTTTCCTGTATAGCAAGGTGAGTTTGAATACAGCTAAACCCAAACAAAGCAGATTCCTTTTCTGGAAGTCCATCTTTTACCTGCAATTAAGCAAAGCTGTAGTGTTCAGGGGTAGAACAGCTCACAGGGAGCTAAAAGAGTGGCTGGTGGGCAGGGAAGGCATCTGAAACAGAGCCCTGCTGTGAAGGGCTGCTCTGGAGCTGGACATGCTGCTGAATTTCTGGCTATTACCCAACGGGGGCTTTTTGGACCTTCACAATGGTGCCACAGTTCTCTCTCACTATGGAAACTGGTTTTTGAAAAGGCACTGGTTTTAAAAAGTGAGTTGAAACAAAAACTTGTGCTTTGTCTTCCATCCTGGCTCTGGGGTTCCCCTGGGAACAGGGGAAGGCTCCTGGAGGCTGTCCTGCCTCCTCAGAACCCAAACTCAGGTTCCCCTTCGTAAGCAAGCTGCATCAGCAGCTGATTTTTCCACAGATATGGACAGAAA
>NW_009953304.1:449827-451616 GCF_000747805.2 Chaetura pelagica
GTGACACAGTGTGGTCTGTCCCTCCTGCTGTTACATGTCCCACTGGGGACAGCTGGAGGGGCTGCAGTAAGATTGGGTGCAGTTCAGACAGGTTCATCTGAGAGTGTTAAACAACTTCAGGAGATGTTTCTTTATATGTCTTTGCTCTCTACAGTCTTGCCAAAGATTAAAGGTGAGAGCAAACACTGCTGTGTGGGCATTGAAGGAACAGGATAACTGTATGGGGGGCTCTCCCCTGTGTATGTGCTTGGCATACCTGAGTGCTGGGCTTTTCACAGTCTAATTCAAACCCAGTAGAAATGAGGGTAACCAAAAGGTTTTTTCTTTCCATATGAGGGCTATAAAAAGGTCCTTAGTGAAAGTGGCTTTATTTGGGAACCTACAGTTCAGGCTTAGCTGTGTTCTTAACAGTCTGGATAGAGTGAGACTCTGAGCCAACCATGAGGAAAAAAACAAACACATTTTAGGTCTCTCACTGCAAAAATCACACAAGAGCCCTGCCTGTGGGTGCTGATCTCAAACTAGACCTGGTGGCACAGCTCTCATTTTAATGGTGAATATTTATGCATCACTGCTCAGCATTAGAGAATCACACCTGAATCTTGACACTAACACTGTCACCTGGGAACAGCAAAGCACTTACAACCTGTATTTTCCGATGCCTGGAGGCATCACTAGAACCTAAAAGCCCTTTGTAGAGGCTTAGTGAGGACAGGCAATTCTCTACCTGCCATTCCCTGCTCCTTTCCTTCTTCTCATCATTGTCGCCCTGTGATTCTCTGTGGGCTCTGCTGAATTAAAAAGAAAAAACTGAGGGCTGGAGATATCCAGGAGGGGCAACAAGCAGCCTGTGATGGAGAAATAAGGGACAGAGGTTTTCAAGCAAACTTTGGCACTCGAGGAAATCCGCATTTAACTACCTTTCTGAGATGAGTTCAGGAAGCCCAATGTAGGACATTCCCCACGTGCAGCCCTTACAGTCATCTAATCAGCAGGTGCCAGGGTCCAGGATGTGAATCAGAGTAATTAATTTCCATATACAATTGGCAGAAGGAAGTGAAGACTCCCCTAGGGAAGACCCAGAAAGCCAAGTAATTACAAAGAGCTGGAAAGACAAGGCACAGTGTTTCCTTCTCTCTCTGAAATTTCAACACCCGAATTCGACTCCTTTGTCACATTCTGAAACAATAAACTAATCTGCAGGACAAAGAAACAGAGGAGCAGAAATGTTACAGCCCCATCTAGGACTGACCCAGTAAGAACAGTAGAAGCAGCTGGGCTTGATTTTTCCAACAAACTTCATGCTGCTTCATTACCATGTCTCCATGCTGGATTGCTCAGACATCTCAAGCCTTTCACCATCCCTTCCCACTTGTGTCAGCATCTTTCCATGGATTCCACAGCTCTGTAAAGAACCTGCAAGAAGCCCAGGGAGACCCATGAGCAAGTCCACATGGGCAAGTGCTGCTGAAACCGTTTGATGTTGCAGACTCTGCTCTGGAGCACAGCAGCAATTCCCATCCCAAATGTCAGAGGCTGCCCCTTGTCCAAGGCCAACACACCAACTCCAGAGCAGGTGAGAACCTATATGAGGTGGTCAGGGAGTGTTGGAGAGGACGAAGTCAGTTGTGAAAAGAGCTTTCTGAGCCCTTGGTGCCCTTGGGAACCCTTGGACCAAGGGCGTGAGCCAGCAGCTACCAGCCCATGTAAGGGAGCCTTTGCAGGCCCCTTTCACTTGCATTTATTTTTGGTCTGTTTTGTGTTCTCTTCCTTTGGGTTTTCTCTTTCC
>NW_009953304.1:451668-469977 GCF_000747805.2 Chaetura pelagica
TCCCTAGTCAGGCTGTCAGGCCCCAGGCGCTTTGCCAGCAGTGCAGCTCAGCATTGCTGGTCATGCTGTGCCCCAGCCTGGGAACTTCTGATCCCAGCAGGGTTGCTTCAGTCTCCTCCAGCCAGGACTGCATGGAGGCAGTTTTGAGCAAGTAAATGCAGACAGACATGCACACGTGCAGCTGCCCGTGGGGACACTTGTTGCTCATTCTAACCAGAAGCATGTTCGGAAAAGAGAAGTGAGGCAGGATCCACGTCTGTCTTCTCTCAGAACCTACCAATGTGCCAACATGTCAAGAAAGGAGAGACCAGAGAGTAACTTAAGATAGCTACTAGCATTTCCCTCTTACCAAATAGCACTTTTTGTCCATGGACGTCCTAGATACTGCAGTACAGGACCCCAGGAAGAGCTCCTTTTTCAGCCACGCTGTCCCTGTGCTTCACCTGTTCAAGTTGCTGAGCTGGAAGACATAGCCTTGAATTCTGTGCCAGCATTTCTTTACCAGAAATATCTGTAATAGCAGCCTCAAAGACAATGATTTTTCCCTTGCCACCCTCAGTGTTTTTTTTTAACTTCAGTAGGCTGCTGAGCCATTAAGCTTCAAAGTACTTCAGCATTTGTGGTTCCCACATCTGCACAGGAAGGACAAATGTTGCAAATAGAGGGCATGAGTCTCCTGATGGGAAAGGGAGATGCTGGCACTGGTGCCAGTCCTTCCCACCTGATGCACTGAGGCTTTAGCACAGCTGCCAAGAGCAGAGAGTGAAGGCAAAAGGAGGTTTTAGGCTAAGCAGCAGTGCAGTAGCACCAGGCTGGCACAACGAGGCTGCTAGGCTGCCTCCCAACCCACCTCACACTTCTGGGGCATCAAGTAGAGGAAGGGCAGCAAGGTCACACTTGCCCCTGGAAAGGCTCTGCCCAAGGAACATGGGGATGTGAGGTAATTCAATCATTATTTTTTTCTCAGGCACATATGGAAATATTTTCAGCTCATTTGGGACTTTTTTCAGCTCCTCCAGAGGTATACCTTACAAATGTCCAAGCTTCAGACATTTCCCTGTGGGTGAAATAAAGAGGAACATTTGAAATGAGATAAGAAGTAGGCAAAGCTGATGTTAACTGATGTCTTTGGAAAACAGTTTCAAGCCCTGTGAAACATGGAAATCTGGTTACTGGTGGGTTCCTTCTTGGGGTGGCTGTCTCCAACTGCCTTACCAGAGGATTGCTTTGTAACAAGCACCTCATGTTAGGAAAGAACACAACAGTTGTACCTTGCTCACTGGACTATAGCCAAGCTCTGTCATCTCAGTTGCCCTTTTGCTTGTCCTGTGCCTTGTCTTCTGCAATACTGAGATGGTTAAACTAGAATTTTTATTTAAACTATTGAACATTTTTAGCTAAAGAAGAAAAACTATTTTGCAGAGGAAGATCAAGATGGTGCCTACAAATTACTTTCCCTATTACTAACCAGCTGTTGGAGCTAAGTCATTTAAAGATCCCTATTTTGGTAGTTAAGAGTTAGGCAGCATTTAGGAGCTGAAGTCTAAGACAATTTTTCAGAAAGCAGGTTACACTGCACTCCAAAGTCACTCTTACTGGTCAGGTAAATAATGTGTCCATGCAGTTGTATTTCTGCTAAGCACAGAGCTAAGCTGGCTTTCTCCTAATCTTTCATCCACAGGGCAAAAAGAAATACAAATAGAAGATAATGAAATCAGCATACCCTTTAGGAGAAGTCCAAAGTGCTTCTCTGCACTATCAGGATTTGTCCTGATGTCCATTTGTTACCCGAGTTCATGTAGCCTCTGAGACAGGGTCAGCAAGTGGCCAAAGCATAATGGGCAATAAATCCAGCATAAATAACTGAACCTGGATTTAGATCAAGAGGCAAATTACAAATGTATGAGAAGCTTAAAGATGAGGTTTTAAAAACTAAAAATAGGTTTTAAATTTTAAGCTTTTTTTACTTTTTAAAACTGCTTTTTTTTTTTTACTTTTTAAAATGTTAATTTGTTTTCCGGAGATGGAAACAGTCAGAAGAGGACAATGTGGTTTTGCTGTGAAGTAAACATGTTGAGATCAGCTCATGTGCCTGTCCAGAACTGCTGACTTCAGGGTACACTGCTAAGTGCCTGCTTTTCATCCCATGTGGGTTCATGCTTCTGCTGTGAGAAAGTATAGCTTTTTTAGCAGTTAAGGCTTACTTTTCAGTTACTTGAGAGCATGGTATATTTTCCAGCAGGGACAGTGCACTAACACTAATGTTTTGGTTTGAGTAATTAATGGGAACAAGGACTTTCTTCAGTTGGAGCTGTAATTTTTATGTTTTTTACTGCAGTCAGTCACAAATGGCTGCTTTCTAGCAGGACCATATAAACTGGGCAGCAAAAATCCCTTCAGTTCAAGCCTCTTCTGCAAGGCTGGACATTGCAGTGCATCTGATGACACTGAAAAGCACCATGGCAAAAGAGCTGGGAAACTCTGAGCCTTGTGAGACATGTAAGCGTGATCTCGTGGAAAGAGTCTTCTCAGGGGAACACTGGAAACATTTTGGCCCTGGGGGTGTTCAAGGCCAGGTTGGATGGGGTTTTGAGCAACCTGGTCTAGTGGGAGGTGTCCCTGCCCATGCAGGGGGTTGGAACTAGATGATCTTTAAGGTCCCTTCCAACCCAAACCAGTCTATGATTCTGTGATTCTGCAACTTATTGATTGCTGTCAGTGGCAGAGTCCATAATTGCTGCTGTGCAAGCAAACAGCACTGGGGATGACAGAAACATCCAAGAGTCAGCCTTTGCTTTTGGATTAATGTTCTGCCTCCTGTAACATTATCAGACAAGGAAATGATTAGATTGCACTTGCACTTGTACATGTGTTGTTGTGGCTTAGCAAAACAGGAGGCAGAGCTGGGAGTGGGGAGGGGGAGAGACACTAAAGCTGCACTTACATTATCTGGATTTAGGTCTCAGTTCAGCACAAACTGCCTGTTTGTCTGGCACTGTGCATCTCTTGCTGGGTGCCTGAGTGAGGCACAGTGCAACCTGCACTGCAGTTGGCATTTCTAAATACTGTTGTGAAAAATGTAGCTTAGCCTTTTACTTTCCATTGCTGTGCCTACAAGAGTTTGTGTGTCTGCATCATTATCATTAGTTTGATGAAGCTACCTGAAAGAACAATAAAAACACACAGTAAAACAGGTATTCCTCATGTCACAACTTTGACCCATGCATATTCAAGCATTTACAGAAGGTCTGATCTGCAGCCTTTCAAATTTATCAAAGTCTGTGTATTCATGTCCACAGGCTTCAGATTGAGCCCAATGAAACTAATTACAGAAATAATTTGCAGGAAAGAAACAATAAAAAGAAAATCATAGGACTGGAGGATGCAAAAGAGAGTAGTGGCAAAAAAGCTTAATCACTCAGAACTGCCTAAAGGCATTTTTAGTTAATTTGTTAAATGATCTAAATGATTATTTAGTTAATTTAGTTAAATGATCAAAAGTGTTGATGTAATTATTGCAAATATGATGACAGGAAAACAAGATTTTGTATGTAAAAATGATTAGATTAGATTAGATTAGATTAGACCACTATAGATTAGACCACTACACCCTGATTTGTATGACTGCAAATAATTGACTTTATAGCAATAAACTGACCAAGAGGATGATCAACCTGTTGGTAAGAATAAGGCTGCAAGCAAAGATGTAAAGATGGGACAACCTTGCTAAAATACAGACTTCAGCTGCTCTGGTCTAAGGCAGTGGCTTCAGAAGATACAATATTTGGTGGCAGTATCAATTAGCAACATTTTCCTTGCTGGCTCCTGGCATTGCTCCATTCCCCCCTTGCTCCTGGGTGCCTTCGTGCCAGCACAGACCTTGGTACAGCCTTTCCATGAATCACATGGGGAACTGAGCCTGTTTTCAAACATGTACACACAGAGACAAGCTGGATTATTTTTTAACCCAGATCACCCCTTCATCTGGCTCAGAGCATGGGCTTTCAAGCACTGGTGTTGACACCAGAGCCAGGATAGCTCAAGGTGAGGAGAAGCAGGGTTCTGGTGGGGCAACCCTGAGATGCCAGCCAGCCACCAGCATTTTGAGTCAGCTACTCCCTTGCCAAGGGGTCCACAAAGCTTTCACATGATCTAAAGATCACCAGAAATACCCTTTCTTTGGTTTCTGTTTGTTTGTTTATTTGTTTGTAAATGGTGTTTTTATGGCAAGCATTTGCATTAAAAATTATTTAACCTTCTAGGAAGTGATGGAGTGTTGATTACTCATTCACTGGAATTCAGTAGTCTGAATATAAATTCTCCTCACACTCCCATTCCTAGCATGTAATTATTCCAATTAGGAGAGTGTTTAAGATATTTAAATAATCTCCCATTCAACTACATGTATGAGAATAGTATAATAATGCAATTGTGCCTTTCCTCTGAGATGGCAAAAAATGGTTGTGGGGGCCATTTTGAGGAGCAGTGACTGAAAGGCAAAGGCAGTCAGATAGACTGGGCATGAGAAAACATAAAATCAAATAGCAAACATGTGGAAAAGCCCCTCTGCATTCACAGACTGTGGAGAACAAAGCTAACAAAGCAACCTGCATGAGAGGAGAAATCACATCGCTCCACCAACTAGAGAAAGATGTCCATTTGGGTGATGCTCTTCTGACTTCCACCAATACAAATCAGGAGTGACTTTGCTCAAGCAACTCATTTCAGCACAGGTACACTAAAGTAAAAATGATACGAGTGAAAAAAAGGTTCAGGCCCAAAAGAATAAGTGCAAAACCTGGCCTACAGTCCTTGCAGTTCCTAATAGCCATAAAATTTTTGTGGCACTGACCTAAAAAAAAACACAAAGTCCCAGCAACAATTTTTCACAGCGTGGTTGCTGGGACACTTCCTATGCAGCCAAAAGATCAGCAGCAGAGGAGGTCTATGTTTGAGCAAAATGAACAGAAAGACATTTTTACAGTTGTTTATGTTTATTTGTTCTATAAATATTGAGACAAGATTCAGTTTTGGCCAGTCTGCAGATCCAATTAATTTGTTTTTCAGCTTCATTTTTGTGACTGTAAGTCCAGAGGTGACTCTAGGCTGCAATACACAGTGACCACAGCTGCTAAAAATAGACCACAATAACATACAGCAGTGTCTAACCACCACATTCCCCTGACCCTCAGCTCTTTGAGGTCCCTGTACCTGGGCAGATACGTGGATTTGGAGGCATGTAAACCTGCTGTGGTTGTGAATTACCGTGTCCACAGTAGCATGGGGAAGGAGACAAGATGAAAACAGCACACCCAAAAGACATCCTGAGCTGCTGAACAGACACATGGCTGAACGCTGCCCTGTCCCAGCAGGATGGGTGGGGAAATGTTTTCCCTTGGGAAAGCTAGGATTTCAGCCTTTTCAGTGTTGCATGGCATTCATTTCAACTGCAAACAGTTATTAAAATAGCAGCCTCTAAAATCAAGACAGAAAAGAAAAGGGTGTGACGGGAATCAGAACGATGTGATTTTGATGATTTTTTTCTTGCAAAGTTGCAAGCCTGGAAATAAATCTTACAAAACAAAGTAAAAATCCTCTCCTTTCCAATACTTGGCAGTGGCCATTTGTATCCTTAAAATTTTCAGACCATCAGGTATAAAACACCTCTGAAGAGGAGCTACTAATTCAATGCTGGCAAAAGTAACCTCACCTAAGCTCTTGAAACGGTGACTGTTACACAAGGGGGGTTCCAAGACACGGGGACACTCTGAGCAGGGACCAGTGGAGAGTCCTGTGAGTCCTGGGAGCCCTGGGAGCAGCTCTGTGAGCAGCCTGGGGCCTTTCCAGCTTGGCTGACAGGTACAGAACCAATGTTTAGCTCACTCTCTGCTGCTCTCCTCTGAGTAACTGAGCTGAAGAGGTGGCCTGGCTGGGTCAGGGCAGCAGCCAGCAAGCCAAGGAATTGGGTCAAGAGGTCAGAATAGACTTATAGACAGCTATAAGAGGTGGGGATAAGGCTGGATGAAGTCAGGGAAAGGCTGAAATAGTGGGAGTGGAGGTGATTAATCTTGCACCTGTGTCAAAGCACACATAGGAAAGGCCAAAGTAGGGCAAAATAATAGGACTTGCTCCCTCAGAAGCTACTTTCTGATATTCCAAATAGGACCAGTTTCATGACTGACAAGTGAAGGTTCAGGTTGCATTATCCCACCTAATGGTACAATTTAGACTGTTCTACTTGGCATATTCCCTTTCTCAGGCCAGCAAAATAAGAGGCTTTTGTAGGAAAAGCATAAAGGGTTTGGGTTTGTGCAAGAAAAGGCAACATTTATAAGATGGAAGGATGCTAGGCAGTGGGGTTGGGATGCAGTGGAGATCTCTGCCATTAATGGTCTTCCTTCAGTTTTTCCAAGTGGTGCCTACCTGGTTAAAATCAACAGCAGGTAGCCTGTTTTTCCTTCCTCTTTCATAGTCACCATCCTCCCCATCACTGGGGCAGAGGCAGAAATTTCTTGGCTGATGGAGGAGAGGCCAATGGGGCAACACTGTCTGGCAGCCCACCAGTGTGGAAGGACAAATATAATGAGAAGGGCCAGGCACTGTAACTCAAGAAGTGAGCAATGCAGTATCTGTCATGATCCACCACTTTGGGGTTTTTTTAGCTGCCTGTCTTTAGGGTCTTAATTTTGTATCTAGGGTCTTCAATTCTATGCTTGTGTCACAGATTTGGCATTCATGCAATACTGCAAATGTCTGGCTGATGTCCTCCTTTCTCCAATCCCTCTTTACTGGCACTTCCCTCATTTTTCCTCATGTTCATCTTGGTGCCAGTCCTGGCTCTACCAGTGCTCCAGTGATCCCACAGGCTCTCAGAGCAGCTGTAACAGGTCGATGGAGTCCCTCTCGTACAGGAAAAATGTAGCCTTTCTGATAAACAGCCCTTTGTTCCCATCTGTGTCTACAGTGACTGTCTCCTAAGCTATTCCTGCTATATGACTTCCTGCATGCAGGCTTATTTGCATGGACCATGTATGTAAGACCACACTGTGTGATATATTTGTGCTCTAGATTAGTTTAATGGAACTGAAGTATAACCTGAAAGACAGCTTCCCAGCTGGTAAATTGTGTTTAAACAGGGAAAAACAAATACACTTTCTTTGCTCCAGTCTTTTTACATCAGGTTGCTTAGCATTTTTCCTGCCTCCTGTCCACTTAGCAATGCTTCAGCAAGATTGCCAAACAAACTGGCCAAAAATCAATTTAACAGAGATTAAAAATAAAAAATAATTAAAAAATAAATTAAAAAAAAAACCCAACAATCTAAATGAGACATAACAGCCAGTGATGGGATACACAGACATACCAATTTGGCAGCTGATCAAACCCCTCAGAGGCATAAGTTGTGCTCATTAACTGTCAGAGTTGTGAAGTTGCCTTGGGCATTAACAGTAAAGGCTTGAACATGGCCCAGTTGGTTGAAAGAGATTTGTCCCCCAAATTTCAGGTTAATAGAGGAATAAGAAGAGATGTCAATAGCAATCCCTTACCCCAGTTTTAGCTCCAGAATCAGATTTCTGCACCACAAAGCCAGGTTGTAAACTTTTCCTTTTATTCCAAATAAAGATAAAGCTTTTCCCTCAGTGTTTACAGGTATTTCTCAAGCAGAGGCTTCCAAATTGTAGCATTTTGAACTTAAATGCCAGTAAAACTGGTACCAAATTTTGACTTGATAATGTTGATTTATACAGCAGTATAAGCATGCACATACACACACGTGCCTCATATCTTTTCCTCTACACTGCAGAAGTGATAGGGTTTCTAAGTGGGTTTTGGTGGGGTTTTTTGACATGGAAGCTTCAAGAAGCAGCCTGTAAACACTCAAATTTGGAAAGAAAGATGCTGCTGTTACTGGGTTGTGTTTTCTTCAATATCACAGCAGCTGATGTATTATATGACAACTGCCAAGAGTTGTCATAAAATTGAGGACAACTAGGGAGAGGTAGGAAAAACCAAGTTCTTCTAGAGGTCAGCAAAGAAAAGGCAGCAAGTCCCTTCCCTGCTGACACTGCTGAGCAGTGCAGGAGAGGGCATGGCCAGCACCAGAGAGCTCCCCAGCCCTGTTAAAATTCTCTGCACTGCACATCAGGAGGTTCTTGCTGGCTTGGGTTCAAAAAGCATAAATTAGAAGACTCGATGGCTTGCTCTTTTGAGCAGGCTTTGGAAAAATTTTGGGACACGAGTTTATATTGAGCAGACACCAGGAAACTGTCTTTCTGGCACCTGACAGGAGTCTTGGCAATGATAGGATTTAAGCTGGGTATTATTCAGATAGCTACAGAAATCATTAGCTTCCACCCACAGACTTGTTACCCAACGTGGACAGGTTGTGAAACACACACTTGGCTAAGAGCTTTGCCTCACTAAGGACCTTGAGAGTTGACCTTTAATTTTGAGTGTGTAATTTTTGTGTATAAACAAGCCATCACAATTTGTCTGCCCTACGCTTGACACAAAAGCCATTCACACAGAAAGGACATGGGGGTAAGTAGCAGGTAGAGGCCATTCTTAAAACACCCAAGGCTGGTGATTTCTCTGAGGACAAGAGACCTTCTTACCTTACCACAAAGGTGAAGAGCTGCTGAGCTTATAGCTGGGGCCCTAATTGCTCTGCAGGTCCTTCCATGGGAGAGCTTTTGCCTGAGATCTTCATATATCTGGACATTTGGAATATTACCAAGAGTCAAGCACTCCTCTGTTTCAAAAAGAGATATTCTTGTTTCTGGAGTGCATTAGGTAGGAGTCACCATCAGTGTGCTGACCAATGCCACCTGCTCCAATCATAGTATTACTGCTGCATTAGGTAGGAGTCACCATCAATGTGCTGACCAATGCCACCTGCTCCAATCATATTTCAAAACAAGCAAACAAACACGTGGCCTTTGCTCCCAGCAGAAATGTTGTGTGGATCTGAATGGAGACAGGGAGACTGGCTGGTGGGAGGAGACCTGCAGACCAGCTAAACCATCCACTACTGAGCAAGTAAATCAGAATGTTTCTGAAGAGTGAAAAGTCTATGTCAGACACTGTGTTTCTCTAGCACTGGACCCAAGAGTGATCAGTATCCTCAGTTCCACTGCTCAAAGGCAGCAGCACCTTTATTTATTAAGAGAATGCTGAGCAGCATTTGCAATGTATACAAGACTGTTATTGGGGATGTTATTTACCAGAAAGGAAGGTATCAGTTCTCCACCTCTTGCATGCTGATACTAAGGAAAGAATTAAATTTATAACTGCAACCTCAAATTCTGCAGCTATTTGCACCTTGTTGTTGGGTCAGCAAGTTGCCTGATAAAGGAGTTCTGACCTCCTTGCCTGTAGAGGAAAGTCCAAAGATGCTTTCAGAAGGTTTTGGGGTTGTTTACCAAAAAGCTGAAATGCAGAAATCCATACAGGGAGGCAGCCTGGGAATACAGGCCAAAAATGATACTGTAACATGGTGGAGGCCTCTGACTACCAATAAGAGAGTACATGTCTTAATTCATTACTTTGCAATATCCCTCTACCATTTGAAAGCCCAACCAAAGGATGTCTCCTTGGAGTGCCATGAACTGAATCTTGCTGAATGTACAATTCAGTGCCATAGCTCCACTTCTTCCTGCAATCCCTCTGATGCTGAAGAAAATGACTTGCCTATTATCTTTACTGTTAAAGCCTGGATTTCCTGTGCAGGGGAAGTCCTCATGTAAAAAAAAGCAAAGAAATGCTTTAAAGCAGGAGGAGAATGTGCTCAGATTGTGAAGCAGCTGATCTAAAGGCAGCAAGACCCTTAGGGAACCTTGGGCCACAATAGTTGACATTTGAGGCAGGAAATTATGGTTTATTTAACTAACTGAACTGAAAACTTCCAAGGAATTTATACAAGGCAAACAGAATTAGTAAGAACAGCATTTAGCTAAGACAGACATGAGGGCTAAAAGATTTGTGATCGTGGGAAATGCTAAGAGACATTTGACATCTGTAAGTAGATGTGGCCTCTGCTTTGTGATTCATATGAAAAACAGTTCAGGTGGGCAGGGGATCCCCCAAAAGGGTGTTTCTTCTTGCTCATCAACAGAGCTTCCTGCAGTGTCTGCTGCTTCTCCACACAGTTCCCCTTCCAGCCATAGACCTGCCTTGAAATTTCTGAGATATAACAGCACAATTCCACAACTAGGCTATTCTGCTCCTAAATATGCATGTTTTCAAATGTTTCAGTAAAAATACTTTTGAACACATTTAATAGTTAAAAAGGACTTTTTTTTTTTTTTTTTTTCAGAGGTTTTCTCTACTCTTCTTAGCAATATGCAGTAAACACTGGCATTTTTCACTTTCTGTGGTAATGAATGATACACAGGAGTTTGACCTTGCTGGAGGATCTGGCTACAGACACCAAGCCAAGAAGAGAAAACCTCTCTAAGTCAGACAACTTTAGTAACAGCAAAGGAAATTGAGAAAATGGCAGAGCATAAAAGCATTCATTATTAATCAATTGATACCCAGGGGAAAAAAAAACTGTGCAGTTTTTGTGTTTCACAAACCAGATCTGTCTGTGCCAGAGCCTGGCTGGTCTCAAGGCAGAGATCCCGTGGGTGAAGTGCTTGATCTATTATCTCCCCAGTTATTGTCCAACAGGGACATTTTCCATTGCCCAGCTTTCTCTCCTGTGTGTCCCTCCCCCTCCTCCTCCCAGTCCTACTGAGGGCCAAGCAGTTAGGGTTCTGGGACAATTGTCCCAGCTGCACTTGAGCCCATCCAAGAGGGAAAACAGCAGGTAGGTGATGTTCTGCAGGGAAGTGACCTCCCTCTCCAGCCCACAAGGTGAGCACAGTCCCATGAACAGTCTGGCTGTGCTGCTGAAAGTTGTGGCCTTAGAGGAGCTAACTTGTTGTTGTTGTTGTTGTTAGGTTTGCTTCCAGTTAAATGGATCCTGGTTGGCTTCATTGTGCAACTGTACAAGTCCTAATGCCAGCACAAATAAGGGGCTATGGAAAAGCCAGCTATGCAGACAGAGCAGAGGTTTATTCTCTCAGCAGCTGCATTGGCTTAGGCCATCCACAAGCACATGTGGGATGCCTCCTCCAAGAAAAGCTTGATGCAACCATGTAAATGTAAAAGCCTATGGAATGATTAATCAGACTCTTCTGCAATTCTGCCACACACCCTAGCATGGACTTGCTCCTCCCTGTACTGCACCCTGCTCAATTCCTGTGCGCTGCAGCCTTTTCAAATACTCACATGGCACAATCTGGAGGACAGTGCTTTGAAGGGGAATGGGTCTATATAACACCAGATCATCTCCTGCTGAGCACCACCAAATCATCGCAACCTTGGACAATCAATCAACTGATTTTGTTGTTTATATTGCCCTAAAGGCTACATTTCAGAATCTGAAATGTATGGATCGGAAAAGCTGACAACAATTCAAGCTGTTTGATGGTGCTGTAGAGACTTTATTTGAAAAGTTTGCTTTCAAGGGAGGGAATATAACCAACATCCAGATCAACTCCCTCCTCAGCTATGGTGAACAGAAAGTCTTCAAAATACTTAGAAGCTGATTTAAGCTAACAAGTCAAGGAAACAAGTGTTAAACTCCTGCTTGATGCTCTATTTGTAGTTCATCCAGTGGTAATGAGCCAGATTCTTCCCTAGTATAAATGGGCATAAATCCACTTAAGCCATGCAAGAATGTTGATTTATGCTTGCTACAAATCTGACCTTTATTTCAGTATTTCATGGTAAGCTCCAATCCTCTTTGCACTGCTCGTTTATTGGAATGGAATGAGATTTACTAAGGTATGCTCAGACAAAATGGATTACTTTCCCCATAAATTTTTGTGCCAGGGATAAAATGATGGTCTGTTTCGATGTAAAACTGTTAACAAGATAGTTTTGTCAAAGGAACATCAGAAATTATATTATCATTCATTTCAATGCTGCACATTGTTTATTTCTCCGAGTTACACCCAGTGAGTACAATATGATCCACAAATTACAACCTTCTTGGAAATGTGAGATAAATCTGCAGAATGGAAGTTGAAATAAGTTTAGCTAATAAGCAATTGCATAAAAGCTAAAATACATGAAGCCAAACAGTTTGATGAAATGCATTGGAAGGAATATACCCTTCTGTTTGCTTAACTGAAACAACATTGCACTAAATGACCTTATGTTCTTTATTTCTAATTCCACAATCATGCACTGAGGCTCAGCCCACCGCACAAAGCCAGACTTATCAGAAGGTGATAATGAAGAATATATGTTATTCATTTTAAATATAACACTCCTGACTCTTGACTATGCTAACTGCATGGTAAATACAGCTTATCACTGCAGAGGGCCATGCTGAGAAAACTGGATATGAGATTACACTACTGTGCAGTGCTCAACATGGGGGCTGCACTCAAAAGATGGAGCTCACTTAGGAGGCTGCAGCCCATTTGCTACATTCTGTTTCTCACAGGTAACATCTTACCCTGATGTTTTCAGTCTACACTAGCTCTTGATTATCTTCCTGATGATGACTGAAGTGTTAGTTTGCATTGAATTGTCTACAGCTTGGCCACCAAGTAACAGCTTCTCCTGTAATGCAGTGGTGCAACCATAGGTATATTAAGGTTAGTATGGATGAGTTATGAATGGCAATGTACAAGTGTGAAATCATCAAGAAACAACAAGAAGGGGAAAAGGAATGGTAAATACAGCTTCTTGATGGTACCTGGGTCTGGAAAACCAAGGGCTGCCTCCTGGATGGATCACAGACCTATGTTGTAGGGAGCTATTCTCCAACCCTGACTCCCAGCTCTATACTGGAGGCAGCTTCTAGCCTTGTCCCCTAGGTGGACCTTGGACTCCTGCTGTAGCTTTGTCCTCAGCCCCATCTTCTGGGTAAACCTTGGAACTATATTGCAGAATTGTTTCAAGCCTTTTTCTCTGGTCCCCATCTCCTGCTACTGCTGGAGGATCCCTGGGCTTGATTCATGAACTTTGTTTGGGACTGTTGCTGGGCGCTGCTGTGAGTACCCAGGTCTGTGTGCCACGTCTGGGGACAGCACCCAGTCCGTGAAGGCCCCGGGTCACCCTCAGCTCCTGGCCTGCACCACACACAGCCCTCTCCAGGCTGCATGACCACACACATCTCCAGCTTCATGCACATGAAAGGAGGAGTTACAACAGTCTGTGAGAGAAAGTATGTGTGAAATCAGCTTAAAATAAAAGAAACTTCCCTTCCTGTGTGGTTTTGCATTGAACTTTGCTACACTAGCCAAACAGAAGCAAAGAAACACTCAAGGTGACACTCTGATCTGATAGACAGGTGCAAGGTATTTGTGCCCTTGATTCTGGAGCTTGTTCCCTGATGACATGCAAAAGAGACTGGCTTTGTTAATCTTGGAATGCAGGGCAGGGGTACTTGATAATCTGGGCATGAGTTTCTTCAAGGCAGGGAGAAGATGAGATGAAGATCTGCAATTGGTATAGGATCCAAGAATCGGCTTGTTTTAAGTTCTTTTCATTTGGCAGCTTTTTTTTTGTTGGTTGTTTGGGTTTTTTTCCTTTTTTTAAAAATACTATTCCTCCCCCCCCCGTACAACATAGTAGAGATCTGTAAAAACAGCTGGGAGTCGAACTTTCAGGAGTGCCATGGCCCTTCCCCCCCAGAATGAAGCAGATCTTCAAATCAGGCTTTCAGCACCGTTTGTGAAATAAATCCAAATATTTCTCTAAGTGTTTGAAAAGAAGATGCTTCGGCTCCAGAGCAAGAGGAGAACATGTACCCCTCGTTTGATCTGCTTGAGGTGCTCACAGGTCCCAGCTTCCAGGCACCGACGGTCATGAAGAGCCCCGAGTACTTCCAGGAAAACGGAGGAACCTTCGCTGCGCCCTTTTTTTGTTTGCTCATCCCTCAGGAGCGTCCTGTGGGAAGGCCCGGGAGGGGCTCTGAGGGGCCTCTGGGCACAGCACGGTACAGAAGTGCCCGCGGAGCAGCCGACGCGAGCAGCAAGGCCGGCAGCGGGAGCTGGTCAAACCGAGGCCGCCACCTGCCTCATGAAGAGCCCCGAGTACTTCCAGGAAAACGGAGGAACCTTCGCTGCGCCCTTTTTTTGTTTGCTCATCCCTCAGGAGCGTCCTGTGGGAAGGGCCCGGGAGGGGCTCTGAGGGGCCTCTGGGCACAGCACGGTACAGAAGTGCCCGCGGAGCAGCCGACGCGAGCAGCAAGGCCGGCAGCGGGAGCTGCTCAAGCCGAGGCCGCCACCTGCCGTGCCAGTGCTTGGCCTCTCACCTGGGAGCTCAGACGAAATGCGGACGGGGGGGTTAGTTCAGAGCAGCTTCTGAGGCAAAGGGCTTCCCAGCACGGAGTGATGGATCTGCTGAACTGGGGCTTTCTTATCTGGGATGCTCTTCGTAGGGAGGTTCCTGCTCCTCCAGCATCTCAATCAGCCTAACCCTGATGGAGGAAAGTCCTCGTTGCTCTGCAGTCTGTCCTACATGTGTTGTCTGAGTTCTTAACTCTGTCATGGCTGGGCACTAGGTTTAAATGCTGGGTTTTTCACATTTACTGTGATGGTGGGGTTTTTTTTATTGCCTTTTTAGCAGCTTTGGAAAGATGGTTATTTTTATAAAGCAATCCTTTATTTGCATCTTATTTTCATCATTCTTATTCATCTGTTGCTCATTTAAATAGTTTGACCTACTGACTATATAGCCTTTTACCTGTATTATAAGAGCTGGTTTTTGTCTAGTTCCCATATATTGTATATTTGGATTTTTGACATGTTTAAGCAACAGGCACTTTCTAGAAATTTTAGGTAACTAAACTTTTGAATAAGCTAAACAGCTAAATTAAATATAAGTACTGTCTTTTCCCCCCCATTCTTAATCTTCTTTCTTTGCTGATTAAGAGAATACTTTGCAAATATAACTATTCCACCAGCTGCTGATATTCAGAATCATATCCTCACTTTCTGGCAGACCTACTTTTTGTTTGTGTAGTGGGGTTTTTTGGTGAAGATGTATTTTCATCAGAAGTGTCCTGATTTGACAGGTGATCCACAGGGCTCATTTCTTCACCTTTGTAATGAGTTCACCCCTTGACTTTAGGGTACACTGAGTGCTGACAGGCAGTCACAGAGTGCTACACAGCGAGCTGGTTGGTGGGGTGCAACTGTTCTGTGGACCAGAAAGTTTCATAGCCTTATTTAAAGCATGAAGCTGAAAATGGTCCTGAAAAATCCAAGGCAGTTACTTGAAATCACTTTTAAAGACTAGGGAAGTTTATTCCCTGGCATCTCGTGTTTGTTTCTGTCCCCTGTGTAAAAGTGGTATTTTGTGATTGCTCTGGATTTGAAATATATGGGGGTTAGTTTACTGATAATTTTAGATAATGTACAAAGAAGTTGACATTCTATTAATTTAGTCTGTCTAGCGTGCATTCCTGTGTTAGAGAGCTGTACCTTCTCTGTGACCATCTGAGCTACTAAACAATGAGCTGCTTGAGTTAAACCTCTCCCTCTGTTGAAAAAAAGCTTAGTGGTCAAGAATTCAAATCAGTAGCAGTGATAAAGTAGGGTGGCATCATGCTATACAAACTTGGTTTGTCCAATCCTGTGTTCTCTAAGTCCTCAACTTCTTTTGAACACATACTGCCAGCTCTGCTAGTGTCTAAACAGCTTATGATCTAGAGACCTGTCTGTTTGACATGAGGATGACTCGGTCATATTGGAACACCCATTTAACTTAATGTAGAAATAATGAAGGATGAAAAGGGGAAAGGAAAACTCAATACAAATAGGACTCATTCAGAAAGGGCTAAAACTCCGGGCTCTGAACAGCCTTTGATATTTGACCTCTACAGATGGCCTGTAATTAAGACTCTAATCCTTTAAACACTCAAACACACTTAACTCAAAGTTAATAGGATTAGTCACATGCCCAAAGCATGCATGGCTGGAGAAAAAAAAATGTTGTTGAGTATGGCTGATTAAAAACTTGGCAACAAAGATACTTTCTGGTGGAATATTGTCTTATATTTTCTAAGTCCTTTGTAAACAGTTCTAGTCCCAAGTAATTTCCTAATGTGGAGATATTTAATAAAAAAACAAAAACAAAAACAAAAAAGCAACACACACACACACAAAAAACACACCAAAAAAGCCCTTCAACCAAGTTCTGTCTTATAAATATGTACACAGAAATAATATATTGATCTGAACTTTTTCAGAGGAAGAAATTACAGGTTCTTGGGAGATATGAGAGGAGTTATTTTGGTTTCCAGGAAGAAGGAGGTTTAAATTTTTACAATTATTTCAAAGTAAATTTGAGATTAGACGTGCAGAATCACATAGTTACAAAAAGAGGAAGAAACATTTTCTATCTTTGTATTTATTTAACAGAAATACCAGTTTGGTTTAAAAGCACAGAAGTTGTTCCTTCTCGCTGATGGACCAGCTGTTCTTGGGAATCCTGGCAAGATTAGTCTGGGACAGTTCATCACTTTGCAAACCTATGCAAGGATTATGAAGAGTGAACACCATTTGGGACGTGATTTAAGATATAAGGAGAACAGAGCTGTAGACATACACAGCATGGAAAGCCCCATATGCTGCCAGAAAAAGAGACTGGACAACATCAAGGCATCATCGTGCTGATGTGTGACATATGCTAGATCTGGGTTTAAGTGCCATGGGTGCAATCTGGGAATCCAGACACTGCTCAGCACTGCCTGCTACTGCTCTATAGAATGTCTGCAGCACACATTTACCCAGTGCTATTTTTTCTCCCATTGGGCCCAACACAAATGTGAATCTCCTCTGCTGAAGGGTGTGGTATCACAGCTTTGTCACATACAGGAAAAGGTAACAACTGTGGTTAAAGGTTTCCAAAAAAAGTGGCAGGCAGCAAACAACTGCAATGCCAGGTTGTGACTCCTCTTTTAGATGCAGGGAAATGTTTTCTCCACTCATCTTCAGGACTGCAGTCAGCAGAATAAAGACTGCATTTAGCCAAGTGTTCCTGCCAATCCTAATGCAGTGCAAAGTAAGCAAACATAAAAGCTAAAGAGCAACAATCATCACTCTGTCAATACTGTTGTTGTTATACAGGAATCTGAGTCATACTAAAAGGCCTCTCAAGGAAGGGCACAGTGGAGAGTCAAGAAATTCAAGACAGACAAGGGAGCTTCTGATTAAAGAACCACAGCAAAGATGGGTGGCAGATAGGACTACCAGCAAATGACATCATATCCTTCTTGACAGTACCACGATGGGTACCAGAATGCCAAAAATTAGAAAAAAAAAACCAAATTGGTGAGCCACTCTCTGCCTGTGAAGAGAGACTGATTAGGAAATCTTAACATTAAAAGATACTTAAAACAGAATTTAAATGAAGTAACAATATAAAGAGGGCAGTCACCATAAGAGGCGACCTAGGTCTGAGTCAGAAGAAAGTGAAGTGTCTTACGGAGATCAGAGTTAAAAGGGGAAGAGAGAGAAAGATGAAGTTCATACAGGACAAGGATTTAAATGACACCATGGCCCAAGATACAGCAGTGGGACATGAGGAGGAACATACACCCCACACAGAGTGATGCCACACATCGATACCAGAGCAAACATTACAGGAACAACCTCAGATCTCCTGCAGTTCAAGAACTACAAAAGCCCTGCAAGTTAACTGGTTCAGTGCCTCACTCAAATTAATTGTCATGTTACTCTCTTCAGTTAGGGCCACACTGGGCATCTTTACACTAGGCTGTAGCATGGCTTACAGCTACACCCAAAAAGGAATTTCAGATATGGAAAAAATAAAGCGAGGGTGGAAAAGAGGCAAAGAGAGACTGGAAAGCACAGGAACCTGGAGGGACAAGAAGTGAAGAGTGGTCAAGTAATAGCAATGTTAAAGAAGAATTTATGTTAAAAGTTAAAACAAAGGGGGGGTGGGGGGGAGAGCTTCCTTTCAGTGCCCAGGTTTCTATGAGACACCATGTGGAGCAGATGGATCTCAGATAACACAGGAAAAGAGCCGACACACCGGAAGAGTCTTCAGTGAGCTGGTGCTCTTGCACAGTTTTCCAGCTTGTCGGAGGCTTGGCAAAACATCTGAACACACATGGAGCTTTCTGCTTGGGAAGGTCAGCGTTGCTCCTTGGGAGCCTTGTTTTATCAGGTGGTATTCCAGGAGCGCATTGCTGCTCCAGCTGCGACATCCCTAGAAGCCAGGCACCGTTTTTCAAGCCCTGCCCATTTGGAGAAGGAAACTTGACACACATTCCTCGGC
>NW_009953305.1:0-8924 GCF_000747805.2 Chaetura pelagica
CTGCCTGCCTTCCTACCTGCCTTCCTGCCTTTCTTCCAGTGTTTAAGGATCATGGACATCCCAATCTGGATGGGTAAACCATATTCCAGTAGCAACCTCTGTTGTTTGCTATTTTCTTTGTATTCAGCTGTGAGCTGGCAGAAACCTACATCTGGTGATCTCTTTGGCTACTAGCTTCTGAAAATTATGTCCTGTGGGTTTTGAATGGGGGACCTTTAAACCTGTGTTTATGTTCTGTGATGTGATAGTTTATATGGGAAATGAGGGTCTCCTGATGAACCCTGTTTAGTTCTCTTCACATTTTGAATTTTAAATCAGCTAAGGTCCAGAATTCAGCCGAGGCTTTACTACTCTTGACATGTAAAACGAGACCCATAGAACTGAAATGAATAGTGTTATGTATGACTGGCAGCCAGTCACAAGTGGTGTTCCCCAAGTTTCAGTTTGGGTCCACTTCTGTTTAATATTTTTATCAGCAATCTGCATGAGGAGATTGAGTGCACCATCAGTGAATTTGAGGCAACACTAAGTTGGGAGGGCATATTGATTTGCTTGATGGTAAGAAGGCTCTGCAGAGAGACTTGCGCATAATGGATTGATGGGCCAAGACTAAATGCCAGGTACTGTGCTTGAGTCACAGCAACCTCATGCAATGTTACAGGCTTGATGAAGAGTGGCTGGAAAAGGGCCTGGGGGTACTGATGGACAGCTGTCTGAACATGAGCCTGCAGTGTGCCCAGGTGGCCAAGAAGGCCAAGAGCATCCTGGCCTGCATCAGGAATAGTGTTACCAGCAGGAGTAGGGAAGTGACTGTGCTCCTGAACTTGGCAGCGGTGAGGCCACACTCCAAGTACTGTGTTCATTTCTGGGCCCCTCACTGTAAGAAGGATATTGAGGTGCTGGAGCAAGTCCAAAGAAGGGCAAAGAAGCTGGTGAAGGGTCTGGAGCACAGGCCCTGTGAGGAATACCTGAGGGAACTGGAGCTGTTTACTCTGGAGGATGCTGTAGGGAGACCTTATAGCTCTCTACAGCTACCTGAAATGAGGTTGTAGTGAGGTCAGGGTTGGCCTCTTCTCCTAAGTAACAAGCAACAGGACAAGAAGAAATGGGCTAAAGTTGCACCAGGGGAAGTTTAGATTAGATAGCAGAAAAAAAAATTATTCACACGAAGGGTAAATAAACACTGGAATAGGCTGCCCAGGGAGGTAGTTTAGTGTCCATCCCCAGACGTATTTAAGAGGTGCTTAGGAAGATGGTTAAAGCATTGGAATTGGAAGTGTCATGTTAACGGCTGGTGGAGTTAGGCTGTGGTTGAACTCGATGATCTTAAATGTCTTTTCCAACCTGAACAATTATTTGATTCAGTGACTTTATTTATTTATTTATTTATTTATTTATTTATTAGCAACAAACACTGCACCCATCTGGTTTTGTAGTTCTGTGTAGATAAATTGGAATCAGTGAAACCATGCTGATTCACAGAGTCACAGAATGCAAGGGACCTCAAAAGATCATCTAGTCCAACCCCTCCTTGCCAGAGCAAGATCACCTAGAGCACATCACACAGGAACCTGTCCAGGCAGGTTTTGAGTGTCTCCAGTGAAGGAGACTCCACAGCCTCTCTGGGCAACCTGTTCCAGTGCTCTGTCACTCTTGCAGTAAAGAAGTGTTTTCTGATATTCACATGGAACCTCCTATGCTCCAGTTTGCACCCATGTTCACAACAGTCTTAAGCATAAAGCCAAGCCTGAGGATGATAAATGAAAATTCTGTATCACAGAAGTTTTGAATCCACAAAGCAACTACTCCCAGCTGTGTAGTTTCGCCTGTACTCACCAGGTTATCACATTACGGAGGCCACCACCTGCTCTTGTTTCAAAGGTAATTATTCTCAGTTTAAGGACGAATGAACTTACTTGACTCCTTCAGGAAACATATCCCACTGTGAAGCAAATGAATTAAAGAAAAAGTATAAGATGAAACAGAAGGTATATAGATAATAATAAGAGCAAGGAACTGATCCTGCTATGGTTTACAGTTTTCTCACTGGTTTTCAGAAACACAAATGACTATGTAGGGACAGAGGTTATGGTAAATAGCTATGAGCTGTTCAAAAGAAACAGCTAAAATTAATGTGCATTTGTGCGTAGTAAGCATAAACTTGTAATTTCCATCACTCTATATTCTAAAAAAGTAATTAGGACAAATAGTCTAAATTCTCTGCATAACTCACTTTGTAAATTAGACAGGTTTCTCACATCAGGATGCCTGTTTCTTTTCATTCATGCCTTCCTTACTTTCATGCTTCCTCATGCTGGCTTACATTTCAGACTCATAACAGACTTCTGTGCAACTGTACTGTAAGTCAGTTGCAGACTGTCTATTGCCTGAGTATACTTGTATTTTTTTTTACAAAAGAAACTGAGAAATGGGTAAAAATGCTTTGGGAATGAAAAAAAAAAGGCAAAACATAAATTTAAGAGGACTATGCCGCTGCAGGCAGTCCCTCAGCCAGAGAAGATGGAATGGAAAAGGAATAAAGGTTTCCTGTCTTTGATTCATACCTTATGAGAGGTTTCTTTAATGATTGCTCTTTTGTGTAGCTGAAGCAATGATCATTTATCATTTTGTAGTTTAATACAAATGCATCAGGATGAAAACTGAAGGGAGATGAAGGTTAAATGATAGGCACACCCTGACTTAGAAACTATGGGCTGATGAATGTCTCAGAAAGCCAACTGAAAGGAAATCTGTTTTCAGTAGATCCTGAAAATAAAAACAAAAATAAAAATCAAATGAGCACGTTTTGATTTAATGGTACATTTAACTAATTCTGAATTACAGTAGAACTCTTTTGGAAGTGTTTCTCACAGCAGTGATAATACCAAATGAATTCATTGAGATCAGTGTTATTGCACTGAATAATAGCAAATAAATTAATATAATTAGGGGGAAATAAAAATGTTAGCAAAATAATTTATACATGTAATTCTTCACTGCTAAACTCCTATTAGTTTTCTCTTACATTAAGGTCTCTCTTCTTTCTCCTGCTCTCACAGCTGACGCTGTGATAGTAATTCCACTGATTCACATGCGAGATATAGTATTGTAATCCCCAGGGGTTTTTGCTCATTCATACCTCACTGTGTGTATACTTCTAGACTTCCAATAGACTTCCAAGGGGGCATCAGAAATATTCTTGTATATCTTAGGGGACTGATTGAGTATCAGTGATTTTGTGTAGTTTTATAGAGGAGAAAGAGACTGTGAAACTTGCCCAGGGGTATATTTGAATATGTGAATAATGGTTTCAGCCCAACAGTCTTTTTTTCTGTCTCAGTGCTCTACTCATTTATGCTGACATAAGTCTAGAGTAACTTATCAGAGGTCAGTGGAACTATTCTCCACATAAAATTGGGGTAAATGAGAGGAGAAACATATCTCTCCATGTGTATTTCTCCTAGGAGAGCTCTTGTTATGCCATGATCAAATCAGCAAATGAGGAATAATTTTATTCATATGTAAATAGCACAATGAGAAATCAAAGTAAATTTATTCTGATTTTTTTCTATCAGATTTCTTCCAATCTAATGTGAATGAAGCAGATACAGGATTCCGTTGCTTATCTGATTATACAACTCATATTTGCAAATGTAAAGGAAGAACAGAGCAGAAAACTTTTGGAGTCCGATGGAGAATCCTTATTTGAAAAAGCAAGAAGAGTAATTTGACCTAGCTTAATTAAAAAAATAATTTAAAAGGTGGTAGGATTAGTTAAGCTTTGCCTTCCTAAGTATGGGTATTTAAATCTGATAGAGAAGATAGCCAGCAATTTTACTAATTACTGAGTGTTTGAGGAGCTTTCTGGTTTTAGAATGAAAATTTGAGGCTTTTCTATGAGTGCCATGGGAAACATCATGGGAATTTGCTCTTCCAGCCTCTCCAATTAGACATCCTTTTAAGAGTAGGCTTTCTTTTTAGGAACTGGTTGCAATACCTAGGTGAAGTGGCTGGGGGGGAAACCAAACCAACCAATCCAAACTAACAATAAAAAAAGGGGAAATTCCAGAATTTAGGGTAATTCCTGTGGTGGTCCAGCATGCAGTGTAAAAGAAACAAGGAATATTTTCTTGTGCTGTCTTGATGGTACCTGATCTGCCATGAGCCTGACTTGTGATGGCTGAGCATGTGCTACCATATATTGAAGGAGTCTTCTGCAGTCCTTGTCAAGCAGCTGTGCAGGGATGGCCTGGAGCACACTTCACAACAGCAGATACCACAAAGAACTTGCTTTTTGCTACCATACTGATAGATTTCACATATGCATATTGCAGGAGGGCTTCCCTGGGTACCACATTTCCCTGAACAGTCCTGAATGTTCCTTAAACTTTCATTCAGCTGAAATTATGAAATATGCATAAAATTTGCTAACTTTTAAGCTCTATCGTATGAGTCAGTTTTGGCTTCAAAGTCTTAGAGTTTGGGGGGCTTTAATTTCACTGAAACTAGTTCATCTGTTTCTGCTTTTCTCATCAGCCTGGCTTAATCAGAAGGAGCATGGCCTTAAGTCAGGGCTGAGAGGCTTTTGATTAAAAAAATCTCACAAACTAATCAAAACCCCCAGAGCTTTGATACAGAAGCATTTCTGAATACTTGCTTCCATTTTCAGCTGTACTGGTAGTTGGAGCCTGGTAGCTCATTCCCACTGTATTGCTTTGGCTTGACTTTGTGTTAATTACCTAAATTTACTCATTCAGAGGCAACACTGCATCTGATTTGGCAGGAATACGTTTTCCTAAAGAGACTTTCATGCATACTTTTCTGTCTCCACTGGAAGCTGTGTCTACTGTACTGTACTTCAAAATGTTATTGTTAGCTTTATTTATTCAGATAAACAAATATTGTGATAATGAAATGTCCATGAACAAATGGTGGCAGCAGCAGAGCACTAAACATAAGAATTAATTAACAAGAACAGTCAGCTATCCCAGATGTCTGATGTAATTTTAAAGAGAGAACTTGAAATATTGAAGATGTTCAAAGCAGCACTTAGGAAGGTGAAAAACATCCATGCACTTTAACATCTAAATTACAAATGTGGTCTCTGTATATTGTGTGCTGGCTTATAAATGAATGGTACCAGAACTTGCGTGCTTACAGATCATCAAGTGCAACAAAAGGGGGATATTCCTATGTCTGTTTTCTACCCACTTGGCCCTTCCCAGTTCTGGGTTTACTTATTTATTTATTTATTTATTTATCTATTTATTTATTTATTTTGTCAGGATGGGCCAGGAGCCAATGCATGGAGGAGCAATTCTCTCAGTAGGTCAAACCTTTGCATGTTATTCATGGTCAGCATTTCTAATGGCATAGGCATTTGCACAGATTTCTAATCTCTCTTACTGGTTTTGAGAAGCTGATGCAGAACTCACTAAAGTTAAAGGATCATGCTGAACCAGGAAAGTTTCCATTATGTCGGCTTTTCCCCCTATTTCTTTGCCATGCTCTGTGGCTACATGGCTGCTGTATGAATCTAGTCTTACCCTGTAATCTTGCTGAGATTTCAAGTACCCATTTGAAAACCATGTAAAAAGTGAGGTCCAGCTGTGCATGTTAGGTTTTAAGTATCTCAAACTATGGTTTACCACTGATACATCCTGATCTATGCAGTGCTATTATTTTATTTCATTGTAAGTACCAGGTAAAGTTGATTAGAGGCTTCAGTTAAACAGACAGCCTGAATCAGTACACATCACCATTTAAGCTAGTGGACCTGTGCTATTACAACATGTACTCTTTAAATAGCATCTCAGCTGCTGACCTTGGCAGCAGCAGTCTCTAAGGGGACAGTCTTCCCAGTGGACATCTCCAGCTTGTGGTTCAGCTTCTTCCTGAAGACAAGGGACAAACTACATTTCCTACTGCAAAGTTTGTCATAACCACATGCAGTTGAATTACTGCTGGCAAAGGTATACCCAGGAGTCCTGGGAGGCAGGGAAGAGCTGATTGTATTGCTATTAGGTCAAGGCTAACTAGAATTTGCTCCTAAAGAAAAATTGTATTCAGAGGTGGTCAGCCCACCTCAGCCATGACCATGGGAATTAAAAAAACCCCCAACTCCTTTTCTCTCATAGTTAAGCAGATGACATTATGGGGGTGGTCAGTTCAGATTCTGGATAAAGATTAATGTGAGGTTTGACTTCGCTGGAAACAAGAATTGCCCCTGTGTGCTGAACCTGGTTTATAAAATGAGGATGTACTTGCTTAAGCAGAGCACTGGCATATTTTCAAATTAAGATCCAAGTGAAAAGGAATACAGTGCACTCTGGTTATTTAACTAACTAGATAGATATGAGAAATTCTATCTCCCATGACTAACACAGGATGCCTTTTGATCTGAGTACAATAAGAAGGAAGACAGAGCTGCTGGATGTCTTAACAATGTTGATTTTGTATACTCAATAAAAGGTTCCCAGAATTGCAAATATTTAGAGTGAGCATATATGCTTGTGTAGTCATTTTTCAATGGCCACATTATCTCAATTTAGGAAGACTCTTTTCTCTGTTCCTGCTCCATCTCAAAACTAACTGTTTGTGTGCCATTTCTTTTTCATAGCAGCAAAAAAGCTGTCACCTGTGCTGAGCCCTCCCCAGGGAGAAAATGCAGTGTAGCAGTGTCAGGCTCTTCCTGATGGGCTTTCTCCTAAGAAAAGTTCAAGTCCACTTAAAATGGAGGTGGTCCTTTCCCGCTTCTATTTCACATAGTATTGGTTTCTATTTTTTTTTTTCCAGATGCTTCAGGGGCCTGGCTATGGTATAAACGTGCAATAATGAAGGAAAATCCTTACAAAATGTCTGTCACCTACATAGTGCTGTGCACCACTTCTGCAAGAGGGACTTCTTGTATAATAGAGAAAACCTGCTTTTCCAAGCTCCTGCTGTGTTTCTGGCTTTACAAGGTGGCCCTGTCACAATGTTTAGGCATGATATTCCAGCTGGAAACATAGAAGTTATGTGGGGAGAAGCATGGAAAGGACAGCACAGTAGCCTAGGAACGTGGGTAGGCAGCTGACCTGAGGGTCAAACGAACATCTGGAATGGCTTATATGCATTCACCTAGTGGTCACATTGCCCCACCCACACCATTTTTGGACTTGATGATTCTAGAGGTCTTTTCCAACCTTACTGATTCGTTGATTTCTTTTTGCTGCAGGTAAATAGGGTGTGAGCTGACTTTGCTGTTAATAACCTGAGGTGAGGAAGGAAGAGGCAGTGTCATCAGGAAGTGAAATGGGGCTGGAAAGAAAAGTAAGTCCCTGGTGTCTTAAGCAGGGCTTTGGGTTCTTTGGTCATGGGTTACTGTACAAGACACCAGGCCTAGCATCAAATGGAGTGCAGATGTCCCAGAGGGGGAAAAGGATCCTGGGGCAGGAGTTAGCAGGACTCTTTGAAAGAGCTTTAAGCTAAATTCAATGGGGAAGGGGGTAAAACAGCCTGTAAATAAGCCCAGGGGATGCATGCTGGTGTTTGTAGGATGGAGAAAGGACTCTTGCTCTGCCACCTCAGTTGAGATGGGGATAGGGATATAACAAAAAGCAAAAAGGCAAGAGTTATTGATGGTACAGCAGCCATGGAAACACCTGAGAAGGGTTAGGCAGGAATTAGGGCCTGTGCCCACAAAAAGGTGTCAAGATCATTAACCCACCTGAAGAGCATCTATACCAATGCATGCAGCATGGACAGCAAACAAGGGGAGCTGGAAGCCACGATGCAGCAGGAAAACTATGACATAGTGGCTATCACAGAAATGTGGTGGTGTCACGATCTGGTATTCGGACACGTGGCATTTTTTCATAAAGGTGATCCCAACTGGTGAAATTAAGACGCAAACGAGGTCAGATGTCACATGCACAACAAACATTTATTAGAGTAACAAAGCAAAGGTCCCTAGAGCGGATAGGACAGGCAGGAAAACAGAGACAGAAAAGAGAGGAGAAAGCAGAGAGATAGAGGACAGCTAGCGAGAGAGCATAGTTACCACTTATACAGTTCTTGCCCACTGCCCCCCAACTCTTCTTTCCGGAGTAAGGAAAAACTCCTATCTTCTCAGTGCTCCTCTGAGATAACAGGGGGGGTAGGTATGGCACCAGGTTAAGTCCTGCAGATAGTCTTTGTTTGCTGAGGTGTCTGCATAACGGAGGGAGGATAAGGCCACTGGCACCACAGGTTTAGCCTGCTCCCAGAGAAAGCTGCAAATCTCTTTAGTCTTTCTGCAGATCTCAACAGATGTTGTTTCTCAGATGTCACAGGACACACAACAGATATCTTGAGTGCCAGAGTCCATCACTTGTCTCTTGGATTGTTCGAGACAAACACTGTAAATTCTGAATGCCACAGGTGGGATACCTCACATAGCTGGAGTGCCACTGTTGATGGCTCTTCAGGAAAGACAAAGAGGGAAGGAGAGGTGATGGGGTGGCCCTGTATATTAGGAATTGTTATGATTGTCTAGAACTAGGCTATAATAATGACAAAGTAGTGTGCATTTGGATCAGAATTAGGGGCAAGGCCAACAAGGCTCATATTGCTATGGGAGTTTGCTATAGACCTCCCAACAAGGGTAGTAAAGTGGATGAACTGTTCTGTAAATACCTGGGTGAAATCTCACAGTCGATTACCCTTGTTCTTGTAGGGGACTTCAACTTCCCAGATGTCTGCTGGAACTACAACACAGCATAGAGGGAACAGTCCCAAGAGGCTCCTGGAATGTTGTGAAGGACCAGGTATTTCCTTACACGAACATGAAATGTCCTTTGAGTCAGCCGACAAAACTGACTTAAAACGGTGTCTCCACGCGGCAGGAAACCCCCTCTGTGTGTGTGTGTGGGGGGGGGCAGCTGCTGCAGGGGAGGAGCCGTGGC
>NW_009953305.1:9452-12063 GCF_000747805.2 Chaetura pelagica
ACCTGCACTGCCGTGGTGAGACAATTCCGGCTACCCCAGCTTATAGGGGAAAATATAATCCAGCCATTCGGGCAAATCCCTCCCCTCTGCTTCCCTCACGTGAATAAGATGTGTAACTAAGGTGTACCCATATATGTTTAATGTGTTGTAATCACTCCTTTTGAACCTCCTGCCCCAAATTGCTTTGTTTTCCCCACAATAAACCTTGCTGTTGTTAGAAATATTAGTAAGCACTGAGCAGGTTATTCACTCAAAAAAGTCAGAACATAAGTTCCTGTCTCCTCTGTGTGAGGCGATACCCATGTGGATCTCTCAGCAAATCCTGATAAGTTAATACACTCCAATAAGGAGATATAATAGGTCACGGATCGTGACAAATGTGTTGAAGACATTCCTGACACAGCTGGTGAGTGAACCAACCAGGTGAGGTGCTCTTTGTGAACAGGGAAGGGCTGGTGGGAGATGTGATGGCTGGAGGCTGTCTTGGGCACAGTGACAACCAATTGTTAAAGATTTCTATTCTTAGAGATGCCAGGAGGGGAGGAAGGAAGACTGTCACCCTAGACCTCCAAAGGGGAAACTTCAACTTGTTCAACACTCTTATTGCTGGAATCCCTTTGGAATCTGTCCTAAAGGCTATAGGAGTCCAGGAATGTGTCATGGTTTGGGCCCAACGTGACAACAAAGGATCAGCCCCATGGCTGCTTACTCAGCTCCTCCCCCCACAGATTCTGACATTAGGAGCACAAAGCTCCTGGGTTGAGACAAAGGACAAGGAGGGATCTTCACCAGTTAAGGTCCTGGGCAAAACAGACTCAACTTCGGGAAAAAATAATAATTTAATTTCACACTAATCAAACACAGAGGACACAGACTACACAAAGACCAGGGCTGGCATATGTTACCCCACCCCTCCCTTCTTCCCAGGCCCAAATCACTTTGTTCCCCGTTTCTCTTCCTCCTTCCCCCGCAGCAGCACAGGGGAACAGGGGATGCGGTTTAGAGTCAGTTCACAGGCTGGTGGCTCCTGCTGCTCCCTCCTCCACAGAACAAAGGATTCCTTACAGTCCTTCCCTGCTTCCCCATGGGGTGCCTCCCATGGGAGAGAGTCCTCCACGAACCTCTCCTTCATGAGTCCTTCCCACGAGGTCCAGAGCTGCTCCAGCCTGGGCTTCCCACAGAGTCAGGGGCTGCTTCAGGAACTGCCAACTCCCCTGGCATTGAGGTCTTCCAAAACTGCATCACCAGAGTCCACTGGCAGCAAAATCCAAGTCTACTGGCCAAGTTCACCCCTCCTGGCACCCCCAGGAAATGTTCCACCACATTCCTCCATGAGTGCAGGGGCACAGCCTGACATCTCACCATGGGCTGCAGGGAAACTTCTGCTTGGGCACCTTCTTCCCCTTCTCCCTCACCAACCACCAGCACCTCTCTGCTTCCCCAGCACAACTCTTCTCCCCCTCCCCTAGCTCTGCTTAGCTCTTACAGCAGTTCTTTTGTATGTTAATCACAGAGGCACATCTAATGTCCCTCTAATGGCTCCTTGGCTGATTTTGGAACTAGGGGATCTTCTCAGCTTCTAACCAGAGCCATCCCTGGGGCCCTTCCCCTGCTATGAAAAAAAACACCAAACCAGAACATTCCACCCCTCACCTTTGCAAATCACATAGGAACGAATCATTAGCAAAATTTACATTCAGCTCAAATGAGGGGATGGAGGAAGTAATAAGAAAAGTCCAATACAGGAATCTGGTTTGGAGTTAGTAGTTACCTGGGTCATATGCTGGAGGTGTGTCAGGAGTTCCACTGACTTTCCCTTCGCCATTTCTGTCTGTGGAAGGCTCTGTTTTCTGCGTATTTTCCAAACAAGGAAGGTCCTTATGAAGGAGACTATAGCTTGTGTTATAAATGTAGAAGGATCTTGAGAAACTGTGCCTTGGGCCATTGAAGGTTTTTGTACTGCACTGACTGTAGAGGAGAAATGAGAGGAAGCCATGCCAGCAATACATTAAGTATTGCCCCAGCACCATTCAATTTCTGTGCTGAAAGAGAACTGCTGAGAAATGCTGCCAGGAAATACTGTTCCTCACACAGCCAATTACTTGTAGCAGCACCTGTGAGTTTCTTCAGTCCAGTGGATAGGCAATGAAAGGATGCAGTCCCAGTGCCCAATTTCTAAATAATTCAGACAGCTTTTGATCCCCTGAGTTTACAGCAAATACTTGTTTCATTACACTTCACTCTGCTACCTCGTATTTGAAGGAATAACCTTCACTTTGTCCCTCATCACTTCTCTGCCCCACAGCACATGGAGCCAAAAGTAATGATAAACTCCAGTGCTACCATCAACCTCATCTAGCTACCAAAGCATCAAAAGACTCCAGTTTTACAGCCACATTTCTTTAAGTGTTTTATTACAAGTAACATTGCAGTTGTGATTTTTTATTTTTTTTTTTTTTTTTTGCATAGGCAACCAGGCTGTAATAAACCAGGTCTGACTCTGTTTTCATGAAATCTCTTTTCCACTGGGGGGCTTAGCTGTTCATTACTTAGTATTCCTTATTTCGAATGTGTTTCTGACTTACATAACTTGAACGATTCTCACTCTTTC
>NW_009953305.1:12088-25235 GCF_000747805.2 Chaetura pelagica
TACAAAAATTGTTGGAGAAGAAAATAAGACATCTTCCATCTATCATCCACTGATATGAAAATATGTTAAAATTAGTATTTGTTAGTAGGTAATTCAACAGCAAGCTGGCAGTTTTGTTGGTGGCTGTGGTGACTGTTCTACTCAGAGAAAGTGGTGTGTAGGCTAAAAACAACTGTAAGCCAAATGGGAGACTGAGAGAAGATCAAAGATGTACAACTGGCTCACAGGATAGAACACATCCTCTGTAACTGCTGAAGTTCTTGCTTGGAAGACAAATTATCCCTGTTGATCCTGACACAAAACTAAACATCAGGAAAAAAAGGCCTCGACAGATGTCCTCTGGAATTTGCAATAATTTACTTTATTCTTCTGCTTCTATGTTCCATTATGTCAGAAAGAGAGATAAAAATCCTTCTCTACCCACTGTGGATAGTGGCTGGAATGAATAAATTCATTGCTGTTAGTAAAGCACAGGGAGATCCTTAATTGGAAGTATCAAACACTTCCTCAGTCGGAACAGCCAAACATCTTGAAAAACTAATTTTGTACTGGGTGTTTTCTTTGTACTAAGTATGAAGTGGTCTTAATGGCCTTGGATATACAGCAAGCTTCAATCTGCTCCCAGGTTGGAGCATTAAGTTGGAGAAACACCCAACTTTTTTTCAGTAACTGGTTGCTTTAGTAATTAGTATTTCTAATGAAAGTAGAAATGTGTCACAATCAATGTATATATAATACAAAATCCCTACTGATTTACTTCAAGCAGTGATGTTGTTATTGTTAGTATTCATAGCTTTGAAGAGTTGGCTGCTTGCAGTTAGCTTCTCTGATGTCACACTGGAAAACATACCCTTTGGATGAACGTGAAGAAGAACGCTGGAAAACTCACAGAACGGACATTAAATCTGAGCAAGACTGACAGAGTTGTGGGTTGCTTATGGTCCAGCTCGTGCTGGAGAGACAGTTTTACTCCAAATTTACCAGTGGTTGGTGAAAAAAAAGTTTGAGCAATATTCGTTTCATTCACAGGCCTCTGATTTCCTGAAGATTTTGAAGTGTTTCTGTCATTCTTAACCTACCTGACTCATCTTTGGACAAGAAATTTGTCAAAGAATGGTGGAGCATATTGCTGTTTTTTGGCGTTTTAGGGAGGAAACAAGCTGTAAATAATGTTGCCAGAAACAGTAGTAGTATGCTACTACAAAAAGTGCTGACTTAATATTTACAGCAAGCCACTCTTTTTTAGTGACAACTGCCATCAGTACACCTTAGAAATACCAGATGTTTATAGAGCAAGGATTAAAAAAAATGAGTAAGATAATCCTAAAACCTGCAGCACATTTATGTACATCCACTTGTATGAATACTCATTGCTTTCACTGAGAGGGTTTCCACTTCTCATTGTTCTCGTGATACACTGCTGTACTGAGGCTCCTAAAATAGAGTCCAATTATCTTATCACTGCTTTTACTGGAAAGCACATCATTGTTGTGTATGACCTCTGTGGAGGGTCTCATTAAGACATGGCAGCATGGCCTGTTCCATAAGTATATACATTTTTCAGGTTAATCATAATGATAGTGTATAGGTCCAAATTATGTAATTTTTCAGTTTCCCTGAAAGCCAAGAATTCAACCCCCTTCAATAGAGTCAGATTATAAACACCATTCATGTAACTTTATATCTTGCAAGTTTTCTTCAGTGCTCTGTTATTAAAATATTATGAAAAATGAAAGAGGTCTGATTAAATATGTCTGCATGGATAAATTTACATTAATGTGAGATGATTAATTATAAGTTACTAACCCATACAGAAAAAAGCATTTTAGGTGGTATAAAGAACAAGATTAAATGATAATCCTGCAACAGGCCACTGTTGAGACAATAAAAAGCCTAGCACAAAGTGCTATTATACATTTTGTAACTGTGCTGATAATCGCTATTTTGAACTCCTACTCAGCTGTGCCCTCTTTGCACCACAAGATGTCACTACAGAATCCAGGATGATTTTAGCTTCCTTATTTATTTATCTATCTATCTATTTATTTATTTATTTCCCCCGCAACTAAACCACGTTTGTTTCTTCCTATCTGTTCTAGGTAATAAAATTAAACTCACAGGGTAATCTACAGCAAACACTCCTCACGCTTTTTAAGTAAAGTAACGGCAGAAACTCGGAAACAACCTCCAGCTCTATGTCTTTTAGGCAGTCCTTGTGAAACTTCTGATGATTCATAAGAAATCCAGAAGTGTGCTTATGACAGTTGTTCCCAAGTGCTATTTCTAAGTAGGTTATTCCACTGTTCACTCTCCCTGCATCTCTCCAACAGGCAGTGCTGGACTACAAGCTTTGCCTTCTCCTGCTACCACAACCAGACATCCAACTAGGTGGAAATAAAGTGTGTAAGAGTATTAAGTTGTCAAAAAATCGCACCAGTTCTAAAAAAAGATAGCAATTTCTACAATTAAGCAGTCATAATATGGCAGCCTATAGATGCCAGTCTCAGAAATAATCAGTTGAAAAGATAACTGATAGAAGAAATCTCATTTTCTGAGTTAGATAAGGACATACTGTCTACACGTATGCCATTCTATGGCTGCTGCCTAAATAAGTAAAATACTGTAACTTCAAGATAAGACCACCAGCACAGTCAGAAAATGTTCTCTGGGAAATCCTGGTGCAAATGAAGACGATCTTACCTCAGCTCTGGAGTGGAGTGATAATGTTGTGTCTGAAGTGGGTTTTAAATGACTCTGAAGTAAAAATGTGATTCTGTCTTCTGACGTGAGGCTGGCTGGGGTGCATAGCATGGAAATTTAAGCCAGAAAAAAATATTTATTTACAAACTGAAGATAAATTAGGGAATTCTGAGAGTGAGGATCTTTGCATTCAGTTACATATGCTTTTTCTGAATTCAGACACCTGATAGAAAAAGGATATGATAGGTCCTTTGATGCTACATATCAGCAGCATCTCTATAGCAAAAGAAGCACAGAGCCCAGTGCTCAGTTCTTGCTGATTAGGTCAGGGAAGTGGTAAAGTTCAGATTCCCCCTTTAAATTCCGTTATATTAAGTGTGCACCTAAGTTTTGTTAGGAACATGGCTGGCTACTGAGCCTCACTTTTACATCTTGATTTTTTTTTACTGCCTCTATACTGTTCTCTTTTGACTTTCTTGAGGCAATATTTTACCTGAGAACCCTCTGAAAGTCTCAAGGACATCCTCCTGGCACCGCACCCACAGTGCTTCTTGGCAGCTATGGGATCTATGACTTGGCTTGACCCATCCTTCTCCTGGCCTGGCTGCACATTACTATCACTGCCATACGGTGTGGCCAGTTCCACTTAATAACTTTCTTCACTGTCTAGAATTTCCTATATGCCACACCTTTAAATAAAATAGCTTTATTGTGCAGCTGGGGCACCCAGTGCTTTTCTTCCTAGCAGCCAGACAGTTATGCTCACCTCCCCAGGTGGGCAGGAGTGTGTTTAGGGGAAGACAATCTTGGACAGACCATGACTGGCTGCTAACTGATACTGGGAAAGCTGGGCTGTGCCAAGGCAGTGGGGGAGGTCAAGGACAGTAACATCTATTGTGATAGTTGGAAGGAAGGGAAGTGTTTTCACTCAGGATTTTAAGTTCTCAAGAAAAGGGCCACTGCATACCCTGTATATGGTATGTATGGCCATGTTTTCAACTGATGGAATGTTGGTGACCGTGTCTGGAAAAGGAAGGGGCAGCCGACACCTAGAGGGAAGGACGCAGCAGAAACCTGTTTTTAGTGACCCTTTGACTTATTTGGAAAGGACGGTATTAAAATATTAAGTCTCCATCCACATGTAGTTATGGCAGCCACAGCAGTCACTGCAGAAAATGGCATCAACAGTGGTGTAAAAAATGTTATTTATACTTTTTTTATGCTTGCACCCACTCTGTTTACCCCACTGCCTTGCAGCACACAGCTCACAGCGTTGCATAACCTTTCCCTGGAGAAGCTGACAATGAAAGGCTAGCTTACCTTTCCTGTGGAGCAAACAGGGGCAGGGAAGAGCTCCAGCACTTAAGGCCTACAGGGATGGAGTAACTGGGTGGAAACTGGAGAAACATGTTGTGTTATTTTCCAGTTATGCCTGGGACTTAGCTGGCATCTGAGGCCTCTGTATGCCTTGGCTTATGCTTGGCACTGTCTGGGGCAACAGCTTCATAAATAAACTTGCATTGCAGTACAGACAGTAGAGGAAGGAACAGAGATCAGAAGATACGTGTGTGGTGACATCTGAACATGGCGAGGGTGTAGCGGGTGCTACAGCCCCAGCCTCAGAGTGAGAATATCTTTTTGGACTTCAAGATCAGCGTGCTGGGCCAAAGTGTGTTCCCTGTGAGGTGGGAGAGAGGCCCTGGCACCCTCTTCTGTAAGCCCTCCTCCTGTTTGGGCTGGTTGTAATGATCCTCAAAAGAAGCCTCTTTCTAATGAGAGGAGCTGAGAGTCTGCTGGTAGTTGCATGGTTGCTGTCAGGTTGCCCATGTACATTACACCCACGAGCAAAGGATGAGCTCTGTGCCTCACTCAGCTGGTGAGGCAGGACCTGGTGCTTTGCTAGTGCTACTTTTCATGCCGGTGCCGAAGATGAACAGTGTCAGGAGTTCTGAACTGCTGAATACTTGATGAATATTTGGCAGTATGAGAAGGCACAGTTGAACTCACATCCCTGTTGATTTATCAGTGGATTGCCCAATGGCAACACATAAGTACAGAGATCCATGACTCCATGTGATGCACATGAGAGTGCAAAACCAAAAAGACTTCATGTAGACAGCAAATGAAGCTACCATTGGTGACCTGTAACCCTGGAGTAGAAGAGACTGTTGTCTCTACACATAATCACAGGAAGTGTGGGCCCTCTATAGGGGATATTTTAACGTATTTTGTTTGGCTGTTTTTGGGGTCAGAAGTTGTCATTAGGAGGTGGTAAGCTGGAGGACATGTGGCCTCACAGACTTCTGTGATGTAGACAGGTACAGGGAACCAAATTTCTGTTTAATTTGAATTGGTGAAATAGAGGAATGGTACAAACAGTCCACCAAACAAAACAGATAAAAATGGACTGACAGAGTAAGACTGGAATTTAGAAGCTAATATACTGCTGCTTGAGCTTGAGGCTTTGCATCTAGAAGCCACCATCTCTTTTGCCATGCTGGCTCAGAGATCAAAAGGTGATGGTAAGCAAAATCCTTTCAATAAGACATTGTTTTAGATACACGCCTGGCCTACGGTTCCAAATAATGATCAGTTGGAAAATCCCAGGGTCTGTGAGGCTTGCAAAATGGGCAAGGATGGTGAACACCAGACCACTTTTGGAATGACCCTTGAGGGTGACCTAAAGGAACAGCACAGCCAAAGCTAGTGGTACCTGTTTCTAGTGTATAGTGTTAATTATTATGAAAAGTGACACAAGTGACCCATTCATTATTAGAAATCTGACATGATTTCATCTAAATGAAAACACTTTACTGTGTGTGTGACAAAACTGTAAGCTTCTGTCCTGAGAAGGTTAGACAGGGAAAAAAGAAAGGTTTTAATACGGTGAAATTATACTAATGGAATGTCCTTAGCCTTGAAGAGGGTTAGGATTTTAAATATAACCTTTTAAAACAATAATACTGCTTTCAGAAAACCCTTCTATTCAAAATGAATTGGTTTGCTGGCACTTGAATGACAAAGATATTTTTTTAGGATTAGACACAACACACAATACACAAGGACACATATTTCCTGACTGGAGAGCAACAGATTATTGCCTGCATTGCTGTTTTGTAACATCACAACTTAAATAGCTTCTATATTCTGGAAATAAAAAGCAGTGAGGAAAAAGGAAAAGCTTTTGAAAAAAAAATAAATTCCAATAACACCCATTAACTACAGAGGTCGTGGTGGCAAAATGAATGGGACTAGAAATCCACTAAAAACTACAGTGTAAGGTACGATGAAACTGACAAGCTTTTCACCAAGTACGTACAGATGGGACTAATGGTTTAGACTTGTTAGCCATTGTCGGAGCCTCTAATCCTTGAGTCAGCTATGGAGGCTATGGCAGAAATCAATAGGGCACTGCTTACACAGTGAACTGCTAGACCATATAGATTGCCTGAAGGGAATTGTTCAGTTCTTCCTGTTCTGCAAGCTGAAAGCAGGCAGCTGAATCTGCAGAATGATTGGCCATGCAGCCCCAGGGCAATTAACAGCTGTGATGAGGATAAACGGAGGGAGAAGTTCAGCATGAGAGATTGTAGACTGGGCTTCCATGCAGTGATGAAGCTCATGGTGTGTTTTCATTGATCATAACACAGATGTATTATGAAGTGAAGGGCCTGAGACTGGTACATTTGTGTCAGAAGTCACAGAAGTCATGGCAGAACCATTGTTGTCATAAACAGCCTGATAGCACACTGTGTATAAACTCCAGAAGATATGGACAGACACATACCCTAAGGCTGCTGATCTGAAACTGTTGGAGAAATCCCTTCCTTCTGGCACATTTTTAGACCTTCCCGTTCCCTATCCCTTCCACTTCCTCTTCCTCTTCCCTCTCCCCTCCCTGTCCCCCTTCCCTCATAGAGAAAAAGAAGCAAAAAAACCTGGTAGAGGTAGCTAAGGATCTTTTTCTAAAAAAGGTGTGCTAAGTGATATGGTAACATGCATCTGGTATGGTCAGGGAATGATAAAAAAAGTAAGTTTATGACAGATACTGTGGCTTGTTTTAATTCTTAATAGGCTGTGTAAGACATGGCTAAGCTTTTAAAATTCCTTATCGGGCTGGGGCTAACAAAATAACAAACTTACTTGTATCTCAGAGGAAAACAAAGTAGGCATAGGTAAGGTAAGAGCCATTATCTTATACAATTTAGAAGGGGTTTCCTTAGTGGCTGGACAGCAGAACCAAATAGGTAGCATCATTGTTATATGGCAACACGTAACATGAAGGTGATTTCAGATCACTTACTATAATGGTTGATGACTGGTTTTTTTTTTTTTCTTGGTTTTTTTTTTTTTTTTTTCTTATTTGTTCTTGGATAGATTTACTTTGGAGAAAACTGCAATTACACAGTAGTATGGCAGAGTATTAGCTTTAAATAAACCTTCCCATTTATTTTGCTGTACATGAATATTCTGGTTTGAGCCAGGATTAAGCCAATTTTCCTTTTACTGATTTTTTTTTCCTTCAGTAAGCTTTCTTTTAACCAGCAACAGCGTGTTCTTCTAAAGCTGATAAGACACTGGAATGTTTTTCTAACTGCTGAGGCTTCAAGGTCGCACCTTCACTCTGCCGGCTCAGACACTACCAGGAGATCTGTGACCCCCCCCGTAGGAGGTTGAGTTAGACTGACAGCAAAACTGGCCAGAGATATTCCATTCCATATATCTATGTAAGCTCAAAGGAAGGTCAGAGATCACAGAAGACAACTTCCTTCCTTCTTCTTCTCCCCTTCTCTTCTGTCCATGGCCGGTGTCTGGGGAGGACTCCGTCCATCCATCACCATCGACCTCCAAGCTTGAGCTCTCCTGACCCTCATCATTCTGTGCTTTCTCCAGCAGCAGCTCTGGGATTTTTCAGGACTGTTCCAGCTCAGGGGAGTGATGTGGGAGTCGCTGGGGGTGGGGTGAGGCGAGAGGCCCTTGCTCATACCTGAACATATTTGTATATATTTTCTTATATCATTAGTGTTTAATTAAACCTGTGCAGTTTAGTTTTCAATCCAGCCACGTCTCTCTCTTTTTCTCTCTCTCCTTCCCTACCTGGGTGGGAGGGGGAGGGGATCGAGAGCATTGTTGTCCGAACTGAGTTAAATGGTGACAATGCCCTTAATTTTCTTTAAGATATCTATCACAGTTTTATAAAAAGTTGCTGGCAAGCATATGCAAGTTGATAGTGCAAAATCCAAAAAAGCCTCGCAGTGAGGTCAAGTCATTCATAACTGCCTTGGTGCAGAAGCAGTTGATGATAAACACTAGCTAAATCTATAGAAGAGAAATCAATTCATTCCACTTACAAACCATATACCTCCTGCTTTCTTCTGCATACCCACAGTAAAAGACTCTGAAGCGGGGGGATCAGAGTGTTCAATAAAACCATTAAGCAGTAATTTTTGTACGTGTGATTTGACAGCACTTTGAATGAATACCTAACACAGCTCCTGCAGTACTGGAGAATAATTTATGTGAATGTGTTTTTCTGCAACTCTCATTCCTTCCTAAACTTCTGAAATTGTGCAGTAAGCATAACACAAAATCTGAAAAAATTCTGCCTACGTTTATTCCACTTGTTCACAGTAGCTGACCATTCTGTCAAGTTGCTCTGACTGCCTGGTTCCCCCTTCTGCTCCTCTGACCCATATCAGGGCTTGTCTTCTACCATCAAATCATTTTGAAATATTATCTATGGGCAAATTCTCCTTAGTTCTTAATCTGACCTTTTAGTATGAACTTTGACTGAAGTCTTCTTTAGTCAATATTTTTTGTATTCTCTGCACATATTTCATGTATCAAGAGTCCCAAGTGAGAAATCCTGGTTCACCGTGCAAAAAGGTAGGTTTAAGTGGTGCTATTACAGAAGTTTAGTTGTGCTCATTGTGATGGAAAGAAGACTAACTTATAGATAGGATATTATGGCTTTCAAGAGTAAAGATACTGGAGCAGAAGAGACACAGTTGTTACAATATTCCCATTTTGACTTCACTATGGGAAAATTTGTTCATCTTGTATTTGCTGCAAGTAGTAGTGCTATCTGCATGCATTCTTACAGAGGTCTGCATCCCTATCTTCATGAGTCCCCTTTGTTGTCCTGGATGTGCTATGCCTCTGGAAAATTTGTTACCTAGGGTGAAAATACAGCTCTGGGAGCAGCTCAGGGCCTGCTGCTCTTTCAGCTGCAGCAGGGAGTCATAAGTGTGTGGATCTGTTGTTATCTGAGTACATAGGATGAAGCCAGCCATGGACCATTTATTTGTGACATGGACAGAGCAAATAATAAATTTGAATATTACGTATTTCCCACAGTGAAAGTCTAAAAGAACATCACTGTGTACTGCAGAATAGTACAGGGCAAGGCATCAAGATCTATTGTCAAAGAACATCCTCTTGTTGATTTATAACTACAAAGATGCAGAGTAGTGCTCTTTGGAGTCAGGATATACCTGACACTATTCCCTTAAGCAGATCTAACATTGCTTTCAAGCAGGAAAGGCAATTGTTCCACCTTTTGTGATAGCTGATAATGAGAGAGTCAGTACGAAGAACTTCCTCTGTTTGAGATAATTTCAAATTTATTGACTTCCAGACATCTAGTTCAGGATAAAATCCAGCTAAGAAATAAATGAATATTATTTCAAACCCATGAATGACTAAATAATGAACTTTGCAACAATACAGTAATTCCATATGAGGGACTTGCACTTTGGCTCTTACAGAACAGTGAGAAATCATGCACTACTTCTACAGCTCATCATAAAAAAACCCAAATCAAACTGTTAAGGGGTTTTAAAGGTACTTCTGATACATAGTTTGATATGTTGTAACATGGTTAGTTCCTTTTAGAGAAAACATTAGGAGCTTCACACACATTTGCCAAAGAAGTTGATCTCACTATTAGTATAGTATCCAGAGGCCTTTAACACAGCATGTTCAACTTTTTTTCTGATCCTTTTGTAAAATCTTAGAGTGGTGGAGGTATCTTTATATAAATTAGATCTGAATCTCTATGTCTTGGAGTGTACTTGGTGTATATCCCACCTTTGCATTAATGGAGAAACGTCAAAGATGCTACAGACATCTTTACACTTTGTTCTCTAAAGCCCATATTTTGCTGTGAAAATATTACTGTATTTATTATAGAATTTTATTTAACAACAAAATCTTGGAGATTAGTAACTAGAGTTTTTAGCTGAATGTGGGCAATATTTTTGCTCTGGATAATAGGTTTCTGGTCTGAATATATTTATATGAATATCTGGAATGACCCTACAGCCCATAAGCAGCTGACGTGCTTAGGCTGCATGAAAATCCTGTGCATTAGCTAACAAAATTTTCACAGGTTAAAAGGAAGTATAACAGTGGCCCCAATTTAAAATAGTTACTTCATTATAAAACTTCATTATAGTTTAGCTCATTATAAAAATTAAGTCAGCAGAATTTCACAGTGCTAAACTGCTAAGAGATTAAAAGAGTTTTCTCTTAAGAAGTATACCATTGTTTATGTCACTATATGACGTCTGTAAAATACACGTTATGAAAGCAAACATTTCAAAACCTCTTTCAGAAGCTGGTAGTTGTAGTTCTTTTCTCATTGATTATACTTAGTGTATAATACATATTGCTTTGAATGTTGATAAACATGTGTTGCACATTATGTGTTGTAAATAATCCATGATCTTTCTCTTGATCTCTCTCCCTCTGGCATAGACTTTAGTTTCTATGGGAGTTTGTTTCACAGCTGTTTCAGAATCTATTCTGGTAGACTTATGTTTATTCAGTTATTGCATTGTCCCAGACTAGAAGCACCCTGGCCTGCTCGATGGTTTGTATATCAGAATCTCCTCTGTGGGCAAAATTGTAATAAAGCATTTGGCAGTAAGTTTCCTACCTCATTTAATTCTGATTTTAAAAATCAACCCCAAAAGAAGAGATATTCTTAGAAGTATGGGAAATTCCTGCCAGATTATTTTCTCTGTTTCATTCTCTTCAGAGAAACCTGCAATGAGAGTGTACATGTGGCAAGAAAATATGCTTTGTTTTAAAAGTTGTCTAAAAGGGAAATGGCTTAGGGTATGGCCAATGGCAATCCTTTCAGTCATGGGTCATTGTTCTAATCCTACAAGATGAAATTTGAATGGCTTGAATTAGTTCAACTCACCCTAGATTACAAAGTTGTGTGAAAGCAAGTGTTTGGCAGCAGCTTTATGAAAAAAGATGGAGATAATATATTACTATACTGCTTAGTATAGTAATATATTGGCAAAATAAAATATAGGCAGATTGATGCAAAGACATTATTTGCTGGAACTTACTTTGCTGAAACTGATCAAAAGATTACAGCACCAAGTTTTGCTCAGCAGCTTGAAAAATACAATAGATGTATCCTGAGGTAATTGTGGTTCCCATATTATTATTTTGAGCTACTTAATTATTTTTTAAGTCACTGTTCATAGTTATTATTTTTCTTTCCTGTCTATGTCTCTTGAAATTACTCTTCTTTTCTGTCTCACCCTTGCAGAAGGGGTATTTTGAAGCATATTCTTAATATATATGCATTTTATTCTCCAGGAAGATGTTTCCTGCTAGTGTGGCTGATATCTGGCTAGCAGGTGATGAAGGACAGTAAAATTTCAAACACAAACACTGATGGACAGGCACTGAACATCTATAATATATATATACTAAGGTTTCCAGAGAGGGATCCCGTAACTCATGTATTTTACCAATAAACTTTATATGTTTTGGTTGTTTGTTTGGATTTTTTATTTGTTTGGGGTTTTTTTTGGTAACTAAAATATATGATTCAATATGAAAGTGAAAATAAAACTGAAAAACTGGACAATGAATTGCCTGTCAAGTGCTGTGAATGGTTTCTGTGGTCACTATCATATGCACCAGAACTAAGCAAGGTCTTTAACAGACCCATCAAAATACACAAATATAGAAATGCAGTTTTGTGGGTTTGCTTGTTTGTTTTTTCTTACGGTGGCTCCTGATATGTGAAACTAAAAGGGTATGGGAAGACATTTTGGACTTTAGCATAGAGCTGTGGACAGCTCAGAATTAAAGCACAGCAAGACTATTTTCATCATATTACAGCTTAAACAGCTGAAAAATCTGAAAGTTTAGAGATTATAACCTAATACCTTATGGTTTAAGAAATCAGGGGAAAAAAACCCAACAACTCATAGTCAAGATAGAATAGTTATAGGCTTGGAGGAAAAGGTAATTTATCTCATTTAAAACTTTTAATAACCAAATAATAGAGTGCTGCTTTATTTCTATGTCTGCCTGGTCTATTCCGGTTCATTAATTTAGCTCTGGACCATATGCAGCAGAGATTAGATTTTATGGAACAATCTATAGAATGACATAGTTGCTGTGTTTTCTGTTAGCTTTCAGTGAGGGTTACAGCTGCTTAACTTTCCTTATAAACAAACATTTAATATCCAGAATCTTACTGTTATGAGATACATGGAAATCAAAATTACATGTATTAGCTGCATCGTGTAGCTGGGTTTTTTTTTTGTTTTTTTTGGTGTTTGTTTTTTTTCCCCAAAGTTGACATGACCTTACTGCAGGGCCTGAAAAAATTGCTTGAGAATGGCATGTTAGTTTGCAATAGGGAAACTGAGATACAGATAAAATATGTGGTTATTTGAACTCTTTGTTAAAATGTATAGTAGGCAGTAAAAAAGCCACAGTTGTATCAATTTCAACTACACCCTAAGATTGGTTTTAAAGACAAACCCTTGGCCTTAAAAAAATTTGGATTACCTTTCAAATTTACCAGGAAGAGTGGAGTCTGAACCTAGAATCAGGCAGTTGCCTTCTTGCAGATGTTAACTGTTGAGGGTGCTCTGACTTGGTCCCCATTTAGGTATGCTAACCTAGAATACCCAGAGACTTTTGCTGTAAAGTTTTGGCATTAATATTGGCATTGCAGCTGGTGGTGTCTTGTCACGTCTGTGATCTTGGGGCAGAATGTAACTTCAAAAGCCCCATCTGCAGGATGCTTCTGGAACAATACTTGGAAAATCTATACAGAGGAATAACATGGGAAATGGTTGTCTTTGTGCTAAATTCCCAGATAGCACATACTTGCACATCTGTACATAGAAAAATGCACAAGTTGCACCTTTACATGTTTCCCTTGAAAAATCTAGTTTAAAATGTTGTACAGGGTGATGAAGTGCTCTGCATAAAACAGTAAGAAAGAAGATTGTCAATGGCGGAGAAAGAAGGTTGCACCTGTTACCTTTGTAATCCAACTATTTGCAAAGATTAAACCCCAATAATAAGTAGAAGAGACTTACCTAGAGTATGTTTGATTTTCCAATATCTTTTTCTAAGGAAGCATTGAGCTCCTTTGATAGTCTCATTTTTCAACATAAAT
>NW_009953305.1:25348-67061 GCF_000747805.2 Chaetura pelagica
GCTGGACCAAAAAACAGTTGGTCTATGCATTCTTTTATTCCTTCCTTGCTCCTACCCCACCCCTTCACCTCATCTTGAGTATTTCTGCTAGTTACTTAAAATTGGTTAGTTCATATAAGAACCTGCCACTTTCTCTAAAAAATAAACTTGGTATTCTGCCCGTCTGAGCAAGCAGTAAAATAAGATTAAATAAAGTGCTATCTCTTGATGTCTGCCACTAACCAACTCATGGCCAAAATCAGATCTCACAAAATATCTGGGTCTCAAATACCTTCATATTTCAATACAACTTAATGCTTAACTACCCTTGACTACCAGGGCTTTTGGCCACAAGATGCAAAGACAGGTGCCTGCTCCATATTTAAACACCTAAAGAAGCATGTTGCTTTTCAGGAATGTATAGTCATCATCAAGAGGATTTAAAAGACACTTGTTACCTCTGCAAACCATGAAATAATACAAAGTTTAAGCACTTAACTTTAAGTAGCCCTACTTGAGAAGGCTGACTAACTTACTTGTACCTTGCACTTTCTGTAAGGATAGCAATGCATTTCCTACTCTCTGAAGAGTGCAGTAGAAATATCTTAGGGAAAATGATGCTTTCCACAGTAAAAAGCTAGGGCATGGATCTCTTCCATGAGCATACAGAAGCTATCGGAAAAATGAGTGGCTATAACTGTTTTAAAAGGAAAAGGCAAAAAGAACATTATAATTTTAAAAAAATGGATGTAGAAGGTCATGGTTAACATCACACACTGTCATAAGATAACTTTCATTTAAGAAAAGAGTGTTCTCATTGAATCATGTGCAGAGCATAACAACAGGACTAGGCCAGTGCAAGAAGTTAGCATGGATCATTTTAGCATTTGCTGCTAATATGAAGAAATGCCCTTTAATTCTTATCTGTTCACTCAAAGTGCTTTTAACTGTGACATTTCACTGAAGTACATAAGTAGTGTCATTTCCTTGTAAGAAAAAAACTCCACCAAACAACCCACACAAAAATCAACTTTGAAGAAATTCTTAGTAGTTTTAAAATTCCATTACTTCGGTCAAAGGACTCAGAAACCAGGTATTAAGGATTTCAGGCCTGTCAGAAACTTCCTCCAATGAGAGGGCTTCTGTCATTCACAGTTGGGCATGTTCAAGATTTCCTGTGTTACTTACGTTCATGCTGACAGCTTGAGTGTCTCAGGGGACTGTGGGATTTTCATTGTCCTTTTAATTTATTTTTTATTTTTATTTTTTTTTTCCCCTTTCAAAGCATTTTGAGTGTCAGAGGGAGCTGAGGAGCAATGGGAAGGAGAGAGAATGAAATGGGTTTTTCAGTGTTTCAGCTATTCTCTATTAAATTTCAAATAAAATATTGGCAATTTGTTAAGCCTTTCCCCCCTAACTAATATTGAAAAACATTCAATTAAAATTTTATAATGTGTCCAGTGAGTTAAACTGCTCCATGATATTAGAAAAATATTACATATATAAATAAAATACATCAAAGCATTAAAAAGCTATTACACACTTCGAACATAAAATGGCAGAATAATGATGGATCCTGCCATGCAGCAAACATATTCAAAAATATTATCTTCCTGGTAATGAAATGCCATCCATTTCATTTTAAGCTAAATACATTAGACATATCAGTGGAGTTTGTGCTGACACAGCAGTGAGTTGAAATTGAAAATCTGAAATTATATATATGATTGGATACAGTGTTAAAGTAATTTATAGGAAAAACCACAAATGTGCTGGGTCTGCACCTTTTGGTGAACTCATTTTAGAGAATCAGATAGAGGAAAACTCTACCATTTCCAATATGCAGCTAGAATGGCAGCTTGCCAGGGCCCCAATATATTTAGTATCAGGGGCAGAAAAAATAGGAGACAAAGAAAGAGGCTAGGGAGACTTTATTCAAATTACAACAATTCTGCAAAAACCATCAAGAAAACGGCATTTGTTTTCATCTCTCTGACCTAATATGATATAGCAGCTGTAGGAACTGTATTAGCTATCAAGACAAGTGGGAGATAACAGGCAAACATTTAGAGAGGGACACCAGGATAGGGCTAATTTCAGCTTGGCTGCAGATTCTTTGCACGCTTTATACCCAAAGTTTAGCCCGAAATTCAGGTTCTGCTGAGCTGAATAGAGTCTCAGTTACTGCACATGAACACACACACACACATGCAGGCACACAGATACAATCTCTGCCCAATGTGCACTCGCAGTTTCTCTCTCTTGTGTTTTATTCTTCCTGACTGGCTCACCTCCAGTCAACTAAAGAAAACTAAAAAGCAACAAGGATCAAGAAAGTTCTGTGTGCAAAGCAGCTCTCTATACCTTACTTTAATGTATCTTTAATCCTATTTCTGGCAGTTCTTTCCTGCATTCAGAATGTTTTTCATTTAGTTTGGGCAAAGAATTGGAGAAAGAGGCAGTAATTTATTATTAACATATGGATTCAGTTCTAGCATTATTATTACAGCAATTATTGTGCTAATTTATAGCATTAGATAACACTATAATTATGTATGACTTCTTAATTGGAAGTTAGGTAATTGGTAAGGTGCAAAATAAAAAGTTAGATTTTATCAGAGAGCAGCTACTTTCTTAACAGATCAGACATGCAAGCCATTTTGGGGTTTTATATTAATCTGTTAATCACTTAGAAATGCCCTAAATTAACCTGATTCTTAAGAATATAGTCATCATGATTTTCTTCAGACAACATAGCAGTCAGAAAAATGAAAAGAAGTGATGACTAGGACTTTGAAAATGTCTTCATATATTTCCATTGAAATATATGAAATTCCAAATCCATTTTGCTGTGGACAAGGCAGAGGAGCTCTACCTCATCACTTTTCTGTAAACATCCTCCAGAGACATCAGTGATGGTCAGCAAAATGTTTCTAACCTTACCTATGGATCAGCTTCTGCTTCATAGTTCCTGTGTGATGCCTTTGCCAGTAATCCCACACTGTGGCAAGTTCCCTGTTCACACAAGCAAGAGTGTTAGGATCAGACTTTCAGTCTCCTGAGTTGGGTCACTCATGTGGGTCATCTAGTGACATATTTCCCCTTTGAATTTAGGATTTGTAGAGTGCTGCTTTAGAATGTTTCTGTGAATTTCCTTTCAGTGTCTTCAGGGAAGACACAGTGGCACTTTTTATTCTTAAAAGCCCATCAGAGAATGATATGATGAAGAAAGAAAAGCTTCATCTTAAGTGGCTTATTCTCTAGCTTACCTGGGCTTTTTTTTATCTGCCCCATGGACAAAGTTCATTATGCAAATGGAAAATGATTACATTATTTAAGTATGACTCTCTACAATGTTCCCCTGTGTGTCCTTGCTAAGCCTTCAGGAGGGCAGTTGTTGACTGGAATCTTTAACTAATTTTGCAAGGCAGCTTTTTGGACAATTCTCACTTGAAGAAGCTACACAATAGAAGCAGGATCCATGTGGCAAGTTAGCTTACAACATGGAGTTACAGTCAGGCAACTTTTCAGGACTTTCCTATTTATGTCTCTGTCACCATGGACAACAAAAATACTTCCTCTTCTACTTTGGTATTATTTCCTTGCACATTATTGTTAGTGCTAAAGGTAATTTGAAATTAAAAATGCTAAAAGCAAGGAGGAGTTAAGTTAATCAGTCCTTCTTGGATTAGATTTGTTCCAGAATATTTAAGAAGTACCAGGACTCCTAGTCACTGCTAAGTTTATATTGTTTGGAGCTCACAATGACGACCTATGGGTCATTGCTTTCATCAGTCTGGACTGTGTCACTGAAATGATTTCTGAATATGTTTTTTGATGTTTGTAGTGAAAAGGATTGGAAAAAAACAACAAAAGAGTTTCTAATGGGTAAATATTAAACAGAACTAATGCAGAACAGCTTATGTTGAAGGAGATAAAACTTAATGAATTATTATAAGTCTATAACCAATATTTTACACCATATCTACTTGCTGTCCTTGTACACACTGGCTTGCACACACAAGACGCAGAGGATACCACTGTGAATTTTACCTATGTATGGATTATTACATAAGTTATATGCTGGGAAATGGGAAGTCTCTTATTCCCTCTGGTCCTATCACACATCACCAGGGAGAAGAGGCTGTCCCCCTCATCATTCCAACCTTCTTTCATGTAGCTGTAAAGAGCAATGAGGTCTTCTCTCAGCCTCCTCTTCTCCAGACTAAACAACCCCAGCTCCCTCAGCCACTCCTCAAAGGACTTGTGCTCTGGGCCCTTCACAAGCCTCACTGCCCTTTTTTGGACACCCTACAGCACTTCTATGTCCTTCTTATATTGAGGGGCATAGAACTGAACACAATGATATTCCTTTGCAAATAGTAAATTTGTTGCTTTCACTCATGATAGAAAACTGAAGTTAACTTTGGTTTAACATTTAATGAAATACTGCTCAAATAATCACAAGGAATAAGGCTGATGACTCACTAAATTAGACCTTTTGGCAAATTACTTAATGACTGACAAAACTTCCTGAACATCTCTACTCATCAATGGGATGTCAACACCACTATGAAAAGTAATGTAAGAAATATGTTATGCCGGCCTAGTGCAATCCCAATGTAGTGTGTTATCAGGTAAAGAGCAAAGAGAATTACTGTTGACATATCTAGATACCTAGATGGACTTACTCTCTAATAATCAGTATAACTCAGTTAATACTTGCATTTCTTAAAGAACTGTTACATAGGACATTATTTTAATTACACCACTGTAGAGTTATTCACTCTGCAGACAACTACTCTGCAGACAGATATCTTTTATGAAAAGAAGAGACAAGGTGCTAAAGGGCATCCAAATCTGGCATAAGATTCATGTAGTGCCAAAAAAAGTCAGTCTGAAACTCAGGCAGCTTTTCTTTGGACCAGAGGCTAGGACTAAGATACCTGTGTTGCTTTTGAGTGAGATCTCAAGCAAAATGGACCTGTGCTAGTGAAGCAATGGACAATATGGGCAGTGGAGTCACAGTGAGGCAACAGGAAAACCAAGAACCACAGTGAATGGCAACCTGTTCTGGAAAGGTGCTGAGTGGTCACATAGGATCAAATTTTTTGCCACACTTAAGAGTTTTTATTGCAGGTAACTAAAAATGAGAAAGAGTAGCTCCTGCAGGCGTATATTGCTACAGTAAGTTCAGAAATGTCTGTTGTTACTGTCCAATTGGAAGGAGAGTTCCACATTTCAATCTTTCTACTTCTTCCTTTCCTACGCACAAGATCTTCCAAGTATATAAGTACCTTCCAAGTGGGTAACCACATGAATAATAAGTCTCATTCTCCCACCTTAGTTTAAAAAAGGAAAATGTTTAGGTGGTTAAATAGTTCACAGAAGTGAGTACATCTGTTTACACAATGGTGGCTATGAGCAGTGGGCCCAGGAAGCAGCTTACTCCTTTTTGACCTCTCAGAATGGATTACAGAAGTTCAGGTTTTCCTAATCAAAGAGAAAAGGGGATTGTGCCCCAGTACAACGTTTCATGGTGGCAGCTGAGTTGTGAGCAGAATAGGGGTAATAGAACCACAGGTTCTGCTGATCTATGCATATCTTGGTTGTTTGCTTTATCTGGTTTTCGTGCTTGTACTGAAAAGCCTTGATGAAAATCTTCTGTCTGAGATTTGGTTTTGGTGTTCAGGTGTGATCTCAGAGGGAATATTTGGATATTTTGCAAAAATCCTGGGCCAGATCCTTATTTTCACTGCACTGGAGTAAATCCACGACTATCCCATTGATTTCAAAGAAGTTACTACAGGTTCACATCAGTGTGTATTGCTCAGAATGTCAGAGCTCTGCTGGGATGAATAGTCTTCAGTTTACATGAAAGTGGCATCACAAGGTCATATAATTTTCCTGTTGTAAGTCAGAATGTATGTTCTGCTTCCTAGTTAGCATTTCTTCTGATGAAGGGGAAATACTTTGTTGATGCTGTAGTAGGTAGTCACGTGTTCAGTTTTGCTCTCAGTTTCACTGGGGATGCCCTCAGATAGTTGCATTTATATTGGGCCTACTGTTGCAATAAATATAAGTGTGAGATCAGTGATTAGCTGCACTTAGCAAAATTATTATTAACAGAGTTAATTACTTTAAATATTAAAATAATTATTAACAGAATTTCATGATAATGAAAGTGAGAAGAGGCTTCACCCTACATATAGGTGATGGGTGCTTTGGAAATGGCTAGTGACAGCTAGAAAGATAGGCAAGCCCCTACATCCATGCAGAAGACTGTCTCTTCTCACATCCAAAAATTCACCGAACAGAAAAGCAGTTACTGTTTACAACCTTCCTGTGTTTTCCTTCAAAGCTTCTCATATGCTTGATATTACAACTTTTGATGGTTAGGCAGTAAATTAAATAGACAATTTCTATAGCGAGATCTAGACTGAGACAAGTCTCTTTCCTAAGGTGTAAGCACTTTTGTCTGGTAGTACTTATATGGATAGAGAAGAGGGTTGCTAATCTGGCTGTAAGGCAGATTCCACAAGGAGTGGAAAACAAAAAAACCCAACCAACCAACCATCAAAAAACCTGTAAGTGCTTCACTTTAGTGGGTAGTATAAAACTAAGGAATCAATGTGTTTTTATTCAATCCTGACCTGTTGCTTAGTACATTGGGAAAAAAATCCATTTCTTTACCCCATTTAATAGTCACTAAAAAAAGCCAAATGTTGTCCAGTAATACCTGATAAGACGAGGGTGATTTTCCACAACTAAATGAATTAAATTATCTGAAGCTAACCCAAATGCCATCACTGAGAAATCTAGATAAAGATGTGATGTAGGGTTTTCCCAGCATTATATTACAATTTGCATAATTTATGGCAGACCCATAATGATGCAAATTGCCATCAAGGAGGATAATTCAGGCCATTGAAATGCCATAAAACTGCAGGAGATATAAATTATCATCCCCAAACTTTGCATTCAAATGGTTGTTGTGAGGGATGAACGTAAACCAGTCTCAATGTTTCCCCCAAGTTTGCTAGGCACAATGCCAGATAGAAATGATTTCATTACAGTAATTCTTTGTTGCTGCCAAAAAAAGGGGAAAAGTACACAGGAGACAATGTAATGTATTGTATTGATCATGTTGATTTGAAAAGCTTATGATCTTGGATTTAAAAAGCAAGAGAATAGAGGTAATAAGAATGATATTATTTGAATCCTTCCCCTTCCCTTTCCTCCTCCCCTTCCCCTTTTCTTTCCTCTTCCCCAGGGGCAAAGTAATTTGGCAGAAAATAAACCCCCTTGTGCTCCAGCTTATCCTTAGATGTTAGAGGAGCAGGGGACAGTGCGACTTAAGATTCTGAGTGATGCCCAATTTTCCCTTCATAGTCTGGTCTCACCCACTACCTGTGTTGGACTCTCACAATTACAGATGAACTAATGCTGCACTGTCTATCCAGCAGTGTCCTGTGAACTCTAATGGCAACACTCAGGAATTTGCTTGCCCTCCAGACCTCTCATGATGAACTGTATAATTTATTAAAGTAATAGATGCACAAATTCTTTTAGCTTGCCAGTGATAAATTCACTGTCTGCAAAGCACATGCAAATGGATTACTATGGCTGGGTTAGATTCATGTGGGATAATAAAAGAGAGTCTACAGAGATTCCTGAGTCTACCAGGGATGCACTTGGGAGAGCCAAGTGTTCAAATCTTAACCAAAGGCATCTTTATTGAAATGAGAGAGAGGCTCAGCCCATTGACTGGTCCTGAAGGTCATCGGAATGGGGTCAACCCTCCGATGGTATCTTCCTTAGCATCCTTTCTCTCTCAAACCATTTTATACTATTTTCCCTTACAGGTGGAGCTGGAGTGACTCTGGTCATACAGTCCTTTATCATGATTCGTGCAAAATTCTCTCACTTTGCATTTGAAGGTATGGAGTAGAGAAAATTCAGTGTGCAAGTTACGTGAGGGCTGGTTCTACCTTGGGAAGTGGGGGAAGGGTACCAGGAGTGGATCTGGTAGGAATTTGAGATGCTCCCCCTGCTCCAAAATCAGCCAAAGAGCCATTAGAGAGAAAATAGATGCGCCTCTGCAGTTAGCATAAAAAAGATATAAGACCTGAGTAGAGCCAGCAGTTGGAAGAAGAGATGAACTGGAGGGGCAGAGCAGTGCTGGTGGCTGATGAGGAAGAAGGGGAAGAAGGTGCTTAAGCAGAAGTTTTCCTCCAACCTATGGCGAGATGGCAGCTGTCCCCCTGCACTCATGGAGGAATGTGGTGGCACACTCCCTGAAGGTGCCAGGAGGGGTGAACTAGGCCAGTAGACTTGGATTTTGCTGCCAGTGGACTCTGATGATGCAGCTGTGGAAGACCCTGGTGCCAGAGGAGGTGGCTGTTCCCAAGGCAGCTTATGATTCTGTGGGAAGCCCACGCTGAAGCAGATCTGGACCTCATGAGAAGGACTCATGAATGAGAGGTTCATGGAGGACTCTATTCCATGGGACTGACCCCGTGGAAGAAGGGGAAGACTGTAAGGAATCCTTTGTTCTGTGGAGGAAGAAGCAGCAGGAGTCATCAGCCTGTGAACTGACTTTAAACCCCATCCCCTGTCCCCCTGTGCCGCTGGGGAGGAAGGAGGGAGAGAAACCGGGAACAAAGGGATTTGTGCCTGAGAAGAAGGGAGGGGTGGAGTAACATATGCAAGCCCTGCTCTGTGTGTGTCTGTGTCCTTTGTGTGTTTGATTAGTGTGAAATTAAATAATTATTTTTCCCCAGGTGGATTCTGTTTTGCCCGTGACCTTAATTGGTGAAGAATCCTTCTTGTCCTTATTCTTGATCCATAAGCTTCTATTTGGCCTTTGTCCTTTGCATCCCACAGTATGTGGGGAGTAGAGTGTATGGCCATGTGACTGTTTTTTTGTTGTCGTGTTAGGCCCAAACCATGACAACTCAGCACACCAAGTTCCCCTGATGTTGCCAACATCTAGGATTGCCTAGGGATTTGCCATAGTAATTGCCCTCCCCTCCCCTCTTTGGTGGGTACTACATGTACTTTGTTCTACGCAAATTCAACAGAGATCACATCATACCTTGCCAGATATACTCTGCATGCAAAAGCAGTAATTATACCACCCAAACTGTACTGCTTTTGCACTTATCTGGTAGTATAACTGCTCACTCCGGAGTTGCTAGGAATGATAATTTGTATTCCTAAAAGAAAAATTCCTTTGGAACCCCCTTGGTTATTTTTAAATTTTGCAGAGAAGTGTGTTGGCTTCTTTTCATTAACTGCATAGGAACTTTAGATTTTTTTAATTTCAGCAATATTTTTCCATGCAAATATACATGGGTGTTACAGCCATATTGTGCTGGTTTGGTGGGTTCTTTGGGAGTGGGAGAGAGGCTGCTGTAGGAAGCTGAGATGCTCCCTCTGCTCCAAAAGCAGAGAGTCAAGGAGCCATTAAAGAAACAATAGATGCGCCTCTGCAATTAAGGTAAGAAAGAATGGAGATAAAACCTGAACAAAGCAAGCAGTTGGAAATGAGCTGAGCTGGAGAAGCAGAGAGGTACTGGTGGTTGGTGAGGACAAGGGGAAGAAGGTGCCCAAGCAGAAGTTTCACTGCAATCTATGGCAAGATGGCAGCTGTTCCCCTGCACTCATGGAGGAACGTGGTGGAAAATTCCCTGAAGGCTCCAGCAGAGGTGGACTTGGATTTGCCAGCAGTGGACTTGGATCATGCAGCTGTGGAAGAGCTTGCGGTAGGAGAGTTGACTATTTCTGAAGCAGCCTGTGACTCTTGGGCCTGTGAAGAAGCGAGGGGTGGGGTAACTTATGTTAAACATATGTGAATGTATTATAAAGCTAATGCAGAATGTTCAGAGGAAGGCCACAAGGCTGGTGAAGGGTTTAGAGGGGAAGCCATATGAGGAGCAGCTAAAGGCACTTGGTCTGTTCAGCCTGGAGAAGAGGAGACTGAGGGAGGGAGACCTCATTGCAGCTACTGCTTCCTCATAAGGGAAGGAGGAGGAGTAGGCACTGACCTCTTCTGTCTGGTGACCAACGATCAGGACCAAGGGAAGAAGATGTGCAGGGGGAGGTTTAGGTTGGATATTAGGAAGAGATTCTTCACCCAGGGTATGGTAGAGCTCTGGAATAGGCTCCCCAGGGAATGAATAATGGCACCAAGCCTGATAATAATCAAGAAATATTTGGACAATACCCTCAGGAACATGGTGTGAACTTTGGGGTTGTCCTGTTCTGGGGTGGGAGTTGGACTCGATAATCCAGGCTGTCCAAGGAGGTGGTTGAACCATGATTCCTGGAGACATCTAAAAAGAGAGATGTGGTCCCAGGGTACAGAGTTTGGTGGTGGATGTGGCAGAGTTAGGGTAGTGGTTGGTCTCGATGATCTTGAATGTCTTTTCCAACCACAATTATACTATGCTACTGTGATACTGTGAAGTAAGCACTGCTCTTTGAGTTGTCTGTGTGCATTTTGATTAGTGTGAAACTAAATAATTATTTTTCCCCAAGTTGAGTCCATTTTGCCCATGACCTTAATCAGTGAAGAACCCTCCTTGTCCTTATTCTTGATTCATGAGCTTCTAGTTGGCCTTTTTCCTCTCCATCCCAGTGTCTGTGTGTGTGCGCACTGAGTGAGTGGTCACAGGGCTTGTTCTTTGTTGTTGTGTTAGGCTCAAATCACAACAAAAGTGTTATTCCTTCCTGTGTCCTCCAGAACCCCAAAGTTCTACAAGTATCTACTATAAAGGCTGCATATTTTGGTACTCATTTATTTGGAGTTATTGCAAAGTGATCTGAACATGGTATTTGGCAACCGGACATGGACAAATAGTTCTGGGACCATGTTGTCCTGCTTGAGTAAGGGATTAGAGCAGTTGACCTTCAGAGGTTCCTTGCAATCTCAGCCATTCTGGGACTCTGTGGTTTTAATACTTGCTTATTGTGAATGTACTTAAAACAAGGTTAGCAGAAACTCTCCATGAACTTTAAAATAAATAGTGAATGATGGCAAGAGTGGAGAGAAAAAATCTTGGAGCAGGCCATCCTGTCAGCTTGAGCATGACTCACATATAGGGTGTGTGAAACAGATATATTTCTGCAACATTTGGTTCTCTGCTGCCATTGCAGCTACTGCTTCCTCATAAGGGAAGGAGGAGGAGTAGGCACTGACCTCTTCTGTCTGGTGACCAACGATCAGGACCAAGGGAAGAAGATGTGCAGGGGGAGGTTTAGGTTGGATATTAGGAAGAGATTCTTCACCCAGGGTATGGTAGAGCTCTGGAATAGGCTCCCCAGGGAATGAATAATGGCACCAAGCCTGATAATAATCAAGAAATATTTGGACAATACCCTCAGGAACATGGTGTGAACTTTGGGGTTGTCCTGTTCTGGGGTGGGAGTTGGACTCGATAATCCAGGCTGTCCAAGGAGGTGGTTGAACCATGATTCCTGGAGACATCTAAAAAGAGAGATGTGGTCCCAGGGTACAGAGTTTGGTGGTGGATGTGGCAGAGTTAGGGTAGTGGTTGGTCTCGATGATCTTGAATGTCTTTTCCAACCACAATTATACTATGCTACTGTGATACTGTGAAGTAAGCACTGCTCTTTGAGTTGTCTGTGTGCATTTTGATTAGTGTGAAACTAAATAATTATTTTTCCCCAAGTTGAGTCCATTTTGCCCATGACCTTAATCAGTGAAGAACCCTCCTTGTCCTTATTCTTGATTCATGAGCTTCTAGTTGGCCTTTTTCCTCTCCATCCCAGTGTCTGTGTGTGTGCGCACTGAGTGAGTGGTCACAGGGCTTGTTCTTTGTTGTTGTGTTAGGCTCAAATCACAACAAAAGTGTTATTCCTTCCTGTGTCCTCCAGAACCCCAAAGTTCTACAAGTATCTACTATAAAGGCTGCATATTTTGGTACTCATTTATTTGGAGTTATTGCAAAGTGATCTGAACATGGTATTTGGCAACCGGACATGGACAAATAGTTCTGGGACCATGTTGTCCTGCTTGAGTAAGGGATTAGAGCAGTTGACCTTCAGAGGTTCCTTGCAATCTCAGCCATTCTGGGACTCTGTGGTTTTAATACTTGCTTATTGTGAATGTACTTAAAACAAGGTTAGCAGAAACTCTCCATGAACTTTAAAATAAATAGTGAATGATGGCAAGAGTGGAGAGAAAAAATCTTGGAGCAGGCCATCCTGTCAGCTTGAGCATGACTCACATATAGGGTGTGTGAAACAGATATATTTCTGCAACATTTGGTTCTCTGCTGCCTGATAATAATCTGTTGTTTTCAGCTGTGAAAAATACAGGCATATGAAAAGTCAAGAGTTTTCCAAGGACCAAGGTGCTGGCTGCTAAGTATGTCCTGACTTTGGTGCATGTGATTGGCTATAGATAGAGCCAAAAGCATAAGAGGCGTGAACCAGTGTTATACAGGACTTAAAGGTGCAGAATGTGAGGTTAGCCAATAGTCTGTTCCCCATTTTCTTTGCCCAGAAACACTGCTACCTGCTACTCCAGAAAACCTGGGTGAGAAATTCTTGTGCTGCTTGGATGACTGGGGAATGGGGGACGCCAGTGGGGATCACAGAATCACAGAACCACAGAATCTTAGGGGTTGGAAGGGATGTCAAAAGTCCAACCCCCTTGCCAGAGCAGGATCACCCAGAGCACATCACACAGGAACGTGTCCAGGTGGGTTTTGAATGTCTCCAGAGAAGAAGGCTCCACAACCTCTGCTGTCCTCCAATATGACTGCCAATATGACTCACTCTCTCTTCTGTAACGTAAAACAATACAGATATTTATTTATTCATTTGTATTTGTGAACATTTTTAATAGCCTTACTTTTAAAATAATCACAGAGTTGTTTTTCTTTCAGATTAGATGAAAGTTTGAAAAGAGATTTGTAAAAATTTTGTATTCTCCACAAGGACGCTTTCTCTTGATGGGATGTCTGAGATGGCCTGAACATCGGTATCAAAAGGAGAATGAAATTATAGTCAAAGAATTTCTATATTTATAAGTGGTACAGGAATGACAGTTTATTTCTTCAGAAAATACTTAATTACCTGGCAGAAATAAATACCAGACGCAATTACTGAGGCAAAGATTTTAGAGATGGTAAGAAATTTAGATAGATGCCAAAATTCAATATCCACTTATAGGGATAAGGTGAACACAAATTAATTTAGATATGAAAGTCATATATTACCTAGTTTCATTAGAAAAACCCTGAGCAGTTCACAAACTGTAGTGATGAGACAGCAAGTGAAAGGCAACTTTTGTAATTGTCTTGTATTTTGCCATGAAACACTGTCTACTACTATAAAAACCCCTTTCCAAATGAGAGACAGACTACCAGAAACTTACTAGGGCAGTTTTACATTTAATCTCGGTTCTGTATTCCCTTGATTTTTTTTTTTTCTGTGGTGGTACTAATAATACGGATTTAATTTTCTATTTGGTGGCACTTATTATGTGCCAAGGCTGTACAATTTCAAGATGAGTTTCCACATTGTAATTTTTCTGTGTAGTGATTAAATGCCATGTTCTTCAGCATTGGTGTTTTGAAACCTCCTATTCATTTGTTTTTGTTGTGTCCTACTGAGGACCAGTAGGATGCAGTCTATGACTAAGTTCAGGTGACCAGCAAGTGCAAATTGAAGAAACACCATAGTTGTCCCTTTTTTTCCTCTCCTGCTCATGCATACTGATGCCTCCTTCTGACAGTGTGGTTCTCTTTGAAGTAATTTCTTATTCTGTACTCCCTTACAGACCATTAGAGTGTCATTGTTATTTCACCCCCTCAAGACACTGAGTTCCAACTGTGTTTGCAGAATCTGTTCAAACCCATTTAATTAATCAGTTCTTTAAGATGTCCTGAGTCATGCTTTTAGGTTCATTCAATGCTTAGGGACTTCTCAGCCAGTGGGTAACTTGCTCAATTAAATAAAATGGACTGAAAAAGTGTGTCCACAGAGGTAGTGAGAATGAAGGAATAATCTTGCTGGGATGTGGGTGACCTAGGATGAGCACCTTCTAAAATTGAAGACAGGGGAGCTATTTTAGAAGTGGCAGATGACTTCTGAGAATGGAAAAACTACACTGTGCTACTGTCTATAGTAGTAAATGAAGAATCTGTTTCTTGTTACATCTAGATCTTGATTTGCCCTCTTTCTTTTGCTACTGAGTTAGGGTAATAGTAATGGGAAAAAGCATGGCACAGGAGATAATCTCAATCAATGCAAACTACTTTTTTAATTTGAAGTCACAATACAAGTCAATACAGAACAGAGAGCTGGATCCAGGACTGATAGTGACTACTGATCTGCTCTAGTCACTCTTTCACCTGGAGCAATGGAGTATCTCCATGCAGTGCACAAATGCCAACAAGACATCAGAAGAATGCATGCAGCTAGCTTTTCTTTAACCATTCCTGATGACCAGGATAAAGCAATAAAAAATTTAAGGGTGTGTAAGTCTGCTTACTGGGACTTCTGAGTTTCTGTGAAGCCAAAAGCGTGCTGACAGAACAAATCTCTGCTAAAAGCATTGTCTATTAAAAATAATCACAAAGCTGAGATCCTTCTTTCTGAATGCTTACATTTTTCTCTCACATGAAGAGCTGCTGAAGTAGTGAAATGATGCAATTTTAAAGGAAAATGTAGTATATGTAAAGATGTAAACATAGATCTTTGTCTTGTATTCTTGAAATGCCACTATTTAGTGGTGCAGTTCATTCTAACCAGAATAAAGCACTCAGCATTCATGGTGGTTTCCATTTTGAACAAAGACTGTACATTTTTTTGTTAAACTGAGATCTGAGATTTTTTTCCCCTCTTCCTTCTAGTTTCAAGGACAGATAATTAATTAATTAATTAATCAATTGCATGTCTTTAACCCAGTTTTATTGACTGAAATAATTTTCCTACATACTTCTAAGCAGGAGGCCAGAATAAAATAATTCATTTTTTCACTTTTCAAGAATTACTTGGTTCATGCAGTTTTTATCTATGGTAAATCCCACGGGTCACAACGGAAATCAGGGCCAAATATTAAAAATGCTGTGGTTTTTAAAGCAATCTATTCTTGGAAGAACTAACAATTTTCATGGATATGAGTTAAGAGTTAACTTGTAGAGCTGGTCACGTAGCCTGGGCAGACATGAAATAATTTGTTACCTGATGTTTTTGTGGCAGTGGATTGCCTATACTTAGGTTTCATTGACAGGACAATTCTGTCTATTTTAAAGGTCAGTGTGAGTCCTTCTAGTTCTGACATGATTTATATGCTGTGTTTCATAAGCCCTTATTTTTTGTATTTAGGGATGCTTTGGCAGTAGTTGTGTGGAAGATGTGAACAATTTTGACCTCTGATTTGTGCAGAGGTGGTATTGCTCCTATGGCACGATAGAGAGTTGGAATATAACAACTTTTAACATTCTATATTTCATATTCAGTTATGTTTTAATTTATGACAGACTCGGTGACACTCTAAAATATCTTTCACATCGATAGTTTGCCTGTTACTATTAATTACCATTTTATACCTTTATTATTTCACAAAATTTACAAAAGGGTCACTGCATCTCTGCAGACAGTTTTACAATCAAAGGTGCTTGCTTGCCTGTTTCTTGCATTCTGTTAAATATTTCTTATTCCCTCAGACTGCACTACAAGGACCATTTCACTGTCCCCTTTGGCTTCTGCATCTTGCTTCCACCGTGAACAGACAGGTAATAACCATTCAGCAGGGCCATTACGTCTTCTAAAGACTATTATCAAAATGGTCATTATACATAATGGAGATTATTACAGGCAGCTTGAGAGATCTTTTAGATACATCTCTACAATAATAGGTAGCCCTTTTTAGCATCACACATTGGTGGGAATAATACTAGGGCACAAAACACACAGGAAATATTGCTTTTTATGAAAAGTTTTGTAGTTTTTAATTTCTTTCCAGGATTGACTTCTGGATTAAAATGATATTTATACAACATCTATGAACACTACCTGTTGATAAGTATATCAAACTATAAGTGTAACAGTGAAGAATTACAAGTTTAAAAGGTAGAGAAGGTATATTTTCTTCCCTAAAGCTATGAAGTTATGAAGAAAATAGAAATACTGTAATACAGCAGATTCCTAGGAAGCTATATACCTTACAAAACAGTTAGAAACCAATTTTCAAAGAATCTCAACCTGCTCCTCTGTGTAAAAAGAGACCATATGAAATCCTGTTGTTCTTTTTATAACAACATTTGTTTTCCAAATTATCATGTTTCTTTTTCACTTTAAATTTGAATTGCAAAAACTTGGCTAATCCAAGAAATATCTCCAGGGAAGTTGAGCCTAAATCTTGAAGGGATGTGTCTTTTCTTTCTACAATTTTGCTTTTCCATCCACAGCACTTACAAGAATGCTGTTTGTAACCCTTCTTCCGTGCTAATCTGGCATACTGCAAAGAGAAATGCCCAACAAACTAAACTGCATTTACATCCTGCGTTTGGGAAAACGGGTTCTGAAGAAATGCTGTGCCAAAGAATGCAGTGCCTGGTGAGGGGGAGGAGGTGATGAATATTTTTTTCCGCTTCTTCATGACTCTCACCCAGAGGAGCCTGGCATTATTTAGACACATAATTTAAAATGTTCTGTGTTACGAGGCATAGCTCCAGTGTGTCAGATTTATTGGAAACTATGTCTCTCTTCCTCTCAATTCTACTCTGTGTTTGAATCACAGTTCAAAGCAACCCTCTTCTAACAAAAGCTGAGTAGATATGGGATCATTATGAGTATTTTCGTTGTCTTGATTATCCCTGCTACATGCTGGTTATATACCTTTCTTCTTATAGAATATTCTCTCTTCTGCCCCGCCCTCTTTTTTTTTTTTTTTTTTTTTTTTGGGGGGGTGGGGGGGGGGAAGGGATATATATATATATATATATGATCTGCCTACTTTATTTCTAATAATGGGTCTTATTCTTTGAAGGAAATAAAAAATGGCCTCCTTACCTAACCTCTTACTTTCCTTCCTCTGTCATATAGTTAACTAACTTCCTTTTTAAATTTTGCGGCAGCTGTGTGTGTATCTCCCAAAAACATTGTATTTCTCATCACACTGTTCTTGGTGAAGTAGTCCATCCTTCTCTAAGTTACACCATCTCTTTCTGACATAGCCCTGGCTGACAGGAGAGTGCTGACATTTGAAATGTCTGAAATGCATAGTGCAAAAGCAACTCAGGGAATAAAAACTGCAACCAAAAGGTGATCAGAAGAGAGAGTCTGCCCTGAAATATATTTTCCAGAATGCTACTTAATAATGGAAGCAATTTTTAGAGCCCTTTAATCCGAATCCATTATCCTCTTGTAGCCTTTTAAGGTCAGACAATTTTGAGAACCTAAATGTGTGTGTGGCTTGTAGAGGGGCAGAACAATTACACCTGACCTAACTTTCACTTTTGTGCCTTGTGCAGTGCATGTGAATATGAAGAGAACCTTTCTGAGCAATTACAACAACTACGTTTTCATGTGTCTTGCCTGTTATAGAAAGGCTCTTAAGTATTCCCATCCTGTGGTTTTCAACAGTTCTTCCTTTCTCTTCTCAGCTGTCCTGCAGACATCAAATACATGACTATCATTGTGTATCCAGTCCTCACTACCTCCAGAGTGCAAGCATCCAGGACCCCAAGTTTTTTTCTGTAATAAATCTCACAATTTGTGGCACCAAGCCATTTGTTGCCTAGGACTTTTGATATTAATAAGTTACTGTGCCGAGTGACAAGAATTGACCAAAAAGAGCTGTTTTGTTCAAAACGCCACTGGAAACAGAACTCTGAAGATAAACTTACTCAGAAAACGTTTCTGCTTTGGGACTGGTTACTTTCAAGCATCTGAATCTGTGACTTCCTAGACAACATGATAGCATATGCCAAGAATAATGTTTCAATCACATAATATTGTTGTGGTTGCGAAGTAATTTTCCCCCCACAGTATACATAGGTGTCAGATGTGACCCATTTTGGACCATATTCATAACTAGCACTGAAGAACTGTGCTAGTTAGAATGGAACAATGGCATAAAACTTAGTAAAATTCAACTTGTCTGCCTCTGAGTGTTGGTGCATGCAGGTACAGGGAGTTAAGTTGCTGTGGCTGCTTGGAAGGCATGTTCTTCCCCTGACATACTTTTTATCATTAACAAGGGCTTGGACCAGTTCTGTGATTTCTGTCAGGTGAAAAAATAATTGTCAACAATTAATAATACCTGCATTAATTCAGGTTAGCTGAGACGGACTGCCACACTTAAAATCACAGCCAGAAAGCAGTCATGTTACAACTATATCTGTTCTTTGCCTCATTTGCAGCAGCAAAATGGGTGGGTGGAACAGGGACAGTAATAGGAGGTTTCTTGATAACTTCAGCATCAGTGAGACCTTTTTCCTGGTGGCAGAGCCTGAGTGGCTTAACTGCATGAAATCCAGGAATTGTCACTTCACTTAACCAGTGGCTTGTAGATTATTTGAAAGAGAGAAATGAAATGTATGGTGGGAAGGCAATTTAAATAGAAATAAGATTCTTATTTTTTTGAGTCTTACCTATTCAACCAATTTGCCAGTTTAGGTCTGCAGGAAAAAGCATTTAACTTGCTGGACAGCCAAGCCTCAGTGCCCCTTACACAGCTGTTAAGTTAGGGGCTGTAAACGCTTAGCAGTATGTGAATTAGTTTGCTAGTTTGCAGCATCCTTTGACTCTGATGGAAAAAAGGAGGGGGGCTGGGAGGCGGGAGAGAGAGAAAGAAAGCCTGCCAGCTATTTGTGAAGTAAATGTTCCCATTTCTTTTAAAATACAATAGTGAAGGTAATTTTGTCACATGCATCTGTTGCTATCACCTCTCACTTTGTGCTGAAGTGCTCACCAGAGCATTTACAGAAGTGATTCTTCCTCCCACCCCTGACATCTGCCACCGAAAATGCTGCATTATTCATCAGCGTGCTAATGGCAGGTGATGAGATCTTTTCACGCTACATCCCTCTCAGTAGGTGTTTATTACTCTGTTCACCAGCAGCCCTGCTATTACTGCGGGGCCAGAAGAACTCTACATACTTGCTTGACAGGTAATGGGAAACGTGCTCTGTTCACTTGGCTCACAAGTGCAGATGAAGGTTATTACTAGGGCAGCTGCAATACCATGGGTGCAAAGAAGACGGTCGCTTTAAGTGAACAGCTTAATTCTGGAAATCCATACAAATCATGTCTGCACCGTGATAATCCATCTTCTTTACCTTCTATCATTTCAGCAGTCATCATGCTGTAATAATTTTCTCCAGGTTCACCTGTGCTATCTGTGAATAACAGAGTGGGGTGGGCAAGGGGTGGGAGATGGAAAGGAAGATGAGTTTGGCTTCATGTCTGATGATCACACTGGTGAGGAATTTATCTCTGTCTAGTAAACAAGATGCTGCCTTGTGTGTATGAGCATGTGTGCATGAATGTGTGTGCCCATGCAAATATTTGTGTGATGAGGAGGGGACAACCTTGCAATCAGCACTGAATGTGTGTGTGTTATTTAAAAAAAACCAGCCTGACAAGAAAGGCAAATTTCTACTGATTTATTTGAAGCCTTATGACAAAAATTACAGAACATAAACATACCAGAGCACAGGGAAAACTGAAGGATGAGAAATTGTTTTTAATCCAGAGAAGTCAGTTCACTAACAAGCTTTCCTTAGTTGTCTTCCTTCTAGGTTTCTCACTTAGAAACATTATACTATCCTGAGCAATCCATAAAAAACCCTCACACCACACCAGGAACAGCCAGAAAGCCATTTAAAGAAACAGCGTCATTTTCACATAAGAAGTACAACTTTGTGAGCATAATGTTTCCTTTTCTAACACAAAAAGTGAGCTGGGTTTGCAGAAATCTCTCGAGTCACTTGAGAAAAATGATGTGGTAAGGCATTGTGTTTTTTTAGAATGTATCTTGCCAAAAATGAAAACTAGAGAGATTTTGAGAAAAACAAAACTGGCTGAACTTTTATGTGTTACAACTGCTGAACTACACCTGTTTCCTTTTTAGTACAGTCTACAATAATAAAACAAAACCTGAGATGTGAAAGAATGATTTTTTTCTTCTCATCAGTCCTTACCATCCTGTTTCTTATTGCCATGTAACAAATGCAGGCAGTTTGTTATGCCTAGTAGAGGAAAAACGCCTTTTAGCAAGGGCGACAAAAGGTAAAGGAAATAACTCCAAGCATTTCAGGTATCTGTTTTCCATCCCTCAGTTTTTGGAAAGCACACATTTTTATCTGCTAAGTTTCTGTATCAGTTCAGGCTACCTAACTTTTAGATGGCCACTATAGACTAACATATATATTACTTGCAAATTAAAAGGAAGCATAACCAATAGATGAGAAGGAAAATTAATGCAGCTGTAATTTCTCTGTTTCAGTATATGAATTAATTCCAAGATAGCTTTAACTGAAGGGTTTTGTAAGTTGCTGACAGAGTAAGGAAGAGATATCATTCTCCTAAGATTTAATATGAATTCAGTTCATAATAAAATGATGCCATGGATGTATTTCCTGTGCTTGGAAATGATTATTTTAAATATTTTTTTTTGTAGGAAAAAAATGCCATCGAAGGAAATTTCTGTGTGCAACCAAAAGGAGGTAACTCCTGCCTCTCTCACTGCAACACATGATGTCACCATTGCCATTTAGATGCAATTGTGATAAAAACGTAGGTTGTTACTTTGGGCTCAGCAGGTGTTTGAGAGGAATTACATTTAGGAAATCACTCTTTGATAGAGTGTTTTGTTGTTTGTTTTTTTCTTACCTCTTATATTAAAAAAACCCAACAAAACACCAGTAAAGATCAGTATTTGTGCTAGAAACACATCTAGGTTACATAATGCTGAAGTTGAGAAGGAAATAATGGCCATGTCCTTACCCTAACTTCCTCTTCAAACTGGCAAAATAACAATTTGAACATGTGAAAGCACTCAGTTTTCTTTAGGTACATATAAATTTTTAAGTTTACCAACAGAGATATGAAGAGACTAGGACAGGAAAAGGTAAATAAACCTAAAATTCAATAATAATGTTATTATGTTATTGAGGAAAAAGAAAAAGTGACCTACAAAAAAGCTAGGAGAATCCACACAGAGAAAAATACATTTCTAATTAATATCAACTTCCTTTCCACTTCTACAAGGAAAGGACTGCAAATTCTTGCATCCAGTCTGCTGCAGTTGACATTCAAGATTGCCGTGAAAAATTTGTCAGGAGTATTGTAAAATGCACAGCAAAAATACTGGAGAAAGATGAGAGAATTTATTTCACATACAGGTTTTAAAATTGTGGTAGCACAGTCGAGAATATTATTTTGGACTCCTTTCAGAGAGTCAAAGATAGGTAGGAAGGAGCCAACACACTGCTGCAGCTGAACCATTCTTCTCACTCTCTCAGTCATCAGTGGTTAAGTGAAGAGGACCTGTAAACTCCTCCCGTCCATCAGAGCGGGAACATTCCCTCTCCAACGATCTAACAGAAACGTTTAGGAAAATTATTCTCTAACTACATGGTAACTGTAACTGGCTAAAGAAATTTCTCACTGAACTTTTTAGGAAAATCTTGTCTTTATTATGATCCACAAGGAATAAAATATTTAAAAATGCCATTTTTGAGGATGGAACTTTTTTGAATGGTTTTGATTTAATATAATTTGTGGTCTTTTTAATTTGTTTGTTTGTTTTTTTTTTGTTTGCTTTTTTTTTTTTTAATTATATTTTTTTGTTTTAAACTAATGCTCCAAAGGCAAAACATAATGTACTGCTGTTGTCCAACAATATCCTTATCCACTGAAAGCATGTATTTTTTACAATTTTATATGAAATTTTTCTTGGGTTCATCATATTTTTTTATCCTATTTTTTTCATCCCTGTCCCCCAAAAGTACCAGAAATTTCAATGAAACGGGGAATTTCATTTCTGCTTCTCTTGACTTTTAAGTCACATTTATGCATGGCCAATGGAATGTAATCAGGAACAGTTTTTAGCCTGAAAAAATAATTCCTTATTCCCATGGCACCTTGATGTTTCTATGGTCCATGTTGACTGTGCTGACTGTCACTGTAGACTACAGAAGCTGCGGAAATATTCACATCTGCTGTTAGGCTAACTACAGTTTGTGTGGCCATTTGCATTACTAGGAATTGCTGTGACTTGCAGTTTCATGTGTTTGCTTTCTCCAGCTATTCTTATTGCTTGTAGATGACTGCACAGGATAAACCTAAAAGAATAATCTGTTTCCAGCAATTATTTAATCTTACATACATTTTTGTAAACAATGGATTGTATCAACTGTGAATGATTTTAGAAACTGAAAGTGATTTTGGAGAAACTTGGTTGATCTCACAGTGTTGACCTGATTTACAAGGACTCTGACAATAAAAGAAGGTATGCAAATACAAAACAATGAAAAGAGAAAGCCACTCACACAGGAAAATCCCCATTCCTTGGGCAGAACAACTAACTTCAGGGACAGTTTAAGTCTGAGTTCTGAGAAGGTCGAGGACTTATAAACTCTAATGCTATTTTCTTTTCCTTTAACTTTACATACTCTATATCCAGGTTTTCACTGTCTTGTAGTGACTGTTGCACAGCCATGGTGGCAAAACCACTTTTATTAAAAAAAACCCCAACAGACAAAACCCAAAAGCCACTAATGATGTAAAGGGAAATTTGAATCCGAGAGTTAGTTAGTCGTTGTCAGGTGACTTGCAGACAGAATTTTGAAGAAGGGGTCTTTTTGGACTGGGTTGGTTGTGTTGTTTTACATTTGTGGCTTGCTTGAATGGAGTTTGGGCTTTTTTTGTTGCCTTGGTTTTGTGGCGTTTGTGTGTGGGTTGTTTTATGGGTTTTTCCCTTTTTTTTTTCTGGAAAACAAATCCTTCTCTTCAAAGTAACTCTGAAACTGGAAATTTTGGGGTTGAGAAAAATGACAGCGATGCTGATGGCACTGCTCTGGAGGAAAGAGAGCAGCTTTCTCTGTGGCATTGATCTGTACGCAGGCTGTCATGTTCGCCTTGCCCTAATGTCCTCAGGAGGACTGAGGTACTCTCTTCCTGGGAATGGCAGTCAGGCAAGTTGTCAAGAGATGACAGTCAATAACCATCCACCCTAGATTAAACAAAAGGAGTTGTTACAGACTATCTGTAAAAGGAAAACAATGTTTTCTCATGAGGTATTGTCCACAATGTGTAGAGGCAACTCAATATTTTTGCACTTAACTTGTGGCCCTGTTACCTACACCTAAGTTTTCTCAATAACTAACCTTGCTTCTTTCTTGTTTTGTTAACACTGAAAGCTGAGTGTTTTGAAGTCTTTTCTGAGGAAACATGCTGATAGTCTAAAGCCTGGCATAGCTGATTACTTCTGTACAGCTATACCTGTAGTTATATGGTTCTTGTGTTTTTTCACCCAAAATGCTTAACTTCATATTTCTTTCTTCCTTGTCATGATCTAATTACTTATACAACAAACTTCTTGCATATACACAAAGACAAGCTACTATTATATTCGTTTTCTTTATAATGATAGTAGTAAAATACACATCAGTTAATCCTGAAGCCTAAGCTTGTTTTTGACCTGTGACTAATTCTGTATACATCTTGCTGTATCTGTATCATAACAAGCTTCACTAAATTGCTTGAAATTGTCACAGTTCATAAGATAAAACATACTTATCCCTCTTTGATGGGGTAGAGCCTTTCTGTTTATCAGTCTGAGTCCCACAAAGGGAAGGCTTTCAGGCATGGATTTAGTTTAGAACACAGAAAATCCTGTAGACTTCGACCTGCAAAATCTTCTGATTTCTTCCTGGAATGTAAAACATTGCCTCATCCTCTCTGATGACAGCTATCTTATATCTAGCAATTTTTATTTTTTTTTTAAAAGGAACAATGAAAAAGGAAGTATTTTCTTATTTTTTTTCTTTTTGTTATTTATTTTTTTTCTTATTCCTAATTTTTTTTCTGTGATTAGCAAAAGCTCTGGAGGAGCAGGCTCAAAGTTGCTGTCAAGCAAATTTTTTTCACAAAATAAAAGGTGCTGACAGACAAAAGAACTATGCCATGAAAAATTTATAACCAAATTTCCCACAACAGAAAAGGGGTAAAACCACCTTACACATTAAATGCCAAATCTTCATGCATATCTGCTCCAGTGCTGATTCAATGGCAAAATAACTTTCAAAATGTTTTATGGTCCAAAGAAGCTATAAAGTAGCTACACTTGTCATTTTAGTAGACTAAAATCAGAATTATACTAATATTCAGTGGGCTGACAACAATGTATTATCTTGTCAAGCAGGAGATCTGAGTTTGCAGGAATACATTGTAGGTTAGAGAGAGGAGATGTAAGAAGGATGCATTTAATTACATAAATAATAATAAGAGTGAGGATAAACTATAAAACTAGTTTTACATTCTAGAATACATATAATATGTGGATATACATATTTACATTCATATAAGAATATATATATAAGCTTTCTGCCAAATACCAGTGCATATTCTAAGCTAATTTCTCATCTTTTAAATACCTAATGGCCCTTATTTGCATAACCATATTTTTCAGATTAAAATAAACTGTAAAATACTTTTCAAATTAAAATAAGATATAAACTGATGGGCTCAGAATTTGACCCAACGTGAAAGGATAAGACTTTGGATGTGCTCATTGATCTTCTTACGTTGAGCATGAGTCATTGATATGATACGTCAGTAAAAACCAGATAATCTGATTTAAGGTATATCAAGCAAGTCACTTTCAGTAGAAGCAAAACCAGTATTAATGGTGTCATACAAGGTACTGGTCATACCAGTCACAGTGTCCAAAGCTCTTTACTTTGAAAGGTCAACTCAAACTGGAATGAGTGCATAAAAGGGCAATACCCCTCCAGAACTGAGTTCTGGAAACAGGAGATGTCTTATATCAGAGGACTCTAGACAAGTTTGGGTTGGTAGACCAAGAAAGAGATGACGGATGTATTTACAATCATAATTTCATTACCCCTCTGAGAAAATCCTGTTAATGGAGATTACTGCTGATATACAAGGGCTTAAGGAGTGAGCAATAAAGGGCTGCAAATTTGCATGTTTCCCATTGTTAGAAATCTGAGATTTTAGAATAGCCTTGGCATAGGGGAACACATCAAGCCTTTAGGAAGAACAACAAATCATTCCACTTCTCTTGGTATAGTTCAGTAAATATATAGAGGGTGTTTATGGTGGGACTTTTATGGGATCTATAAAGCTTTCTCCAGATCTAACTCCTTTCAGTTGATGTAAAAAAAAGACATAAGAGAAGCCAGGTATTATACCTGTCACTGGATAATCGCCAAGTGGTTTATGCTTCTAGTTGTGACATCTTTCTAATTATATATTACTGTTTGACTAACCCTTTCAGAATGTACAAAAAACTTAAGGTTCACATAAAAAAAAAAATAATCAGAAAATGTTTCTAAGATAAGCACATGAATAAGTACTTTTTCAAACCATAACAATTTGTAACAGAGTTTTTCTGTTAGTCTCTTGGTAAGTCATGGCTTAAAGAACTAGATTTATGTAAAAAACAAAGTAGAAGGTCTTGATTCTATGGACCTCTGTGTAATCTTTCAGTAATCTTGCAGGCGGACTAGCGCAGGCACTAGATTTTTTTTTTCTTGTGATTTAATTATTGAAAATTGCAATTACATTAATATTTTCGAATTACCCTCAAAAAAGAACAGCTTTAGACAAATACTTTAATTTTATTCCTTACTTTATAAGATTTATTCAGCTTATATTAACAAAAATTAAAATCAGTAATGACAGTCTTTTCGCAATAAAAATATGAACTGTCAGCTCTAACAGAAAAAAATGCCACCACCCAGTCTAATAAAAATTATTTTATTTAGTTTAGGCAGGAAGAAGGAATCTTGTTGCACATTTCTAGCCCTTTATGTAACACGACAAGGGAAAATGAAAACTTTCTAAAACTCCTTTTGATTGTATTGTATGTAACTTTTGTATGCTGTGAATTATCCCAAAAGGAGACATGTATTTTCTCTTTCTTATCTTTCACTTACAAAGATAGCTTTTTTTTTTTCTTAGAATGTAGTAGCAAATGAAACATTCAATGTTTGATAGAATATGGTAGAGTCATTCTCTGTCAAACAGAAAATAAAATCCAAGAGACAATTCTTCCATGAAGTAAAAAACCCAGCAAATTGAAACAGGAAAAGAATAGTTGCCTTTTTTTCCCCCCCCGCCCCCCAAACTATTTATTTATATGTCCATAATATAGTCCTGGATGCCCTGTCTACTTATTAGCTCACTGATTTCTTGTAGCTATCATAACAAATGGGTGCCTTCAGGACATATTGAATTTTGAAGTGGTCACTGGCTTGCCTGATCTACTAACAAAGGCATTTCATGTGAAGAAGACTGGACAAAATCACAGTTAGACTTACAGAAGAACATCAGTTCCACAGAGAATTCTGTGGAAAAATCACAAAAGATATGTTTATTTAATAAAAAACCTACCATACTGTTCACATAGACAGTTGTGTTGTTTTTATAGAAAAAAATGTTGAACTTGCAAGTTTAAAGGTTGAAGGTTGTTTATAGGCTTTTGCTCTACTGCTGGACAACACTCTGCATTCCAGTAAAACAGAAAATAGGTTAAGGTGTCTTTATATGCAAGTGTCTCATTGATTTAAAAATCCAACCTGGCAAGATATAGAATAGGTATTTTAAATGTGCATACTGCATGAAATTACCTCACATTATGGGTAATTCTTGCTTTGTAGCAATTATGTCACTTATGCTTACACTAATTAAGTGTTGATGTGTGAGCACTAAGTTGCAATGATGTTTTTAACTAATGTACATAAATATTCCCTTTAAATTGTAATTGCACTTTGCCATAACTTAAAAGAAGATAGGCTCAACTGGAAGTATGCCATTCTCTTACTTTAAGGAACAGATTACAAACTTCAGACTGTCGGCAAACACAATGCTTGAGTTCCGTATTTTTAACATAAAGGGGGAAATAATCCATTTGTCATGGACATTACAATATCCAATCCTGTCATAAAAAATTATGTATTACCCATTTAAAAGGAGAGCAGATATGTGCAGGGTAAAATAGTTCAGTGCACAAGAGCTGGATATCTTAAACTCGAAGGTTTTGGTGTGACTCAATACACAGTAGACATTAACTGCCCTGCATTTCCATCAAAAGAACAGAGTCAATCTTGGCAAAATTTGTAGTGTTCTACCCATTTGGTGAATGCAAGACTTATGATGGCCTAAAGTTAATGCTTCACTTTTAACACTAGAGATCCAGTGTCTCTTCTAAAAGTGAGGCTGAGGAAGATTCAGAACCAAGTGTTGCCCATAATTCTCGCAGTGCTATGAAACCACAGAGTAACACTGTACTAGGAGACAGATCATAGGTCATTGCAAGCCTGATAATACACATTTTTTGAAAAACAATTAGGTCATCTTTTTTTTTGGAAAAAAAAGCAGCCTTGGTGAGCTAAGAATAAAAGGAGTACTAGTGTTCTTTACCATGTGTGCAACAATGCACATTGACTTGCACTAAGAAGAAAACGAGTGAAGAAAACAATGCTTTTCTGATTCTAGGCAGTGCCAGCTGGAACAACAATTGCAATCATATAAACCTCAATTATACTGAGGAAACAAATACTGCTTGGGAGAAAAAACAAGATGTTTACATGTTAAGTGCTGTGAGCTATATGAAATTCAACCTGTGTCTTCAGTAAAAGATTTGGATTTTTCTGCTTCATTTGAGGACAAATTCTCAGTCAGTTACTGTCTCTCACAGTATCCTTCTGGACAAAACGTCCAGCATACAGCTAGAGAAGTCCATAATAAGCTGGGTGAGCTCAAAGGGTCATAATAAATGGAATGTCATCAGACTTGTGGCCAGGCTCTAGTGGGGTTCCCCAGGACTCATTTTTAGGGCCAGTGCTCCTTTATGCTTTTGCAGATTCTCTGGATGTAGGAATCCAGTGTACATTGAGTAAGTTTGCCAGCTGAACTAAACTAGAAGAAGTTAGACCACTGCTAAACACATCTAGGGATGGTGACTCAACCACCTCCCTGCGCAGCATGTTCCAATACCTGAAAACCCTTTAAATGACAAAGTTCTTCCTAATGTCCAGTTTAAATCTGAGGGGTGACCTCACGTCAGTCTATAGCTTCCTCTCAGCAGGGCAGCAGGGCAGGAGGTGCTGGTCTACTCTCTCTAGTGACCAGTGATAGGGCTTGAAGAAATGGAATGAAGCTCTGTAAAAGGAGGTTCATATTGAACATTAGGACTAGGTTCTTCACTGAGAGACAGGTCAGTCACTAAAACAGGCTTCATTGGAAAGTGGTCATGGTACAAAGCCTGTCAGAGTTCAAGTAGCATCTTGATTCTGCTTTTATTCATATGGTTTTGTTGTAGGTAGTCCTGCAAGGAGAAAGGAGTTGGGTCTGATGATTCTTAGGGGTCCCTTCCAACTTGAGATATTCTATGATGAGGAAGATGGAATTCCTAAGACAAAAAATAGGTGTTTTCCTGCAGTTGTGATTTGTAGCCAACACCAAAATTCTGATAAAATCTCATAGATCTTGCCTGAAGTTCCATCTACATTATTTTATAAATCCAAGATCAATTTCTGGAGACAAAAGAGAGAGCAAAAGAGTGAGAACACTACTTCTTCTGTTGGAAAATGGCTGTTTACCACAATGCAGCTTCACTGCAACCTTCAAAGCCTTTTTTAACTCCAGTGCAGAGAGGAATAAAAAAATCAGAAACTTTGAAAGTTGTCATCAAATAGAATTGTCCTGTAGCCAGCTCTCCTGGTAGCTAAGGACAGCACAAACAGTATTGCCTGTCCTCCCAAAACAGAGAATACAAGATAGAATGACTCAGCACCAGAAGACAGTAACTGACATCACTGATGCAGTTTAGAATGCAGTTTAGATGTAAAAACATTCAACAGTTGCAGGATCAAATGTATTAGTTCAGTTATCCATAAGGCAAAAATGTTGACAGAGGACAATACATGGACTCCCTAAGCCTGCAAAGTTGTTATGTACACAACAGATAAAACACTGAAGCCCAGAGACAAGCTTGTATAAGTCTTAGATCCATCAGGGATATGTCCCCAGTGGCTTGTGGGAATATGTTCCAAAGCTCATAGATGCATAACAACTAAATACTTGTTCTCCCAGGAATTTAAACCTACTGTGAGAGATGTTTGGAGGAATAGACAGAACAACAAAAAAAATCTGTTTCACCAAGAGAAGAAATACTACCATACACAGAGTACATAAATTGCTAGAAAGTATTATCACAATTCACAATAAGAAAATCTTGAAGGCTTTGAAGAGAAACATACAAAACTTAAGGTACTTCTGCTATTTCAATCTTCAGTAGCCAGGTCTCTGTTCTGGTCTAGACAATAAGCCTTTACATTTGCTGAGTTTTTTAGGCCTTAGTAACTTGGGAATTAGCTCTAATATTATTGACAAATTTAACACTGGACATATTATAAGAACAGCCAACAAACGAAAAAATCACCCACTCTTTGCCAAGAAAGTCAACAAAGACATTCTGCAGTCTGAATTTTGATGAATCACCACATTCAGTCCTGATTTATCCAAAATGCTTCACCTGTCTGAAATAGCAGATTTTTCCATGATGGAAAGCTCAAGTATTCCAATAGACTGCACATAATTGAAGTAACTTGGAAATGCATAAAGCGAAAATCTCTTTTCTGATGGGAAGAGAGCAGCCAATACAGAACACAATGAATATGGAAATCCACAGGGAAGAAACATCATGATGCAACATGCAGCTTCTCCAAACAAAAGAGGACCCTGACCTGCAATTCAGTGCAACATTGTGAAGAGCATGAGCACGACACCAAACTGAAATGCCAGGCTTCTCTCCCTGATGACTGAATAATCCATGTTGTTTGTTATCTCAGTCTGGTCTACTAATCCTACTAGTTTAATGTTGGTGTGGATTTTGTCTTGACTCTTACTCCCAGATGTGATCAGAAGATCAGGAGAAAGGAGCTGGACCCTGAAAATGTTTTTCTTCCAGAGCACCCATGCTTTACCAGTGAGAATTTAGGTTAGATATGAACTACAAAAAGAGCAGAGTAGCAAAAGAACAGAAACAAAAAGTAAAATGGCCACTCATGTTGGAGTGGTCTGCATCAAATCTGGATCAGTTCAGAGAATGAACGTTGATTTTCAGAGGCCTAACTGCTTTGCAGGGGAGGAGCAACCCATAGCACTCTTCTTTGTGGAGTAAGTTACTCACATTGTGTTCACATGTTATTCTCTGGCTTCTTTGGCTAGAATAGGGAGTGGATAGAGACATGGCTAAACCTACCCTTTCCTCCCCTTCTGCTTCATTGTCCCACATTAAGCCTGGCATCCATGGTGGAAAACAGGCTTGTATGGGAAGAAGCTGTAAAATAAGGGCTATAATGATTTAGGTCAAATTTAGTCATCTCTCTATAAAAGGTATCATATAGACATTTAACTTAATTTTAAAGATAGGGACAGTAAGAACGGGCCAATGAATGCAAAAGCAGAGTTTGAGCTAAGCTTACTTTCTACATTAGAAATAATGCTTTCCAAACCTGCCAGGTATGAATGTTTGGTGTATTTCTGTAGTATTATGTATCTGGTTTCAACTGTAATCTTATGTGAGTGCTAGACTGTCTGCTGCTGTTAGTGGCGTATCTTGTATCACAGTGAGTGCCACAAAAAAGATTACTCAACTCATGAAGCTGTGCTAGCTACTATCAAATAAACGACATGCATATTGCAAAATACTGACCATTCTTTCTGCCTGTGAAAAATAGGCTTGTCAGGTATGACGACATTTCACTTCAGACTCTGTAACCTCAAGTAACCTGGACTGGTTGGACTGGGAGTATTCCTACTAGTGCTGTGTGGGCCTGGCATTGGCCTTTATGTCCTGAGGTGATGTGAAGACCTTCGCTAGGCTGCTTCTCAAATCATTAGGCATTGTCATTCAAACAACCAGACCCCAGGGTAGCCCTAAAGCAAGGTTATTTCAGACAACTTTGTTGTACATTTTGGAAACCAAATATTTGGATTCTGCTGTGCCTGCTTTGCTCCTTCATGCCATGTGTGCTTTGCAAAGAGCAAGAAATGCAATTGTGCCTTTTGCTTATTTTGAAGTTTATCTGCTTCTCTTTCACACTGGTTTGTGTTAATAAAAAAAAAATTCAAGTTAGTTTTTGGTTCAGATTTTTTTTCCCTTTACTTATTTATCTCTTTCAAAGACTTAGGTGAGTGTTTAGATATGAAGTAATGGAAGAAGTAAAGGTCTGTTGTGTTGGGATAAGGTGTTTAGTAAGCCTCTGGGTACTCAGCAAGGTCCAAGGTCACAAGACATTTCTTCTAAATAAGCACTGATCATCAACAAAGAATTTAGTAGCATCTCCTAAAAGACATCTGAGATGGTAGAAGGTGATTTTGAATGACAAAAAGTTATCTTTGAAAATTTCTAGCTCTTGAAAGTTTCAGAAATTAGAAAACAGTAACTACTGAAGTGGTGTAAAGTAGTGGATGAAGTGCCTTCCCTTCTTCCAGAGAAAACAGGAAGGATCTTCGTGATTACAGGAAAATATGGCTTTTCTGATTCAGCTACATGTTGGCCACTCAAGTAAATATTGATTATATGTCTTTTTCACTGTATCGGTAAGAATTAAATTGCAGCCTGAAAACAAGTATTAAAAATTCTAGCCCCAAAGAAATTTTTGGGGTGGGCAGAAGAAAGGAAAATTATATACTTAGAGCAGAATTTACTTCTTAGTCATATTGGCAGTTCTCACAAATCTGTAACCTGTGCTCTTTTTATTATTATTTTTTCCTTTTTTTTTTTTTTTGAGTGTTTTTTTTGTTGTTGTTGTTTCCTTCCTTAAGAGCCGTTATTTGATATGTGGAAATTGTTTGGTAATTTCATTTTGGAGAAGGTAATCCTTTCTTTGAGTTATCAAGGTGAGACATAGTAAGCTAAGCAGTATCTTTACAGCCTCCCCGTGTTGGTGCTGGGCTTCTTCAGCAAATGGCTGAATAGTTTGTTCAGATCAGATTGTGATTCCTATTTTCTGTGCTGTATGTGACACCTTTGCTTTCTCTTCTGAGCAAGTGGATAATAACACTTCCTTTTCAGCTTTACATGTTGGATTACAACAGGATTACAATGACTATACTCCTTCATGCAAATCTTAAAGCCTCTCAATATACTTTGTTTTCTCTCACCCTTTTCCTCACTTCTCTGTCTCTCTCTTTGCTCAGAAAGAGGGTGAATGAGTATTGAAGGCTCATAATGGCAGATCCAGTAAAGTCAATGGAGACTCATTTCCTTATAAAGACAATATTTCCTTAACTGTTATCACCAGCAAAAGCAAGAAATTTCTGTAGACTATTAAAGTGTTGGTAATCTAGTAGCCTGAAAAATTACCACTGTGAAGAACTATTTGTGAAATAATTGTTTTACCTCTTCACCTAGTTGGTCACTGGACACTGTTGCTTCAGTGATGCTCAATCCTGTGTGGAACAGGAGTTTGGGTCAAAGAAAAGATATGGCACCAGGGGTAGGTACAGTGTCACATCCTTTTTTCATCTCCTTCCTTAGATGACTGAGGGCTGTGAAAGCACAGTCATTACTACTTGATGTTACCAATGTTTTCGTGCCTTTGCTCTCTTCTCTTAATTAGAAATACACATTATGAATTCTTTGCTATACTTTGAGAAGAGGCTCTGTCTATGCTGCCTTTTTCTTTTGTTGTAGTCTTGGCTGTCTTTTTGCTCCTGAAAGTATTTATTTTAATATTCTGCTTTGTGGCTTTTATCATTCATTCTTTTTGACATAAAACTATGCTCAGCTGACATGAATGAGCTTATAAACTTTGTTCATGCAGTCACGTCTTCCTGCTCTCATCAGAGAAAAGTGAGTAATCTCCGGTGAATAATTTGTTAAATTTAGCCTCTTTCTTCCTCTCAAACTACATTATTTCCTCAAATGCATCTATTATTAGACAATGTGGCACAAACACTTAAGAGATTTATTCCATTTATTGAATATGAATATTCAAAATTTGAGTTTTTCAGTTTGGTAGGAAGAGGTCAGGAATAGGACAACACAGCATTTCTCATTATTTTTTTTAAAAAATCTTATTGAGATAAAAGCTTGAGTTGTCACTGTGTTTGTTATGAGGAAATCTTCAGTTTTGCTTTTCAACTTGTTTAATACAGGAAGAAGAGAAAAAAAACCACCAACCAACCCACCCACCCAATATCATGTGAAGGTCAAAGCCATCCGCAAAATAAATGAAGATGAAATCTGATTTAAAATTTTGAAGTTAAGTGGAATATTTTAAAGTGAATAATCAATTCAGTACTTGGTACATTACCCTGTTGAGCACGGCCTATGTTTGCAACTTGGTTCAAAATCACTTTGCACTTCTGCTATGAAATTTTGTCCAGATCTTGCATGCAATGCTATGTAGGGATATATTAGAAGGAACAACAAGAAATCATGCCCCAAGCTGGAGTGCCCTGTCTGTGCTGAGTGTGCAGGTCTTGAAGAGAAGGGGAAAATGGTCTATTTTAAAAGCCTGTTGACTGGAGACATTCATGGATTGAAACTGCACCAGTTCTGCTGCTTGGGGAGAAGGATAGTGGACCTAGCTCCAGTCCCTCCACTCAGGACACATCTTGTGGGAATGAATGCCCTGTGTTTCTCTATGACACATCACAGAGACATCTGGAGTCCACCAGTTCTGCAAAGGAGACTCCAGTCATCTTGCCTGTGCTGGAGAATTTGTGGGGACCTCAGATGGTTTTGTCCAACTGTGCTGTCCTACTTAGGATGGTGGATGTGCTGCTCTGTGTTCAGCAGTTTTTTTGGCACTATTGGCAGCGGGATGGTACGCAAGTGGCAAGTGAGAATTTTTATACAGCAAAGAGAGGGAAGTGAAAGGGACCACACTGATACTTGGACAAACATGTAGATGCTTCATGTCCAGAACATAAGTACACAGAGGAGGGCCTTTTCATATGTTCTGTGGATCTGTAAGGGACCTTCAGAATTGTATCTGGTACAGGTCTCAGCACAAGCCCTCTTTGGCAGCACAGATTGCTGCCATCTATTCACATTTTTAAATCTACCCATCTACCTTCTGCTCTTTTTTAAAAAGGGTAGAAAAGAAGACCGTGGGAACTACTTACCTGTCAGCCTCATCTCTGTGCCTAGGAAAATTATGGAACAGATCCTCACAGAAGCTCTGACAAGGCACATGAAGGACAGGAAGGTGATTCAAGATAGCCAATATGGGTTTACTAAGGGCAAGTCCTGCCACCAACCTAGTGGAGTACATCAGTGAACAAATGAAAAACAGTGCATGTTATCTATTTGGACTTCTGCAAGGCCTTTGACACAGTTCTCCACAACATTCTCCTCTCTAAATTGGACAGATATGGGTTTGATGGGTAGACTGGTCGGTAGATAAGGAATTGGCTGGACGGTTGCACCCAGAGGGTACTGGTCAATGGTTTGATGTCCAGATGGAGAGGGGTGACAAATGGTGTCCCTCAAGGATTCATACTGGGACCAGTGCTGTTTAATATCTACATCAACAATACAGACAGTGGGATTAAGAGCACCCTCAGCAAGTTTGTAGATGACACCAAGCTGACTGGTACAGTCAACATGCCAGAGGGACTGGATGTTATCCAGAGGGACCTGAACAAGCTGGAGAAGTGGACCCATGTGAATCTCAGGGTTCACCAAGGCCAAATGCTAGGTCCTGCACCTGGGTAGGAACAATTATTGCTATCAATACAGGCTGGAGGCTGATGTGACAGCCCTGTGGAAAGGGACTTGGGGATACAGGTAGATGAAAAGTTGGACATGAGCAAACAATGTGCAGTCACAGCCCAGAGCGCCAATTGCATCCTGGGCTGCATCAAAAGAAGTGTACCCCTCTACTCCTCTCTTGTAAGACCCCACATGGAGTATTGTGTCCAGTTCTGGAGTCCTCAACACAAGAAGAATGTGGATCTCTTGCAACAAGTCCAGTGAAGGGCCACAGAAATGACCAAAGGGCTGGAGCACCTGTTTTATGAAGACAGGCTGAGACAGTTGGGGTTGCTCAGCCTGGAGAAAAGAAGGCTCCAGGGAGACCTTGTAGCAGCCTTCCAGTGCCTGAAGAGGGCCTACATGAAAGCTGGGGAGGGACTGTTCACAAGGGTGTGTAGGGACAGGATGAGGGGCAATGGTCTTAAACTGGAGCAGGGTAGAATTGCATTAGACATTAGGAAGAAATAATTTACGAGGGCGATGAAACACTGTAACAGGTTGCTCAGAGAGGTGTTGGAGGCCCCATTGCTGGAAACAGTCAAGGCCAGGCTCAACCAGGCCCTAAGCAACCTGATCTAGTAAAAAAAATTCCCTGTGCACTGCAGAAGGGCTGGACTAGATGACTTTTAAAGGTCCCTTCCAACCCCATACATTCTGTGATTCTATGATTCTATTATTCCCTTTCCATTTGAAGAGCTGATAATAAGTTAAAATCTCATCTGCTTAGAAAATGATTTAAAAACAGTTTCTGCCACTACATTTTTTTCCAGGTTCCCTCGGTGGTCTTAATATTTTTTCTTTTTATTTTAAACCGTGATGTTCTGTTTCCTGCAGCTACTTGAGTGACATGTACAAAAAACAGGTAAAGATCGTTAATATAAGAAAAAACATAAAACTAGCTGCAGAAGGAAGTACTTTCAAGTGTAGAAGGTAGAGAAAGTGGAAGCATAATTTTCTCTGGTCTCTTGATTTTAGATGCCTTTGGTGTTATTTGTAACTGTAGGAGTTGAAAAGCATGTGGACAGAGTTTTATCTTCAAGCTGGTGGTATTCTGAAGGGTCTTGGATCTTTAAAGGGCCTTGAATCTGGGCAGGTACAGAGAAAGGTAACAGAAAAACTGAATATAATTTAGAAAATAAGATAAGTCTCTGGAGGCCAGAGAAATAACTAACGCAGCACCCCAATTATATTTGAAAAGGATCTAAAAGAATTACAGGAAATCTGACCAGTCAGTTTGACATAGATTGTTTAAGTATCAGCAGGTTTTTTCTTAAGGATCAGATGTGGATACATTAAAATAGCACAGCCTAGAACTGAGAATAAGTGTGGCATAAAGATGAGGTTATGAAGTCTAAGTAATTTCTGTATGCAAATATACATGTGTGTGTTTTAAAGATATTACTATTTGAAACAGTGGGAGTGCAATAAATAGTATGAAACAATGCAACTATCTGACAAAATCTCCCTTAAATGTAAGAACTAAGGCATGAAGTCCTCAGAATAGAGGAAAATACAGCAAGTAGTGTTGATGGCTGACTAAATTAGGCATAGGGATAGATGTCTTATCTTTGGTCATTATTGGACACAGCTATGTGTCATCAGCACCAGAAAGCTCTGGAAAACACTCCTGATAGCTTCAGAATCTCCCGATGATTTGTGTGACAGTTTTGCCCATGCGTGTCAGAGGTGTTATACAAAGAATATAAAAAAAAATTATGCCCTTTGTTTCAAAGGACTGAGAAAAATACCCTACTAGATAAAAAACAACCAATCAAACAAAAACATTAAAACATTTTTCTGACATCAAAGTCATTCAGCCTAATGTGTGGGCTATGCATACTGTTGGTGGGGCATGGAGACAAGAACCAATGGAACTCAAAGTTGTAGAGAAGTAAGTACATAGAGAAAAGATGGATTTGAATGTGTGAATGATGTAATTATTTGTTATTTGCACAAAAAGAACACATTGCCTTACAGAATTTTGGAAGCCATATGCCCAAGTCTTAATAGGCTTGGCTGAGGGCAGGGAAGAAGGGCATGATCAGAGGAATCATTTCCGTGAAGTGTAAGACCCCTGTAGAGATTACAATGAGACACGTATGTATGATATAAAACTCAGTCATGTATGCTGGTAGAAATTTAGAGAAAGTTTGTCTGCTTTCAGATACTACTCAGTTAGAAGCCATAGGACTCTGTAGGAAGATGAGAGGGTAATTCTGCCATGTACATAGATGGTAAGCTCTTCAGGTAATATGCAAGTCACAAAACTGGAATGAAGATCTGCATTTTAAGCATTCCGAGCTTCACTATGTAGACAGAAAACATAAAAATTCAGATTTCAGTTCAGATTTTTAAATTCAATCAGGAGTCTAGCTTTCCCTAAGAGCTGGGAAGCACCCAAACTCTCGTGATGAAAAATGCCAGTAATGTTTGCACCAGTAAACTTGAGTTGTTTGTTACCCTTCTAAAGCATTTGTCAGAATTATTAGATCCTACTCTTCTGTTGTGCTGCACATTGAATGCTAAAAGTAATCTGAGTTATATTTACAGCCACTGCTTTGAAGCATTTAGCAACTTGTCCTAGACATATTCATAAAAAAGAGGCAGAGGGTAAATACAGGCCAAATATGACCCTCTCTGTGACATTGTACAGCTGGATGTGAACTTGAAGCAAGCACCTGCTGCAGGGTTACAGTTTTGTGTAGCTCTCTCTCTCTCTTCATCCCTGCCCCCCACCCCCCACAAAAAAAAAAAGAAGTAAAAAGTAATTTAAAATAGTATTTTTTACTCTATTGCCTTGGTTGATAGAGTTGATACTTGGATCCCTCTGCCAAAGAAAACGCTATTAGGTCCTGTCTTTTTGTACATTTGCAGACAGCTCCAGTCCAAAATCCCTGGAATCTTCTGAAATTGTTTTAGTTCTCCTGTGTTAGTTTTCACAACCTATACAAGGTGTGAAGAACTACACATTTGAAGTGGCAAAAGACTGACTGCAGTGTCACATAGAGGTTCACATGATCTAGCGCTACACAGACACTGAAGGAATTAGACTATGACACATACCTGAGCGATTTCTGAACAATTCCTATTACACTGGCAATTTTTAACAGATCTCCACTAGTTGAAATAAACTGTCTTAGAAAGCAGGGTCTCTTGTCCCCTCCACTCGGACATGTCACTACTGTATTTTTTTTATCTAACCAGGTGGCAAAATAGAAGAAGGGAATTCTAGCCAAGTACTATGTTTTAACAAGGTACAACTTAAGATTTAGTTTTAATCAGACCTGTTTGTGCCATGTGTTTTTATGACTCTCCCAGGTGAGCAAAGTGTGGGAAGCCCTGATTAGGTGGGTTGTCTGATAGTGGCTTACTGGAATTCGTAGCTTTCTGTACTGAGAATGGTTCATGTTGTGTAGCTCACTGAGTCTCTCTTATTCATCTCTGACTTGAACACAGCTGCAAGTTCAAAATTCTCTTGCATCCAGCTTCTCTTTTGGTCCTGGGTTTTTGTGCTGCTGTTACCTCCTCAAACAGCAAGTTACTTTCTGGGGGAGCACCTGCTTCCTCATCTGGACAGGAGCAGAGGAAGCAACCATGTCATAGCCATACGTGACACAGGAGGTGGAAGGCTGTTGATGAGAGTGGTCATCCTCTGCATCCTCACAATTTACTGCCTTCTGGGATAGTATCATGTTTGAAAGATTAGTGCAATCAAGGTCTTACAGATTTTGCAAATGCTAGAGCAATAGACTGAATTATATAAATATATATATAACTTATTTTTTTTCCCCAGGGAAAACCAAAAGAACACTAAGTGTTTTATTTGTTAGGGCTGAAATATTTATTTTAAAAGAGTAAAATCTGAGTATGAACAAACAACTGTTTCTGTTCCACTAGAAATAGGAAAAAAATATAAATGCAAGAATAGAAAGTAATCTATGCATTTTCTTTTACGTGCATTTACTCACTTTGGGAAAAGGGAAAGAAAAGCTTTTCAAGTCTTATATGGTGCACTTGCTATTTCCAAGACTGCTTCTCCACTACCTGGTCTCCTGCACAGTAATTTATCATTATATGAATTGGATTAATGCTAACATCAGCTAAACCATCCAGGTGATCTGCCTCACTTTATCACCAGCCCTTGTGTATTTTGGAGACTCAAGGCTGCTCTAAAATGTCCCTGTTTCACCTTTGCATTGTAAAGCTATATACCTGAGGGGCATCCTAAGGGCATTTTGTATAATGCCACTACTTCCTGCTTCCTTCTTCCTAGGGCAGACCTGCTTTCTCTGCTGGGGTGGTTGGAAAGACTTGCAGGAGCCAGCTTACTATTCAGACATGGTACAACAGGGACTGCAGCACCAAACCTGCATTCCTGGTAATACTGTCATTCTTGCCCAAGAACTGCCTGATAGATGTGGAGTCAAGCGTGTGGCATTGCATTTCTAAATTAGTTACGATGGTCCCTGATGAATTTCAGTCTGACCTGAAAGCTTGAGAGCAATGATATGACTGCCCTCCACAGCTGAGATTACTGCCTTTGGATTCAGTTGACTCTTCAGATTTGAGTCGTCTAATTAAATCTGCCCACTTCTCCACACAGATAATTATCAGTCTTTCTATTACTCATGTTACTTCATGACATCCCCTCTCGATGACTTTATTAATTTCAACCAGGGACAGCAGGTGCCAGATGGCAAACCGATGCTGTGTGATACTCAGTATTTCTATCACTTGGTGCTTAGTTTCACCTTGCTCCTGTGCATTAGCCTGATGGGGATGATTGCTTTGGTTCATGCTAATAAGTTCTGGAGCACAAGAAGTGATAATGTGTCATCGCTTTGGAGTAGCAGTTTAAAGGCAATGAACATTGTTACTGTCTGTATAAAAGGGGCTGACTGTAGCCTCTTAGACTTGTAAGGAAAAGAAGAGATTTTATGTCTGCTCTTTTATGTATCAGCTTTCAATTTCAATGAGTAAATTAAGTACTCTTTAGGTTAGGCTGCAATTTACTAGAAGAACCTGGACTTGAGGTTTAATTATATAGACCACATTTTTTTTTCCATATGAGGAAGTTTGACACAAATAGGCAGTGTTCACTACTTAACAGATGGTAGCTGCAGTAGCCACTAGAAGGTGCATTTTGAATTTATCTTCAGCACACTTTGCAACTAAGAGAATGGGATTTGGGCAAGTCTGTTTTCCTTCTGTAAAAAAAAAAAAAGAAAAAGAAAGAAATTGAAAGAAGAATAGACAAATACTTTGTTTATTTATTGCCAGAAGAGGACCATTAGGATTCAGTGCTGTGTTTCCAGGGCATTCCAGAGACACAAACAGAAAATACAGGCTAATGCATTCAGTTAGACAGAGATTTTAAAGTCTAATGCATGATCTAAATATGTATCACATATGCCCACTATTTATTTATCTATTCTACACACTGCAGTTAGACAGAGAACTAACTATTCCAGGGCTCTAATCCATTTACAAATGTGCCTCCTGCAGATGCTCTGTACTTGTGTGGGTTAGATGTAGGCAGTGTTATTTGGTTGCCTTTCAGATTCCTCTCATTTTTCTCCATATCATTCTCCACTCAGTTATTATCCTCATACCTATAAGCCTCTCTGGTTAGGAAGCCCAAATAAAATTAAAAGATCTTATGCTTCAGGACTCGATGCTGCCTAATCCCTTCTCTCTAGAGTGCTAAATATACCTGCCTGTTTGTGAAGTGTTTCCATTTACGACTACAAATTGTAAGGCTTGTGCCGTACGTCCCTCCTTGGTTTGAAAACATCCTTTCCAAAACAGAACAAAGTAAACAATCAATTTAATAAATAATTAAATATAATTAAGGGAGTATTCCATTATGAATATTATTTATTTTAACAAAGAAATAAAATCTTTATCATTTATTCAGAGGACTGTTTTGTCCTTCTCAAAGCTAGCACTTGAGGGAAGCACTGTGCAATGCAAAATGTAGCTTCACAGAATCACAGAATCATGCTGATTGGAAAAAACCTTTAATATCAAGTCCAACCATTAACCTAACTCTTCCTACACCAGTGCTAAACCATGTCCTGAAGCACCACATTTACATGTCTTTAAACACATGCAGGGATGCTGACTCAACCACCTCCCTGGGTAGTCTGTTCTAGGGTTTTATTAACTTTTCAGTGCAGTTTTTTGAATATCCACTCTAAATCTCCCCTGGTGCAACCTGAGGCTCTTTGCTCTTGTCCTACCATTACGTACTTGGAAGAAGAGACCAACACACACCTCCCTACAACCTCCTTTCAGGTAGTTGTAGAGAGCGATAAGGTCTCCCCTCAGCTTTCATTTCTCCAGACTAAACAATCCCAGTTTCCTCAAATGCTCCTCATAAGACTTGTTCTCTAGGCCCTTCACCAGCTTGGTAGCTCTCCTCTGAACACCCTCCAGCACCTCAATGTCTTTCCTGCAGGAAGGGGCCCAGAACTGAACAAAGTACTTGGGGTGTGGCCCAGGGCCGAGTGCTGGGCACAATCACTTTCCTACTCCTGCTGGTCACACTATTCCTGATGCAGGCCAGGATGCTGTTGGCCTTCTTGGCCGCCTGGGCACACTGCTGGCTCATGCTCATCTGGCTGTCAACCAGCATCCCCAGGCCCTTTTCCTCTGGACAGCTTTCCAGCCACTCTTCCCCAAGCCTGTAGCATTGCATAGGACTCTTGTGACCCAATTGCT
>NW_009953305.1:67076-71174 GCF_000747805.2 Chaetura pelagica
CCTGCTGAAATCAATTCTGTGCAACTTGCATTGCAAGGTTAAAGTTGCACATTAGAAAAGGTGCATAACGTACCATGACTTCCAGCGAGATTTATGGCTGCAATCAAGAACTGAGTTTAGCATCCTGTTTCCAGATAAAGTTGTCAAAGAGAGCTTAGTAGAGAAGACAGGAGTTGAAACTAAACCCATCCAGTTTTCTTGCAAAAGAAATGCAAGATCTTCAAAACCAAGTTTCAGAGGAGCAGAAAAGTTGCATCAGCATTTCACTCTGGGCTATCTGAAACCTTGTAAGGCTATGAAAGGCACAGGTGAAAGCTGAAGTACTCTTAAAGGACCATCTGGGATGTTTCCCATTCCTGTGTTTCCTGCCAAGGCCCTGGAATGAGGAAATACTAACTTGAGCTACTTAAAACTGCTGACACAGCTACTGTTGCTACTACTAATATTACAGATAATTAAAACATCACCAATTTTCCATGGATTTAATATTTTGGGAATTATAATTTTGTATCTAGACATTTACATTTAAGGGAGTTTTTTTAATTTATTGAAAGAGGAAGTAGAGATAAAATGTTTTTACCTCAACCCTGGAATTTTTGCACTTTTACTCTTCTGAATCTTCTCCCACCCCACAGTATCCCACAGTGAGCTGCATCCTCTGTAGAGTGAACAAACTGGCTCCCCATGGGACACTATGGTGATCTCTTAGTGCAAGCAGCAAGGATTAGATTTCCCCAGGTTGGCCTTTGTCTACTCTACAGAGGTTATATTGTCATTTGTATGCTATCATACACCATATCATGCTACATTGCACTTCTAAGTGTCCTCATCTGCCCTCAGGCAAACACTCCAGATAACACAACGCCCACCATAGGCATGATACCATACAAACCTCATTTTGATAACTGTGCCCTACTATTTTATGCTCAGTGAAATGAAGAAAAGAATAAAAAATGTTCATAGATAAAATGTTCATAGATAGTTCACAGAGCTGAGCACTGAAGAAAGCAGGACCAAGCCTTCTGTAGCGTGTGAACCTGAAGGGTCAACCATAGAGAGATTTAGCTTCAAAAAAATACATGAAACAGCCATTTGGCCTGGGAACAGTGCATAACATTCTCTGTCAATAAAATCCCATGGTGTAGACCCAGCCTTAGTGCTTGTCATTTCATTTTCAGTGATAATGGAAAAACAAAGTTTTTACTTCTGTTTCACCAGTATTTTTTTTCTTATGCTGATAAACAGTTTTAATTACTTTAAGTATGTAACTATAGACAGCACAGCTAGAGACAGACATATGGAGGCTGTCTTGGGCTTAGCTACCGTGAGAAGGTGAAGTTTTCATTCTTAGTGATGTAAGGAGAGGGGTTAGCAAAACCTCCACCTTGGACTTCTGGAGGGCAGGCCTTGGCCTGTTCAGGACATTTGCTGAGGGAGTGCGTTGGGAGGCAATCCTGAAGGGCAAAGGCATCCAGGAAGGCTGGACACTCTTCAAGAAGAAAATCTTTAAGGCTCAGGATCAGGCTGTCCCCACGTGTCACAAGATCAAAAGGGGGGAAGGCAGGCAACCTGGCTGAGCAGGGAGGTTTTGTTGGGACTTGGGGAAAAAAAAGGAGGTTTTACCACCTTTGGAAGAAGGGACAGGCAACATAAGAGGAGCACAAGAGGAACTTGTTAGGTCATACAGAGAGAAAATTAGAAAGGCAAAAGCCCATCTGGAGCTCAACATGGCCACTAACATAAGGGATGACAAAAAAAGTTTCTACAAATTCATCAGAAATAAATTTTAAAAAGAGCCAGGAAGAATCTTCATCCTTTACTGAATGCAGGGGAGAACACTGCAAGCAAAGATAGGAAAAAGCTTATATACTTAATGCCTTCTCTTCCTCCTTTGTTAATAGTCAAACCAGCTTCCCACAGGGTATTTAGCCTCCTGAGCTGCAAGATAAAGACAGAGAGCAGAACAATCCCCCATCTGCTTCTGTACTAGACATGCATAAGTCTATGGAGCATGATGGGATCTACCCCAGAGTGCTGAGGGTGCTGGTGGGGAAGCTCATCAAGCATCTCTCCATAATTTATCCTACAATCCTGAACCCCAGGGGTGATCCCAGATGACTGAAGGCTGGCTAATGTGATGTACATCTAAAAGAAGGGCTAGAAGTAGGATCCTGGGAACTACAGGCTTGTCACTCTGACCTTGGTACTGGAAAGATCATGGAGAGGCTCACCTTGAGTGACTACTTATGGCAAGTGAAGGTCAGCCAGGGAATCTACATTTCACTGAGCGTAAAATACTCCCTTAAATGCAAATGTCTAGCTAATTTTTAATGAGATCTGTGCCAACACATTTGAAGCTAAAAATAAAACCATAGGTCCACCGTCTTTTTCACCATCAGAATTAAAATCACCTGCTTTATTTCTCCAATATTTTAGAGTCAGAAAAAACTGGAGTTTTAAATCCGGACCCAGCTCAACGTCTCCCATAGGTTTCACCAAGTAATTCCCATAAATACAAAGCCCACATCCCATAGCTGTCAGCAAGATTGAACCTGTCTTATCTGAGGTACTGTGGGCCAGGATTTCTCTAATCACACATTGATGGGCAGGCCAAGAGGTGAACAGAGGTGAACAGCACCTGCAGAGGGGGGCACACTGGGGGGTATCCCTGGAGAATCAGTTTCTCACTGCCAGAGGTGAAGTGAGAGGCAGGTAAGGAGACTTGTGACCACTAGCAGCAGCTACCTGAAACACAGCAATACCCTGTCCAAGACACCTGCTAACTGTGCTTGATCTTACTGCCAGTCTCACACTCAGCGTAAGTTTGTATTTCACACCCAGACATTCCTCCCTGTGCCATTATATAGAAACTTTTCAAGAATTTATTTAATTCCCAAATTAATTTATTGAATCTGTGGAAAATTGGTAATGTTTTAGTTATCCATAATATTAGTAGTAGCAACAGTAGCTGTGTCAGCAGTTTTAAGTAGCTCAAGTTAGTATTTCCTCATTCCAGGGCCTTGGCAGGAAACACAGGAATGGGAAACATCCCAGATGGTCCTTTAAGAGTACTTCAGCTTTCACCTGTGCCTTTCATAGCCTTACAAGGTTTCAGATAGCCCAGAGTGAAATGCTGATGCAACTTTTCTGCTCCTCTGAAACTTGGTTTTGAAGATCTTGCATTTCTTTTGCAAGAAAACTGGATGGGTTTAGTTTCAACTCCTGTCTTCTCTACTAAGCTCTCTTTGACAACTTTATCTGGAAACAGGATGCTAAACTCAGTTCTTGATTGCAGCCATAAATCTCGCTGGAAGTCATGGTACGTTATGCACCTTTTCTAATGTGCAACTTTAACCTTGCAATGCAAGTTGCACAGAATTGATTTCAGCAGGATTTGGATATTTATGCGAGCACACTTGATTGAGCATTAGATTATGCAAGAGACCAACAAACCTAAATCCTGTCTTAAGCATAGCAATCATGGAATGATAGCGTTCTCTGTTCTTGGAGAAGTAAGGAGGCAGGTCAGCAGAACTGTTATCCTGGACTTCTGGAGGGCAGACTTTGACATGCTTTAGAAACTGGTTGACAGACTCCCTTGAGAGACAGTCAGAGTCCAGAAAGGCTGGACATTCTTCAAGAAGTAACTCTTAAAGGCTCAGGACCAGGCTGTACCCCTGTGCCAAAACATGAGACAGTGGGAAAGAAGACCAGCCTGACTGAATAGAGAGAACTGATTGTAACTCAGAGAAAAAATGAGAGTTTGTGGCCTTTGGGAAAACGGACCAGCCACTCAGAAGATGTTGTGAGGCTGTGCAGGGAGAAAATCAGAAGGGTTGAAGCCCAACTTGAAATCAATCTGGCTGCAACTGTTAACAGGAAAAGCTTCTACAAATGTATTAGTAACAAAAGGAGAACTAAGGTGAACCTCTGTCTGTTGTTGGTTGCAGAGAGAAACATAGTAATTAAGGATGAGGAAAAGGCTAAGGTGCATAATACCTTCTCTGTCTCAGTCTTAGGAGTAGGACCAGTTGTTTGCTGGGTACCCAGCCCCCTAAGCTGGAAGACAGGAAGAGGGAGCAGAATGAAGCCCCCATC
>NW_009953305.1:71234-75202 GCF_000747805.2 Chaetura pelagica
GATCCACCCAAGGATATTGAGGGATCTGGCAGAAGTGCCCACCAAGCCACTTTCCATCATTTACCAGCAGCCCTGGCTAACCAGGGAGGTCTCAGTAGACTGAAGATTGGCAAATATGACCACCATCTACAAGAAAGATTGAAAGGAGGAACCACAGTCCTGTTAGTCCAAGCAAGGTGCCAGAAAACATTAAGGAGCAGAACAGCTTGAGTACTATTATGCAGCATGTACAGGACAACCATTTGATCAGGCCCAGTCAGCATGGGTTTATGAAAGGCAGGCCCAGCTTCACAAACCCATCTTCTTTTACAACAAGGGCACCCACCCATTGGATGTGGATGTTATTTACCTGAGCCTTAGTACAGCCTTTGACACCATTTCCCACAGCATTCTCCTGGAGAAGCTGGCGAATCATAGCATAGACAAGTGTAGCCTTTGCTGCATCAAAAACTGTCTGGATGGCTAGGCCCAAAGAGGTGTGGTGAATGGAGGTAAATCCAGCTCATGGCTGGTCACAAGTGGTGGTCCCCAAGGCTCATTGTTGGGGCCAGTTCAGTTTACTATCTTTATCAATGATCTGGATGAGGGAACCGAGTGCAGCCTCAGTAAGTTTGCAGATGAACCCACCTTAGGGTGGGTGCCAGTGGTGATCTGCTTGAGGGTAGGAAGGCTCTACAGAGAGAGCTGGACAGGCTGGCTCAATGGGTCAAGGTCAATTGTATGAGGTTCAACAAGGCCAAGTGTCGGGTCCAGCACTTGGGTCACAAGAATCCTATGCAAGGCTACAGGGCCGGGGAAGAGTGGCTGGAAAGCTGTCCAGAGGAAAAGGGCCTGGGGATGCTGGTTGACAGCCAGATGAGCATGAGCCAGCAGTGTGCCCAGGCGGCCAAGAAGGCCAACAGCATCCTGGCCTGCATCAGGAATAGTGTGACCAGCAGGAGTAGGAAAGTGATTGTGCCCAGCACTCGGCTCTGGGCCACACCCCAAGTACTTTGTTCAGTTCTGGGCCCCTTCCTGCAGGAAAGACATTGAGGTGCTGGAGGGTGTTCAGAGGAGAGCTACCAAGCTGGTGAAGGGCCTAGAGAACAAGTCTTATGAGGAGCATTTGAGGAAACTGGGATTGTTTAGTCTGGAGAAATGAAAGCTGAGGGGAGACCTTATCGCTCTCTACAACTACCTGAAAGGAGGTTGTAGGGAGGTGTGTGTTGGTCTCTTCTTCCAAGTACGTAATGGTAGGACAAGAGCAAAGAGCCTCAGGTTGTGCCAGGGGAGATTTAGACTGGGTATTAGGAAGAATATCTATACTGAAAGAGTGGTCGGTCACTGGAACAGGCTGCCAAGGGAGTGGTTTCGTCACCGTGCTTGGAGGTATTCAAGAAACCTATAGATGTGGCACTTTCAGGGCATGCTCTAGTAGCTGAGGTCTGGTGTGTTTTTGGTGAGTTGACGGCTGGACCTGGTGATCTCAGAGGTCCTCTTCAACCATGTGATTCTGTAATTCTGTGAAATACTGTCCTTTCCATGTCACTGGAGCAGACAGTGTGCAGTTGGAGTTTGCTGAAATCTTGCAAATTATGGGTTTTATGTATAAGATTCTGATTTAAGACAAGATGAAATGCAGGAGTTGCCACATGCTGGGGTTATTTTAGTCATCCAAATCCAGGTGCAAAGAGTATGGTAGAAAAGATGCAGATGAGACTGTGTTTAGTCTCAAACCAAATACCCTCTTAGGTTTCATACACTGGAAGGAAGTAAAGTTGTGTTTAACAGTCCCAGCTGTCCTCCTGGAGTGCCCCTAGTTCGGCACTAGTTCCTGCTAAAGGGTGTTCAGTTTCAGCTAATGCTAAGTGTTGTAGCTTTACCAATGGCATTGAAGTTAGACCAGTTCAGTCATGTCTATAGAAAGTTCAGTGTTCACTGCATGAATAAATGTAATATTAAGTTTGGCTTAATGGACTTCTGGTTCCTCTTATTTCAGAGTGGAAACTTGAGAGGTTAGAAGGAAGGAAAAGACAGGAGATAGTCAAGTCAAAGTTTGAATGTGTGAAATAATCCATTATTTTTGTTCCTAATGGCACTTGCAAAGTGTGGAATATTTCTCTGATTCAATACTTGTTTGTTTACATCACCTTGTTTTTTGAATTGCACATTTATGCCTTACATTAACATTTCATGTGCTGCACACTGCATTTCATGGTGACACTAAAGATTAAATCCTACTACACTAAGGTCTGGATCAGACAACAAAGAAAAGTGTTGGAGAAGCATTCTTAAAACACTCCATTACACAGCAACATGAAGAGTTCTTTCTTATTTGTCAATATGTTCATAAAATATTTGTCTCTTTCATAGTTTACCACATTAATTTTGTATTTTAGATGACATATTTAAATCCAAACAAATATTTTAAAATAAATGGCATTCGTGGAGTGTTTGAAAGGTGTCTCTTGACAGCATGGTGTTCACTCATTCAATATGTAATTGGCAACAGCCTGAGCTTATCCTCTGCTTGAAATATAGAGATGGGGGACATGAGGTGGGACAGCAGAAGGAGTGCTTCACTCACTAAATGGCTATGACTGAAGACAGTTCTTTTTCAAGGGCTCAGGTCCCATCTGTAATTCTAGACATATGATTTTCTATACCGTCATGATGGGCTGTGCCAATAATGGAGCAGGAAGCGTCATCCTCTGCTTGAAGATGACCTGCTGTTGCTTCCGTCTTTATGGGCTCCTAAGGAAAATATGTGCCTTATGTACCTGTTTTAAACCATAAGTGTAATTTTTATCTGTTTGTCCATAAGGAGGGGAATAAGGTGTTGGCTAGGTCAGCTGGAGACTGATGACCTTGCTTGGCATCAGCATGATATACGTGTCAGAAGTTGGACTGTCCTGTACCAAGGCTTTGGGCATCCTCCTCCTTGGGCCTGGCCAACCCCAGCTCTGCACATAGAGCGACCAGAACCTGGACAGCAGCAGCTTTTGTGTCCAACCTGCCTCTGCGTTTATCTGGGTGACTTCTGTATCATCTACGCAGTACTATACACCCTGCTGATGTGGAGGAGCCTCTGTGGAGACACGGTGACGGGAGAGGGTAGTGGGTGTAGGGGTGAGGATGAGGATGGAGAAGACTGAGAAGATGCTGAGGATGGAAAAGCCCAGAGCTTGCCCAGACCTCCTTCAATGGTTAGCAGCAATAATGCAATAATTAGCATAATAATAATTCCCCAGCCTCTATCCTCACTTTTCGATCACTCAGCAAGAAGTTTAGTACAATGCAATACTGAAACTTCACAAAGAAAGAAACGATGTGTTTTATCTTGAATCTGACACTGTGCATTAGCCATAAGGCATTTGAAATGTTATGGGCTGTCTCAGATCCTTTGCAACAGGATGAAAAAGAGCAGGAACATTTCTTTGACCCTGGCATACTATGGCCATATTCCTGTCCCAGGTTAGTTAAATCACAGGGTCTCCAATCTAAAAAAGTTGGTGATATTCCAGAGGGAATGAGTAATAGTTGATGTTGGCTTTCAGAAGTACAGGATTTTCAGTGTTTTTAGTGTAGCTGGAGTTCAATGAATTTTTTCCATTTCTTTGCCATCACTATTTGCAACCAAATTTTTATGGATCCACTGTGCTGGAAAGCATCTCACTTATTTCCATTTTAAGGCAGTTTTTTTCTGCTTTTGGAGAGGTGTTATACTTATTATGCACAGTTAATAAGCAAAGGAATTTAGTCTCTGTGAAATGTCAGAGGAGGTTTTCCATGTCTCTGACTCTGCATCTTCAGAACTTCAGTAAAGTCCTCCATTGCATCTACTCCCAGTGATGCTGCTTTAAAGCTATATGTTGGCCCCTGTCCCTAAAGGGGTGAGAGAGCAGTTGAGAAGTATACGCACAGCTCAAGCTTTATTATATGTAATACTGGGGTCTTTAACTCCTTAAGCTAGAAGGCAAAAGCACAGT
>NW_009953305.1:75236-82836 GCF_000747805.2 Chaetura pelagica
ATGAAGAATGCAAAAGGTATCTTAACAATACATGATTACTACTTGTAGTTAGATCAAACAGTAAAGGTTAACCATTAAAATGTTGACAACTTATTTATTATCAAGATTTATATACTAGGCCTAGAACATTAATTATAAATGTTAAAGGTTTCTATATCTTAAAACTTAATGATGAAAATTACTTAATATAAAGTTTGCTAATAAAGACAATGAAGGAGTTAATATTTCTCACACTTGCCAGGCCACAGCTGGGTGTCCCTGGGTGGACTGTAATTCTTGAGAATCAGTCTCTCTGGCAGGCACCCCTGCTGAAGGAGAGAAGGTCCAGCAACCTTCTGGGAAAGTGTACAGGAAGTCTGCTGATCAAAGATGGGACCAGGCTTTTATAGAATAAAGTAGATTGACATCTGTTATTTAATTATTTAGCTGTGCCTTCAGATCTCTCATTGACGAACAAAAGGAAAACAGTAGAAAAAAACCATGAAGGCCCTGTTCTCACCAAGAAAACTCTTGTTTATCTGTTTGTTCTCACTTTATCTCCATTTCAGATCTAGCTGTGGCGGGCTGGGCTCTGTGTTCTTCAACATCAGAAAGCAGCTGGTGTTACTAACATCAGCTTGGCCTCTGTTTGTACCTTTCAAGGTTGTTACCAGCTCAGAGTTGGCTAGGCCTTTTCCTTTCTCATGAGAATCTTTCCGACCAGGCCTGACCTGCAAAACTGAGAGACAAAAAACAATTGAATCTAGAGTGAATCCAAGCCAGGCATATCAAGAGACGGAGCGTCCCACTACAGCCCCAGGTTTGTTGATTACATTCATCGTAAGGAGAAATGTTTCTTTAGAACTGAACCTGCTATGCCCCACCATGTGATTTGTGTTCCATTGTGTGATATTAGTACATATCCCACATTTAACAGCTGAAGTGTCTTGTAGGAGTGGGTAACAATATCACTGTCTGCACATCCAGTTCCTGGGGGTTTTGAAATTGTACTAACATTTTCTCTTCTGTGAAAGAAATGGTCTAACCTTGTGAACTCTGCAAGACTAAATGGACAAGTGCTTTCACTTACTACAGGTTTGCCAACTTTACAGGTAGCCTAGATGTCTGTGATGCAAGAAAGAAAATGACCCTGATGGAACAGAAGAAAAAATTACCTTAGCCACAATAAACCGTGTGGCAATTATTAAAGCTGTTTTGAAGATGAGATTTCTGAGATGCTTCTAGCTTTATGCTATGTCAGATATGTGATTTCATATAATACTGCCTGTTCCTTATTTTCCCTTTTTATCCTTGAAGAGAGATTGCTCACAAGGATTACTCCACTTTATTGTCCAGAAATATCAGCTATGATTAATACTCTGCCTTGGATATATTCCCTGTGGGGCACAAAGTGCAGTGTGCTTTCGTACACTTTTCCACCCTGACAAACAGGTTCAGCTATATTGTGTTTACACAAGGACATATTTTCTGATGTCTACTGCACGCATTATCAGATTGGTTTGCAGTATGTAGGGCTTGAGATATATCTGAGCTAAGCAATACTTGCCTATATGACTATTGAAGACTGGAATTTTAGAAACTGTGTTGCATTATCCTGGTTTGTAACTTACTACAAAGTAAAAAAAAACCACAAACAACAACCATGAACCAAATAAAATCAGCGTCTGAATTCACAAGATAAAGTATATAGGAGACTGCTGCTAAAGAAAGTGATCACTCATTAAGTGACAGAACATGTATGAACATGACTAGAGACTGAAAAAATTGCTGAGACCTTAAACTCCTAATTAATAGTAATTTGAAAAGGGAAGGCAGGCAGGCAGGTAAGCAGGTAGGCAGGCAGGCAGGCAGGCAGGGAGTCTTTCATGCCCCTGTCTTCTCACCATGTATAGCCTCTATTTGAGAGAGAGCCTCTCATTTCACAAGGAGGTAACATCTGATGCCAAGAACATACACAGAAATGTAAAGCAGCTTTCAGTAGCTGCTTATATTTCTCTAGTTGTTCTTTTTTGTTGTTGTATGAAAAATAATTACTAAGTATGAGACCTTCTTTGCTCTTACTGACCCTACTATCCTCCACAGATTTCTGTCACCAGAAAAGCAAATGATACATAAGAAGTTTAACCTTCTGAAAACTCTGGGTGTAACTCCTTGTTCAGCTAGACACCTGCATCTCCTGTATTTAATGAGATGCCTATATAAAAATTAGCTTCCATATTTAAGCAAGAGAGAAGACAAGGTGAAGAAAATTGAAAGCTGATATAAAGTTTATATCAATTGAAGACCAGAAAATGTATGCCAATAGAAAATGTTGAAAAGTTAATCTTTATCCTTTTTTTTTTTTTTTAATAAAAATGTGTATTTGTTGTTGTTCACTGTAGCTTTGCAAAAATTCTTTTGGAAATAAAAGACTTTTTATGCAGCTTAAATTGCTTATCTCTTTACTTCTAAAGTTGCATCTACTTACCTTTCAAATAACCAAAACTCTTTATGAATGCATGAAAAAAATAATAATTAAATCCCAATTTTCTCCTCAACTGAGAATTTGTTTACCCAGTTAGAAGCTGGAGTGAATTTTATGGTTGAAGTATAAACCACTAAAAATCTACTGTTTTCATGGAAATGCTGGCAGACCATTAGCTGCAATGCTGTTCAGGAGAGATAAAAAAAATGTAAAATTAACAACACAAATCTCCCTAACTCTTGTGAATCATACGTGCTTCTTGATCTTTCAGGAGTGGTATTGAACATAGGATAAAAGCTGTAATGAATTGAGTAAAGTTCAATAAACTTAGAAAACAAAGTCTTTTTTACAGTCTCATATGGCCTCAATTACCTTTTCCATTCAGTATCAAAATAGCCAATTGCTTGGTGAAAATAAGAATTGTTACTCTTAACTGACCTGTGTATTCCTGTGACTTGCTGAGCAGACTGGAGGCTTGAACCAAAACCCATTTGACTACATGGGAAAACTTTCCTTGGCATCATGGGGCCCTCTGAGAATGGCATTGCTCTTCATGTCTGTGGCGTACTGCCAGTTTGGTTTGGCAGCATTCGCTGAAGGAGGGACATTCTGGGTGGGTTGGGTGCTTCCCTTGAGCACAGGATTGAATCTCCAGAATCTTTTTCTTACATTAAGTCCACCAGCAGCTGACTCCACCTGACAAACTTGCTCCTTTGAAGAACAACAGAGGAGCATAGATATATAAGAATGGCAATATATACATGATCATGCGTATGAGAAGCATTGGTCTAAGAAGAGTCCATCTCTAGGAGATGCCTGGGAGAGCTGTGGTGCTGGTGCCCCTGGCTAGGTACCAGTCTGTGCCAGCATGGTGAACAGGGTCCTTGGGCCTGTCCTCTGCACTCATCACAGCCCTTGGAATTATGATTGCAATAGCAAACGGGGTGTTTATGGGAAACTGGGACCTACAGTTATAGTACTTCTCTTCACATGTGTGGTCTCTGCTTGGCAACACTGAAGCGAGGGCTAATAACACAGCACTTTTGTGTTATTTGCCTTGTTTTTTTTTTTTATGTGGAAAGTATTTTCCAACTGATCCTGCAAATTCCAAATTCTGTGAGTATTTATCTTTACAGACTTCTTTCCCTTTAGTTTAGATAATTATAAAGTCCTTGCTATGATATGGAAAATAAACCTGCTTGTACCTACTTCAATAAAGTTCATTCTTACCACTTCAATAAAGTTCATTTTTACCACTTATATTTATGTCTCACATAACCATATGTCACAATCTGACTCTTTCCTCCCTTTTGGAAAAATTTAATAGGACTGAGGGTCTGCAGGCAGCGTTCGCCTCTCTCAGCAGAGTAGCCAACTGCAGTGCCAACTATCTAGGGTGGGAAAGCAGCCAACCCTCACCAGTTGATGCAGAATACAAGATTTAGAAACTGAACTGTTTATTTAAGGGATTTTACAAAATTTAGGGAAAGGAGGCTCAGAAAGGTCAAAGAGCAATAAAAGCTAACAAAAGAGACTTGGGGTAACACTCCAACAGTGAACATTTCCCACTCATCAATGCTCGTAAGTGGGGGAATTTAGGAGGGTTGAGGAGAGGAGGAGGAGATGAAGGACAGGCCTGACGCTGACTTTTCCCCTCGGTGGGGTCGTGAGATGTGTGTGTTTAAAGGCAAGGTAGGAGGGGGCAGGAATTCACCAGATGGGTCTTCACCCTGTTCCCAGATGTTCAGCTGTTTCAATGATACTCCCAACCACTGCCTCAGCAGTGCCAGGGCCAGACTGCACGCAGTGAGGACAGGTTAGGGCACGGCTGGTGGTGGCTGCAGGGGTTATCCCTGACAGCGGTGCCTTCCTTCTTCTCCCTCCTTTATTAGTGCACTCCCCCCGTGACAGCAGCACACAATGCCTGTGGCAGCCCACAGACAGTGCTCCAGAGGTCCCAAAGCCACCGAGAAGGACAAGAAGCAGCAGTGCTCACATGCTGAGATGCAGCCCCATGGCACCCAGCAAGCAGTTCACAGGCAAAAGGCAAAAAGCAGTTGCAGCCACCTGTCAGGGGCTGCTTTTATAGCTTGCTACCTCGCAGTCTAAAATCTCCAATTGGTTCTTTGCTCTTTCTTCGAGACATCACCCAATCAGAGTCCCAGAACTTGCTGCAGTCTCTGGGCGGAACAGCAACAAGTTGCGGTTTTCCCGCCACAGGGTTCCCGCCTGGAGTCTGTCTTCCCTGTTATGGAAGGCAAGTTGTTGTTTGTCCCTGAGGAAGGGGAAGGCAGGGAGCAGGAGGAGCAGCCATTTGGAGTAGATTAGAGCACTGCCCCATGAGGCAGCCAGTTGCTCCAGGGAGGGGAGGGGTACTGACCCTCACGCCATAATGTATGCAAAACTCTTAGCTACTCAGAACTTCTTTACAGGTAATTTTCCTCCCATAATAGCCAAATCAACAAAAAAAACACTTCATGGTTTAAATGTACTGACAGAAGAACTCTGACTGTAGAAATACGTACCATATAGTAACTTCCATAGTCACAAAACTCAGGATTTTCATGCAAGCAGAGATTACTTTTCTTCCGTAGAGGTATCCTGTGTAAATGTGGACAAGAGATTGCTCTTGGCTCTGTACTACCATGTGCCCTAGACCTAATGACATTATTGATTTTCCACTATTTGTCTTTATTTTTATGGGTCTGTGATGGCAAACCATGCTAGTGGTCTTCAGATATTAATTGTGATCTATATGATAAGTTTGCAGGAAGCATTTTAAGAAGAGGAGCATTCAGATAAATATGCACATGCAGGTAGTAGATAGACATGCAAAGAGAAGGGGATGTATGTACATATCCTCTACAGTGCTGAGGAAATTATTTAAATACATTACTCAGTCATTTGATAATTTTGTGTATTTAGGAATAGATTTCCATTTGCACTAAGTCTCCCATATACTCTAAAAGGGAGTAGAGGGCCAGTTAAATGAGTACATCCTGTATGAACAGAGGTGAAAAGGATCTTGTAATAAATAAAGATTAGACTTTTAGGGTAGTGTTTAATTCAATGTAAGAAGATGCTACATAAGTAATTTTAAGCCAGAGAGCTATACAAATACAGGCTCTATTTACTACATAACTGACAAAGCTGATGGCAGAAATTGGGCCATTTAGAATGTTCTGTTACTGTGCAATGAAAATAAAGTTTGCGTGGTTTCCAGTAAGGTTAAAACTAATGAATTATGGTGGAGCAGGCTCTTGGATACTCTAAATGGTCATCTCTCTCCATTGACGTCATGTGTATGTACTTAACATAAATGCCCTCTAAGAATGGCTTTTAGCCAAACCTTCTACTATTTCTATAAAAGTACTTATAAGGAAAAGCATTTTTGAGGGAGATACCTCAGTGAGCTGCAATATGCTAAGGTAAAGTCCTTTTTTTGCCTATTCATATACCAGATTTTATTTTTTTTTAATAACCTAAGGAATTGCTTTGCAGTACCCTTTGAAGAAGGTATACTTTTAAAATAAATGAGATTTTTAAAACTTGCAGAGGAGATTTACAGTAGTGGGCAGGTATGAAGTTCAAGTAATCTGTGAAAGGGTAAATGAGGTATTAGTGTTCTGCATGGTTTCATATGATGCCAGTAGGAGTTTTAGACCCCAATTTATTCTATCTGTATTTGCACTGGGTTAATTAGTTCTGCCTCTACTTATTCTTTAATTAGCAGTGGTGTCCTGCTTCTGGGATGCTAGCAAATGCCTCTGAATGGCCCTTCACTGTGCTATGTAGAACAATGAGCTTGTTCAGAGGCAGTTCAGTATTTTTACACCACCTTCAATTGCACAATTTGTATTAGTCCCTAAGTAGACTGTGAGTTTATTCACTAGAAGTCAAGAGGAGTTATATTCTTTTCTATAACATATGTAAGCATGCTTCTAGGTTAAGATGTGAGTGTATGCTATGGATATTGTATGAGGCATCTGGACCTCAGAAATCTGGAAACCCTTTGGAGTCCAGCAATTCTAGTTTATTGGCACCTTTAGTATATTGATAGAGTTGCAAATCTGGATGCTATGTCTCCAGATAATTTTTCTGTGAAGGAGTTATAAATCTTTAGGGTGCTTTGGATAGTTTACACTTTCAAGAAAATAACTCTAAAACAAATGCACTCCTTATCACCTATAGTTTTAATGAATAATCCTTCTGACTAAAAGTGTGTTTAAAATGGTTGATTAGATGAATATTGACACCTTTTTATATGTCTTGTATTAATCACGTAAGTGCTGGGGTTTTGCTTTCTGGCACCAATCTGTACACTGACAATATGCTTAAATTCTTTTGCCTCTGTGTTCTACTCAAGTGATTGATTAGTGTTAGTTTATATGTCTTGATGGCTTTCTAGACATGTCATACAATATAACATCACTTTAATTCTTAGTTTTATCCATTAGGTTTGTATTTGCCATTTTCTAATGTGCTATCTTGATACAGAAATAATTTTGTAGACAAAAAGCAAATAAACCCCCCCCCAGCTTCTGCTAGATAATTTAATTTAATTTAATTTAATTTAATTTAATTTAATTTAATTTAATTTAATTTAATTTTATTTTATTTTATTTTATTTTATTTCTCTACATAAATATCAGTATACTTTTCTTATTGAAATGGCAAAATACCAACATTGGTGTAAGTTAACTATCTAGATTTATGCTTGTAAGTAGGGCAATTTTACAGAACATATCAAATGTCTCAGCAAATCTGTATTCTGTCATTTTTTATCATTCTGTAAGTAGAAAGCCTCTCCCTCCAATACTTATCCATGCATTTTATTAAAGGATTCAGGTAAGTGATACAGGTGTGACTCCTCTGTGACAATCTGAAATTCACTAATCTTATGTCACAGAGGTGAAGGAACATGGAAAATGAGATACTTTGCAAGTACATGAATTGTGACTTGAATCCAGAATAGGAAAACTGACCCATTTAGATGTTTTCACTTGCCAATAAATGCCATTTCCTAACACTGTAACATATCAGTATCTCTGATACTTACTGATACTTGCTAAATGAATGGAATAAAATTTAACAGTGGCAGTTCCTGAGGTTTGCAGACAGGTGCTGCTACATTCC
>NW_009953305.1:82851-140994 GCF_000747805.2 Chaetura pelagica
ATCAGCTACATGCTGCAGTGTTAAATGCAGATCTCTTAACACACAAGGCCTAATTCTGATCTTATTTCCAACACCTTTCACACAGCTTTTCTGCCACAGTTTTCTCTTTAGCATGTCCTTCCGTCTTAAACTGATCCACAAATGCTCCACAAAGCTGCTTAGTGAAATCTCCCCCAAGCAACCATGTATTTGTTGCTGAAGAGAAACTATCTGGCTAAATGGCTTATTAACCTATTTATTTTGGGATCCTACTGTCTGCTCATATACGAGGGGAAGGAAATGATTAGGCAGACCAGGAGTGAGCGAGCTGAAACTGATAGCAAAATACATGACTGTGTATGTGTGACCAAGCTAGGGAGTGTGTTGAATGATTGTGGAGAGAATGAGATATAACAATTAATGAGTTTTAACTAATAAAATTATGAGCAAGGAAAGACATTGGTATCAACCATCAAAGTGGTGAATTCTGTATCCTTTAGACCTTCCACATACCTTCATTTACTGTTTTGAAGCAAAAGTTCTTCAGCTTTGATGCCTGAAAAACATAATGTTTTGAGATCTGGTGCATCTTAAATGCCTTAACTCTAAATGACAGCAGAATCCCATCTAAAATGACTTTTTTGTCTCATCAGAAACTTTATAAAGTGTAGTGGACTCCATAGGCTTTAAATAATCTCATTTTACAGTGTTGTGCACAACTAGTGGCTGCTTTATATACTCCTTTGTCCAAGGAAAAGGATCTTTTAGCTGGTTTTGAAACTGGAAGCTGTATTTTGGTTTTAGTGTGCCTGTGTTAGCATTACTAAGCAGTGGGCAATAGAATTCCTCTCTCCTACTTTCAGAATCAATATAACAGCAGGTTAACTGTGTAACACCATGGGCATTTGTTTTACTTCTCAGTTTATTATGGCATCTGTAAATCCACTTGTGCCTGTTCTTTGTTGGATATGTGCTAAGTTTTACTTTGATATACTCTACCCTACAGACTTCAGAAGTAACTTGTGAAACCATCCATCTCCCTCAAGGAAGAAGTTCCAGGACTGACAGTTCCAAAATCTCTCACAAATTAATGAGATGTATGTCTGTGTTTGCACTGATAAAATACTGGTAATGTGTGCCAATAGTAAGTAACTGCATGTATAAATTAGGTATGTGGTTAAAAACCAGCTAGAGAAACTTCATAAATGTATGCTCTAAAATTCCCTTAGTTATGTCAAATGCAGTGGTTTCTTCTTTGCACCTGGTTCTAGGGATGATGGCAACAAAAAAGGCCCAAGTGCTCTATTATGCATAGGCAGCACATTTCTGTTACGTATCTGAAAATATCCTTTAACTCATGGAAGGTGTTTGCTGAAGCCAAAGAACTTCTGTCAGGGACTTAGGACTAAGGACTCTTAGTCCTTGCTGAGGCACTGGGTAATGCTCTCAGAAATCAGAGTGAGAGTGTTATCCCCTTGACTACATTTAATCACAAATCCACCAGGGCATCTCCACCCATGAGAAGAATCTGCTAAAATATTTTTTGCTCTCTCTTGTTCTCAAAAAACAACAATATAATCCAGTGTAGTTTTACCTGTTCTACAGTTTCCTTTATTTTCTCATCCAATATCTCCTCTGATATAAATATGTATATATTTTCAATCTGTCGTTTCCAATCTGTAAAGTAATGTCCTATTTTGTTAATGTCAACAATACTCTAATGTCAAGTACTCTAAGCCTTAACATCTGGGGACCTTGACCCCAGCCTTGTTAGGCCTGGGAACACTGGTCATATGAAGGTCCATTTAGTTCTTCTATATAAACTAACTAGTTTTGTTTTAGTGCAAAGAACTGCTTGAAGGTGTGATGTTAAGCAGGTATGAGCGATGATGTGCTTGTGAGTTATCACCTGGTGTCCTTGGAAATGCTGGGTATATGGTGCCTAGTGTGAGTTGAACATACCTATGTTACGTACTATTTGCTTAATTTGAACCTAAATATTTCCCACTGAGTATTTTTTTTTTTTTTATTAAATACCAAATTTTAACATTATCACGAATAAGAAGGAAGCAAATGATTCTCAGCTTCCAACCAATCTTAGTTTTAAAGATGCTTTTTTTTTTTTTTAAAAATCAGAAAACCTTGAGAAGCCAGGCATGAAAATAAGCATCTTCCTCACCAGACTAACAAATGCGCAAAAATTTGTGGAAATCCATTCTCACAGTTTCATTATGCAGAGGATTAATGTTTAATGCTGGCAGGCTGCAGGTCCACACTAATAAGAAAAGATACAAAAGGCTATTGTACAGGGGAAGAAAACTTCATTAAACATCCCACGAATATCTAAAAGGTTTACAGATTAAAAAGTTAGCTAGAGTATGTTCTATTTGAGTTCAAGAAGTTCCTTGATGTAAGATGAGATTTTGACCATACTGTATTTTCACAGTGTCCATATTGCTACTTTTTGTCTTCTTTCATAATCGTTGACCTTGATGACACAGTTGTAAGAATCTGAATTTTCTTTTGACTTTTTTTTTTGGTCCCTGAAACAACAGGCAGGCAACAAAATATCACTGATGATTGTAGCTCTTTAAAACACAAAAGAAATTATTCAGATTTCTGTTGCTAATCTGTTGCAGATGTTTTCTACAAACATTTTTGTCTGGAAGTTTGCCACAATATTAGGAAAAAACCAAACCAGAACAAGAATTTGTAAACTAATTGGAAGAAGATTCTTTTAAAAGCTTAGGCAGACATTTTTAGAAAACTGTTTTCAGTTCTTCTTTTGCTAGACATTTTTTCTCATTCTTAATTTATCCCACAGCACTGTAAAGAGTAGAGATGAGAATTCTTCTCTATAGGGGATTTTCTGTTGAGTTAGCTATGTCCTGAATTTCACTTAAAATATACAGTTTTCTTCTTTATGTTAACAAAATTCTATGTTCTTAGTCTAAATTAAAAAAAAAAATCCCTCTCAAAAGTTTTGTATGAACAAAACTTGAAGAACATGACAAGTTGCATATGGAAGGAAATATCTGCTCTATGTGCACAAAAAAAAAAAAAAAAAAAAAAAAAGTGTTGCAAAATGCACTAACTTGAAAAAAAATAATTTCATTTTCAGAACTATTGTTGAGATGTTTTGTTGAAAGTGAATGTATCACAAAGCCCTGATGAAACAATCTAGTATTTTTTTAGGTCCTTTTGAGATCTTCTGAAGGCTTCTCCATTTATTTTTTCAGGATATTTCAGAAAAAAAAGTATCTTAGCTGACAGTTTTGTCACTGCAAATCTACAGAAACAGTATTGTAGGGACAGTCTCAGAAAGGATGGCTGACTTGCAGGTTACCTGCTCAATGCTGAGAACCTAGCTGGGTGAGAATGGGTTCATAGATGCTGGGATGGATTTGAGCACATAATTTTTCTTTTCCACAGTCAGCTGTGGACAGAATATTTGTTCAAAACGAATTGCATTTAATCTTTTACAAAGGTTAATGCTGACACGTGGAACTGAATCTCTCGAACGTGATGGTGACGTGAGCACTCCCACATGTGCACAATCCTTCCATTGCCATTGATCATTTTAAGCTGTGTACAACACAGACATATAGCTAGGCAGTAGAAAAGGCAGTCCTATACGGTAATTTCTGTACCTGCAGGACTAGTTTATGAAATTTAGTAGGGTCTCATCCGTGTGCAATTTGGTCAGATTTACAGTTGGAAGTGCCTGGGAGCATCTCTAGCATCTCTATCCTCACGCAGGATATTAATCAACATGTAAATGTACAAATACCCATCAACACAGCAGCAGCATCCAGGAGGGATTTTCCAGATTCCAAGATTTTCCTGGAGGATCCTGTAGCGCCTAGTCAAAATCTTTGTCACAAAGGCGGCTCATAAGTGGAGTCCCATCACCGTGCCTTAGGTTGGTGTGCTCTCACACTTACAAAGAACTGGCTGCAGTGTTCCTGGTAACTTGGCGACTTGACAGGGTGCTGTAGGTTTGCACACAAGCACAACCATGACACCCAACTAAGACACAACTGTTACTTGAATTTCCTCCTTACATTACAACTGTAACTCAAATTCCTTAGATTAGCCTCCAATATTGCCGAAGAGAAATTTCAGATTAATTTAAATAATTTAAATTTTTTAAATTAAAGCTTTGTGGGTGCTACATATGCACAGCAAACTATTCCTGAGATCATGTGTCCATGTGTGTAAGAGAGCATGTGTACAAAATGTCAAAACTCTTTAGGAAATTAGAGCATTCATAATCCAAACACTTACATCTGTCACCATTTTCAGCAAATATAGTTCTAGAAAATAATTTAGATTTTATTTATAAATGTTCATATGCTATTTGTCATGTTTAGTTTAATGTGTAGTCCAAGCATGTTTATAAGAAAGAACAGGAAAAGAGAGAAGGAAAGCAAAGGAAATGTCACAGAAAAAACAGAGAAGGAACAGAAAAAAACAGTTAAAGTAATTCAAGTGTAGAAGAAGCCATCTTTGTATCACTGAAGCTAGTGTGCTAATTTTATTTTCCTATCCTGGAACACCCTGGTCTTTATTCTCATATATTTTAGTGCATTTTGTTGTATTCTTTCCCTTAGCCAAAATGCACAGATCCTGTCCTGTTTGCAATTAGAAGATGTTAAAAAGTTGTTGGGTGGAGAACACAGAATTTTTTAACTTTTGTTTATTCAGTCTGAAAACAGACAATAGTTTTAAAAATTTGACTTCAGCTTGGTAACAATTTTAGTGCCTAACAGCCTGCAAAGGACTTGATTTTCTGCAAATGAACTTTTCTGTTGCACCTGAAAGCTTAGAGGCAGTGGTAAATTTTCTTCTAATTATCATGGATGCTGTCAGTCAAATATATAGATCACTGCCTCCTCCCCCCCTGAAAAGGATCTTAATGCTCTAGTGTTGTCTTGACAAGAGTCCTCCCCTGTAGGGCTTTTAATGCTACTAAGTGTATACAATGAAAAATGTTTCTAATATACAGTAAATACTGACAACACCCTAAAATAGGGAGGGGATACCTGAAGATGCGAGCCATAACACTCAATTACAAAGCATTATATAAAAGGAAAGGCTGATAACCTTTCATTTGAAAACAAAAAGCTCTAGTGCTAAGTGCAATATATTTTATGGATAAAATCTGTCACTATAGTTATGCTAAAAAGAAGTGAAATCCACTGTATGTAATAAGTGTTATCTAGCAAATTCTGAACTGGAGGTAGAGTACTCTCTCAGCTTGTTCAGTGCCTTGGAATAATTCTCTAATGAATGCTCTTCACCAGGAGAAATCTCAGCCTGAATTTTCATGCCAAACCTAAATAGATCCTATTTGCTTTCATGCTCACTTTAAAAATAGGCAACAAAAATAGTAAGAAGGGTAAAATGAGGTGGCAAATCTCTTCATAGGAGATTTAATTTCTCACCTGTAAAATTGTAAGATTGTGTTTGTTCTCTTGTATTTTGGTGTTTGTGTGTGGACCCTCCAACTGTTGTATCATTATTTCAGAATCATTTGTGAGAGTTTATGCCAGCGTTTCAGATCATGTGTGCTGCTGATAGGCATTTCCACATAAATTTATGTCACGCCAAGAGCATTATAGCAGTATTACCAGCAGGGTCATTACCTTATGAAATAGGGATGCTACGTGCCAATGTACAAATATACATAGAACATGTCTGTCTGTCCATTTATTACAGTGGAAGCGGATTTAATAACTACGAACTGTCAGAGACTGATCTTGTGTGTTGTATTTTATTCAGGGAATAGGTACAAGTCAGATAACTAAATTTACCTCTGGACATATACTGAACTTTAAAAGCTTGGAAGATATTCCTGACAGACAAAAATGTAATTAATTTTGAATAAAGTTTGCATGCTGATATTTAGAAATTGGATTAAAATCTTTCACTTTTATTTTCAATATAGGTAATTCTTCACAGAGCTCAGCAATTCACTCCTATCTCTGTAAATATCCCTTAGATGTAATAATATTCAACCTCCTACTGGATCGGGATATAGTGCTACTAGTCCTGTATTTGTGTGCTTTTCACTTTTAGATTCGTATGCACATAATTTCCCATTATTTCCTCTTTTTAGGGGGCTCTGGAAATTACTTGCTGTTCAGTCACTTTAATTTTGTATTTCTTAGTTTTGTTTGGTTTTGGTTAATTTTTGTTTATTATTGTCTAAGTGCAAACATTAGAAAATTTGTAGGAAATCTTATAAAAATTTTTTTTGCTATCTTATTGAGGATTCACTTTACTGTTCTTTTCATTACATTTTCTGGGATGGACAGAGACCTATATATGTACTGTAATGTTGAAATGAAAATGTTACTCTAGGCTGTGTAAAGGAAAAAAACCCCAAAACTCACAAGAAGGACATTTCTTCTACTCTGTTGCCACCTCTACAGTTTTAATTCTCATATATTGCCAGGGTAGAAATGTAAATTGTAGGTAAATGTAGAATTTCTGGTGGGAATCTGAAAGCTGACTTTTAGAATCCCATAAGATAGGGATGAAATTGGGACCTTTTAAATACACCAAGTACTCACAACAACTTTATTACCACATTGCTGCTCCACTCTGTAGATTGCACAAAGGCCTGGAGACTAATTTCAGCAACAGCCACAATTTACTAGCTATAGTAACCCTCAGATAAATAGTTTCTTGTAAAATCCGTGGCAGCTTTATCCTACTGGAGCACAAATAAATCAGCTCTTATTATTCCACATTCATTTAATCCTGGGACATTAGTCAGCAAGACCTTTCTGCAGCCTAATAAACAGCAGCAGCAGCAGTTTTTCTTTATGAGAGTAGTTGTTCATCCTAAATTAGAGCCAGCTTTAGGGGAAGGCAGGAACTTTCGCAGCATGATTTAAAGATACATAATATGAGACTATAATAGTGTATGAAAACTGCACCCCTGTGTATCAATATAGTGGGGTTATAATTTAGTTATATGTGCATTATTTTAGAATATGTGGGTTATTTTGTCTGTATATCTTGAAAGTGTGTATTTTGTTATGGTGAGTAATATTCATGTTATCTGGTTATTTCTTCGGATTTGGCAGTGGCTTCTAACATTTTACCGTAGTTACCTTGTGCAGAGGAAAGAAAAACATGAAATTAGGACACTGATTCAAAAAAATTATCTAACTGTATGTTACTATTTCCATTTTACAACCCACAACCAAGAAAACACCTCTGAGTTCATATTTACAAACAATATTTTGCTTAAAAATGCTTGGTGGTGTTTGTGAAAGAGACAAGATTTGGGCTTTTGACTGTTGAGTTCCCTTCTTAGTTACTGCAAGATATGAAAAAAAAAAATTGTGGTTGCTCCTTTTAAAAGCTTTTATTTCTAATGATGTTGACAGTTACCCTTTTACGAATACCCATATAGGTCTATCCCATAATTTAGAATATAGATAAAAAGCGGATAATGTTCAGAATTAAACGTGAAAGTTCAGAAATTCAGTTTTCATGGAAGGAAGCAGTTTGCCTGAAAGCTGCATTGAGGGCTTCCAGCCTCTTTAAAAGTTATGATAGGAACTTTAGGGCTTTTTGCAGTTAAAAGTTGCGTTTTCAATTAAACTGCTTGGGAGTATGTATTTGCTTGAATCATAGTTTCAGAGTGAAATTCCAGAGTTCTGGAAGTGAAAATCTGCTGCAGTGGCTCAGGATCAAATGGTTTGTGATTTTGAATTAAGGCTTTTGAAAAATGTTAGCATTTAATTTCTTCTGGTGAGTGCACTGTGCTTGTACTGCTGCCACAGTATGTAAATTACTATTATGGTTATTTATTGGATCTGACTAATAGTCCATTACTAAGAATCTTCAATTTCAGAAACAGTGTCTCTAAAAGTACTTGTTTTATATCCATTTAGATCCTTAAGTAGGAAAAATAGACACTGAGTCTCTGACTATTTTGAAGTGGTTTATATACATCATAATTTCATTTGCTTTTAGTTGACAATTTTTGGTTCCACTGTTACATAAACTAACTTATTTCTGTATAAACATATATGCAAACATGCATATGCTCACAGAGGAAAGCAGATGAAATTATTAATTCCCATAATTTTTTAATCAGCTATAGTCAGATTTTTCACAATCCTGAAAATTATTTACTATTCCTTCATATTCTCCACGTAATCTGGATATTTTATTTTATTTAAAAAATACATTTAGTCTGTAACTGTTACCTTGATTTCATTGTTATATCATTGAAATAAAAAATAGAGATTGTACTGCTTAACTCTATGCTCTGTATTGTCTCGTTGCCTTTTTGTGTTTTTTAGTTTTGTTTCCGGTTTTTTTTTTAATTGTAAACATCCTTGCAGCTTCTTCTCTCTTTGTACCACTGATAAATCATAGAAAGGAAAATAAATCTGAGTACTGCTTTATGAGTTGTCTGTTTTTGACTGATTGGCTCTAGGAATCATGTAATTGCTACCAAATATCTCAATGAGTCTTTTAATGAAAATTACAGTTTTCGTGCTTGCCAACAGTGCCAGGAAGACAGAGCAATTGGAGCAAAACCATAATTTTGTACTGTACTTCCACTCCTACCAGAGAGCACATCTAATGCCTCTGTTTCTATGTTGTTGACTTACAGTATGGTGAGATGTGGATGCCAAGTAACTGCTATCCAAAATGCTAGGAACTACAGGCTACTACTCTCACACAGTCAATATTTTCTAGGGTCCTTCCTTTCCTTTCAACGCTGTCAGCCTTGTAATAGTCCAGTAAAATAGAATCTATTCTTCCTCATTAATATACTTTGAATAAACTTGATTCAATCAAGAAAGTCGATAACCACAAATCTCATTCTGAGTAAAAAGCAACCCTTTTTGGGTGCTTACATTCAAGATTTATGCTTCCTGCCTCCTATTTATTTTTTGCCTCCTTTCTGACGGATGTCTCATGGAAAACTGAGGGTTTCTTCTGAAGAGCATCACTGCTATGTTTTGCAGAGGTTCTAAGGACAGAATTCAGAAAACTTAACCTTCCACTGGGTTGGTGTGCCTTGTAGGGCAGCAGGAAAATAGAGACTTTACGTGCTGGCCTGGCTGAATGTTGTTCACAATTTACCCAAGAATACAGGCAGCATGGAATGCACAGTGACTCCCTTCCCATATCCCACCTTGGACAGCTGGCTACAAAATACAGAACTCAAACCTTTTTGGAAACTGGGCTACTTTTCAGTAGCACTCAGACTACCACAGCACAAGGCAAATGCTATGTCTGACTACATTTGACTAATGTACTCAGGTCTTGCTTCTATAAACAGTGCACTTGAATTCAAAGGATCTGGTTTGAAATTAATGTGGTTAGGCATATGCACTCTCATGTTCATGCCTCCAATATCCTTCTTTAAATTGTAAGCCTAAATCATTTTGAATGTGTCTCATGGTATATCATGACATGGGCTGCTTAGAGACAAATGAGCTGCTTGTCTGGAGGAGTTGATACACTGAAGAATAGCTGGTCCTTCATGTCCTTCTTGCTGCAGCAGGAAAGACCAAGAAAACAGTTAGCAACCTAATGCAGAAGTCTTTAATACCCAGGGTTGCAGCGCATGACTGAAACATGTGGATTGAGTCAGTGCCTGGAGGACATCCCCACATTATCCTGTGTCGCAATCCGTGACCTATTGTATCTCCTTTTTGGAGTGAATTTAGCTTATCGGGATCTGCCGAGAGGTCCGCACACGGCGCTCGCCTTTCACAGAGGAGCAGTGAGCTTTGGCACTGACTTTTCAGGTGAGACACTTGTTCAGTGCTCACTAGTGTTTCCAGTAACAGCAGCCAAACCCCTAATTTGTGAATTAGAATTCACAAATACACGGTTTATTGAGAGGAAAAATAAAACAATTTAGGGCAGGAGGTTCAAAAAGAGTAATTAAAACACATAGGAGCTGTGAAACATCTTTTAAACACCAAATACCAAGAACTTGCCTTAACACTTACATACAGGTACACCTTATTTACACACCCAGATTAATTATCTATGAGAGAAGGAGGAAGGAGGGATATGCCCGACGCTTGTCCCATATAGGGTCGTAGTTTGTGTGCAGGTAAGTGAGACAGGAACACCTTAGGGAGAGAATTAAGCCCAAAATACAATCCCTTACTTTGTTCCTGAGATGCTCTAGGTACTTATATAGTAGCTGCGGATGACTTCCCCTGCAACCTGGTCTTAGAACCACAGGGGGCAGGAAGAAGTCTCACCGCACGTGCTCAGCAATAGGCAGGTACCGCAGGCAGGCTGGCAGGACTGCAGGAAATGCAGCTGGGGATAGCAGGCAATGCAGCCGGGAGCTGGGACTGCAAAAAGCCACGGGCGAGACGGGACAAGCTGGGTCTGCAGGGATTAGCTGGGACTAGCCCGGAGCTGGGACTAGCCGGGACTAGCAGGTAAAGCATGAGCCAAAACAGGAGCGGGGACCTCTGGCTGGCAGGCACCCCCAAGGCGCAGGACACCCCCCAAAAGCAGCAGCAGCTTCAGTGTCTCTGCAAAAGCGCCCCAAAGCAGCGCACACGCTGCCTCTTTTATGGGTCTCCTTTGCTCCCAATTTGCCAGTTTCTTATTTCTAGGGATTCTCAGCCAATCATGTGGGGACCTTTTCCTGCCACTGCTGTTACCAGGCAGATTAACAGTTTGCAACATTGTTGCCATTTTCCCGCCACTGCTCCTCTCTAGCAGCAGCTGCCCCCTCATGGAGTCCCAGTTGTTGTTTTCTGACAGAGGAGACAGGCAGGAGAGGGTTCAGAGTGCCACATGGAACAGCCATCTTTAAGCCTGTTATGACTGCTGACCTAAAGGGCATGTTATGTTCATGTGAGGAAATATCTGGTCCTTCATATCCTGGCAGAAGGTCTTAAGAGGAACGTCCCTGTACAGTATAAAAAGAATTGGCTATGCATTTTGTGACTTCAAAGCTTTTAAGGATCTGATGTCATTTTCTTCACTGAGCTGCCATGCCTAGATCAGAAACTGACATGGGGAAAGAATCTGTCAGGCTGTTTGCACCTTCTCAAGCAGCTGGCAGTGACCTGCACTGGAGAATTTCTTCACTGAGTCAGGCTGGCAGGCTGGCCACAGCCAAGAAATGTTTTTTTTTGTCCACCAAGACAAAAAGGGGGAATTGGAGGATGATCTTGATTTTTTTTATTATTTTATTTTTCACTTTCTCTCCAGCTTATTTTGTTGCTGTGGAGAACAGTCTCCTATGACATCCAGGGTTAAATTTCCAGCATGATATGAGCATTAGTTGCATTCTCTTCCATGTACCAGTAATGAGTTGTACAGATCCATGTCTGCATACTGTGCTGAACGTTTACTCCCAGGGTTTCAAGTATTATCCAGGAGGGAGGGTGAGAGCTCAGGAGACTTCTTCAGCTTGAGAGATCCCAGGACAGGAGAATGGAAAATGGCAATCATTGCATGTGGTAGAGAGAAAAGCTGAGGTCTGAAATAGCAGTGGGACTGCAGTTTAGGATTAAATCAGATTCCAAGAGCGCTACGGGGGAGGCACAACATAATGTTTACTTTCACTGTGCCCCTCTCTAGCCACTCTAGGTTGTGACCCTCTGGTCCTGGATGTTGGACAAGAGCTAAAACATTGGCATCGTGGTAGATTAAACAAATCAGGTGACCCCAGTTCTCAACGCTCATTTGCATATGCGTTGCTCACCAGGGAACCCTCCATGGGCAAAGGCAAGTATCTGATTTGTGCATTCAGATTTTGCCGTCGTATCCTGCATTGGCTCATTGCATGCAAATGTATGCATTCAGTTGCATGCAAGCCAGGTTTGGAAATAATTTCCCTGGTTTCAAGGAAGAAAAAGAATAATAATCACTCCCCCCCTTTCCTGTCCTCCCCCTCCTCCAGCCTATTGTCAACAAATTTCAATTCATCACTGTTGATTTTGCTGAAACCTACTTCGGAATGTTACAGCCAGGATTGATGTTATCCAGTGCCATTTTTATCAAGGTTTCACTGTGCAATACAGAGTATTCACAGGAGTCACTGCAGGCTGCTGGTGCCCATGATTGCCTCTGACATGTACAGCTGAAAGGACTCTTATTCCAAGAATTATCTTCTTTTTTAGACTGTATTGAGTTGGGACTGATTTTGATAGCCAGTTTCAGTCAAGAATCATAAAGTTATTGCACATTTAAGACTGTTAGTATGAGAATCATTCTCTGTCTCTCTTTCTCCCTCCCCCTCTAACCATTCTTTCCCCTCCTTTTCTCTCTCTCATCATTTCACAGGACTGCAAGGTTACAGAAAGGTCTAATCAATTGTCAAACTCTTCTTTATCTCTGAGAAGGTGGTAAAAAAATCTAACTGCCCTGCTGTAGGGGGTTCTTCTGACTACACAGCACCCTTTTTCACATACAATGCTACCATGATTAATGTCCTCCCACCTCAGACCTTGTTAAAACCTGTTCTTAAAAGCAGGCTGGTGCACCACAGTAAGAGCAAGAGCAAGGTTGCATAAATCAACGTGTTCTCACAGCCCCCAGGATATCCATTATAGATGCCAGCTGGGTGACTGGAAGATAGAGAAAAATGAATATTGTATCCTATGGCCTTTTGCCTCTAATGACCACTTTTCAACATTTTTGAAGGCATGATTAAATTTTCATAACTGGGGAAGTCACTCTGAGCAGGCTGAAATAGAGATAAATTGACTGAGGGTCTGACATCCCAGTGGAGAGCAGGCAACTAATTAGTGTGTGAATCGCGCTCTGAAAGAGATGTAAAAGGGAGGCTGGTTTAATCAGAGGAACTGCTGAGGTACAAGAATAGTCAGGGATAATTGCGGCCTAGGTAGAAATCACAGGCTCAATGAGCAGCCTTTTCTGTCTGCTTGATTGGCAGCCGCTGACCTAGTGTCCAAAACCTTTGAACCCTGGCAACAGTAACAGCCTTGTCAAGGCAATTTGCTTGCAGCTTTCTGTGACCAGTTATTTCAGCTGTGGAGCTGGGACACCCAATTTGAAAGAGCACTTTGCTTCTCTGCTGCAGTGGAAGCTGGGTGGAACAGCCTCATTATTTTTGATGACTTTACTTTTGAACCCTTTATTTCCCCTCTCCCCCTCCCAGGTTCTTTCTTCCCTAATGCACTTCACACACTGAATACGTACCCGCTCCCTGGGGACCTTGCTGTACGGATGAAGTGTCAGATCAATTTGGCTGTTGATTGCAGCAAGGGAAAGTGGGGCAGGGGGAAGGACAAACCCCCATCACTCGGCATAACACCATGATTTTATTGCATGAACAGAGCTTCCTTGATGCTTGAACTGGTGATGCTGTTGGACACATGAAACATGAGCATATCTGAAGCTCCTTTTGCTGGGTTTAGAGGAATTAAAGGCAACATATTTAATCCCTTTAATGAGTGGCTGGGCTAGCACCTCCTTTAGTTGGAAATGAAGGATCACATATGTGCAAGAGGTGACAAAGAGAATACCTTTCCCATAATGCTTCCCATTTACCCAGTGGACTCATGTAGCTCTTTGCTTGTGGTACCAATAATGTTATAACTTAAACTGGTGTTTAGGGGAATAATAATATGCCCCTGAAGCTGCAGTAGCTGGTGAAGCAGATTCCTTTTATCTATCTTATCTATCTATCTGTCTGTCTATCTATCTATCTATCTATCTATCTATCTATCTATCTATCTATCTATCTATCTTATCTATCTATCTAATCTATCTATCTATTTGAAAATTTATTTTTCTTGTAGGGAAGGAGGTTAGCTGAAGACAGAACAAGAAGACAGGGCAGAAAGCTTGCTGTCTTATTCCATTTGGTTGTATGAATTAGTTTTGCTCTGGAATATTTTTTTGCCTGGGGCAGACTAGTTTCTCTTTTTAAACTAATCAGTCCCCCTGGGTCTTGTATTTTACCAACGACCAGAATACCTGATGTGACTGGGTTTTGATGTGACAGCATACTGCTTCTGTAAAGCCTTCAGCTAGGATTTTCAAACCCACAATTTTTCACATGAAAATGAGGGCCGGTTCTAACTCGGTCTGCATAATTAGGCACCTGCTGTATATTAATACTTTTTTACTAAGTGGTTTAGTCTAGTGGTAGCTTGGGATATGGCCACATGAATAGGGTAAGCTTAGCTGCTGATTAACAACATGCTGACTGCTTCATGGTTCTTACCTGTGTCCATGCTCTTACCTGCAGAACATGACCAGAATCACATTTATGCTCACACAAATCTCCTGTGAATAGTAGGCAGGCTGTCAAGGCAGGATGGGTCCTGATGCTTCAGGGCTGTGGTTGTGTCTGTCTTGCCATTTCTTTCTGAATGAAGGAATGATTCTTTATCAAATACATGGAAACATTCTGGGCCCAGCAATAAGACACTGGTGCAGGTCCCCAAAATAGATACTATTCAACTTTCCATATGTAGTGTCCTCTCACTATGGACTTCTACATTGAGAAGCACATAAACAACTCATTTCTCAAATATTCGTATAATTTAGAGTGGCAACTTGAAGGTCCTTATCAGTAATACGTGATGGCAATAACTTCCATGAGATGTCACAAACTTCTTAGGGAGATTTGTATAAATGTGATCTAAGTTTAATTTTGGATTGTTGGGAAAGCACTATGGAAGCCAAGGCACATGAGTGTTTTGCTGAATCAGGGTCAAAATGCTCAGAGTTTTTATTTCCTCTGTCACTACTATCACCACTGCTCAAAACAAATAAAGAAAAGACAGTATAGAAAAGTTAAGCTTTTTGTTAAAGGCCACGCAGTGGTATGGGAAATAGTTATGGCCTAACTGTTGGCTTCCTTTCCTTATTAGTTTAGGAACTTTTAAAAAAAGAAATAATGAAATCTTCAAATTGCTAAATAGACTTAGAGGGAAGAGTTTGACTGCTGTGCATAGTAAATATGAAGCCTGTGCTAATAGTCACCTCATATCTCCTTGCTGACCTGCTGTAAAACAGTGACAAGCACTTTGCTTCAGTATTAGAAGCAGCAGCTGCAGCAATGAAATTTAAAGGAAGAAAACTGAACAGACCCATCACAACTTGAATAACAATAATTTGTAACAAAAGTTATTTATGTATCAGGACATGGGTTGAAATGAAAAAAAACAAGAGACTGACACACTGGAAGTATGGGAATATTGTACCCATATTGCTAATGAACTAAGAATTAAAATGTGAGCTATACAACCGAGGCACCTTAAAAATGGATTATTCTGGTGATGTGTCCCTGTGCTTATTTCTGGTTCAGAATGAGAAATGTATGCAAACAGATGTATACCTGCAACAATGATGATTACTTAGGAAAACTTAATGGCAGAGCCACTTACAACTGTGTTAATATCAGAGCAACATAATAAAAACGAAGAATTTCAATTAACTACTTCTTTTTCTACCAGTTTTCCCTGCATGATTTCTAACTTTAGTGTCAGATTGTGCAGCAAAATTGTTCTTAAGGTATGGGCAATAAAAACAGACACAATAAATTTGTGTGGGCCAGGCAACTGTGATGAGTTAATTGCTACTTTAGTGAAAAGGCTGCAGCCATTATGTTAAATTATTAAAAATAAAACCCACTGTAATTTATCAGAATTCTAGCCATTACTGCATTTAAAAAAAAAAAAAAGTATCAGCAATTTTAACATTGCAATGTTTGGGATAATAAAAGTCAGCAGGGGTAGCTTGAAGTACAATGATGGTAGAGATAGGAGTATGTATTTATGTCAGCCTTACCAGTTCATACAGCTTTAGCTCTTGTGACTGGGAGACTTAGAAGAAATACATTCTTTGTGCCCATTTGAAAGGAAAAGGGAGGGACTGTGGCTAGGAACAAGACTTTCAAGCCAGGAACTGCAGTCCCCACTCTCACATGATGTTGTTAATAGTTATGGTCTTTTCTTCTCATGCACAACACTTACGTGAAGGTTAAGGCCGTGTGAGGGCACTGCCAGCTGCTGATTTGCCAAGCAAGGTAGCAAAACTAATGCTTTGTCAGTGTGTGGGCAATCTCTGCCTGTGCTTGTGTCTTTAGGAGTTCATCTATCCAAACTGCAAGTAACAGCCTTTATTAATAAAGTTGTTTTTCAGAAAGCAAGCTTTATGGTGAAAGACTCATGTCTTGCCATTTATGGGTGTCTGGATATTTCAAAAAGGGCAAGTGAGTTTTATGAGAGGTACCCTGGATACACAAGTGATTCCTGAGAGATGCTGTTCAGCAGAGGAGGAAGAATGTATATGGTCCTGATTTGCACTTCTTTTAAAACTCTGCTTTGATTGACTGAAATATTTTGATTAGTTGAAGCAGTTAGAGCTGCCAGTGTTTATGTGCTCCCATGGCCAGCACCCAAGGAACTCACTACTTTTGCTTCTAGGCAGAACTAGAGGTTTCCAAACAACCACTCAAGTCAAGGAACTGAGGTATACAGAAACTTGCCAGGGATGGAAAGATGGAGGAAAGAAAAGGCTTGAGTCTGACATAGCTGTACAAAGAGCCTTAAATGTTGATTTCACTATGTGTGCCAGCTACAATGGAAGTATGTCACAGTCCTCTTATTCATGCTTTAAGAAATGATGGAGTAACAGAAAAAGTAGGAAAGAAGCTATGACAGGAAATGATATTGCTACCTAGGAGTCTGTCAATATGAGGCAGAATTTTAAATAAAAATTTTGCAGTGGCTGTATCTCCTTTGTCCAGATATGTTTCCACAGTGTGTATATTTACATATAAGCATGTGTATATGAATATATGTTTCAGTACATGTGCATCTTCACGTAGAGATACATAATTGAAGTAATTAATTCCATTTAATAGCAGTCTATAAAATGTTCTGCCTTTAATGGATCATTGTAAAAGGCTGTCATAATGGCAATTCAATTAAATGATGCTATATTATTATTCCTCACCCTATGTGCAAAATCTAGTGAAAACATTACTGAAATTAGGAGAAGCTATTCCAAACATCAGCAGAAAGTGGTGTTTGATTTGAATCAGAACGCTGCCTTTTAAAACTTCTGACAGGTAAATTATGAATTTTTACAGATATGCTTTTTCTGGGCAATATTTATTTGAAGTAAGAAGTTCAGACTGACTGTGGGGTTTAAAAATACTGTAATGTAAATTCAAAGGCTAAGCTAATTAGGACATATGTTTCTCAAAACGTAAAAAGAAGAGTTTCAACTGGTTTTTGACATCTCTTTTGCAAACACCTGAAAGCCATCTAGAATTGGTCTGAAATCCTTATTTCTGTATTAATACAGAGAATAATGAAAAACATTTTTTGTTTCCCTCCATAGTGAATACAAAGTTTATTTTTTTCTTAAGAATAACTCGTGCTAGAATTATTGTAGGTTTTGAATCCTGTTTTCTTGCAGATTTACAGCTACCACAGTTTTCAAACTGTATTTGCTGAATTTACTGAGTTAACTCTTCTGTGTCAAAGGCCAACACATTTTTACAAATGTGCTGCTCAGGCACTGCAGAAAAAGTGTAACATCTTTTTAAAAAGGCTACAAGGATGAAGATAATTACAGAGCAGAGCTCTTGAACATTTTTCACAGAGTGAGTTACATACTAGTTGGAAAACACAGGATGAGAGCACAGAGAAAATCAGCATTGAAAATGTTGTTCAGGGAAAGAAAAGGAAAGAGATGTAACAATAATAGGCACCAAAAAATAAGAAAAAAGAAAAAGGTGAACCAATGTGCTTCTGTGACATGTCTAGCCGTTGAGAAGTGCACAGTCAAATGTACTATCACTCTCAGGGTGTTATATGGCATAGTCACAGTCATACATTCATCCAATATTCAATAAATTACTCCATCCTTACCATCCTTAAAGTTAAAAAACTTGTGTATAGTTTTTACACTGAAAATTAGTATTGGTGACATGACTGCAGATCTTGGTGCATACACGGGGATTTATGTGGGGTCCGCTGTGTCTTTGAAGCACAGGAATTTTGCATGGAGATCAGGTTTAAAGTTTGAAAATGCAGCTGAGTTTACGTAAGCTCATTAAAAAACTGAATGGTGACTTAACTCAGTGAATTATAGACCCATGTAGTTGGTTGACCCTGCCTGAACACCAGCTGCCCACAACAGCTGGTGTATCATTCTCCCTCCTCAAGTGGACAGGGAGAGACCAAATAGGACAGAAGGTTTATCAGTGAAGATAAATACAAGGAGATCACTGATCGGTTACCATCACAGGCAAAACAGACTTGACTTGGAAAATCATTTTACTGCAGTGAATGCCTGAGCCTAACACTTGTACTGGAGGGAGCCAGTGACACTGCTGGTGTGTGGTGTGAGCAATTAAATTATCTGCTCGGGAAGGTGGTTCAACTGAGGGAGGAGGTAGAAAGTTTGAGAACCATCAGAGAATGTGAAAGTGAAACATATTGGTGGAGCCACACCCTGAGGCAAGGGTAGAAGGAAGAGTCTCTGGAAGAAGTGATGGATCCCCTCCCTTCCTGTCATCAGACAAAAGGAGGAAACCCACATGACAGGGAAGAATGGAGAGAGGTTCCTCCTCAGAGAGGCAAGCAAAAACCCTCACAGCAACCCCCACCTTCCCAGTTGCCCTTGGAAAATAGGTAGGAGGTTTTTGAACTTCAGGGCCAGGCAGATGAAGATGGAGAGGAAGATCCATCTAGCGAGTCACCTAGGGCTTGTCAGTCACCGCCACACCTTAGGACTTCTTCAGCTAAGAAGAAAAGGAGTGTAATTGTGGTGGGTGAGTCCCTTCTGTGGGGAACAGAAAGTTCCATTTGTTGACCAGACCCATCCCACAGGAAAGTCTGCTGCCTCCCTGTGGCTAAGATTAGAGATGCTAAAAGGAAACTCTCTGATCTGGTGCAGTCCTCTGATTATTAATTACCCTTTGCTAGCCATCCAGGTTGGTAATGATGAGATTGCAGAGAGAAGTCCAAAGGCTATTAAAAGGACTTCAAGGCACTGGGCTGACTAGTTGAAGGCTCAGGTGTGCACTTTCTCAAGTGTTAGGAATAACTTCTGAAAGGGGATAGAAAGCACACCTAATCAAGGAGTGGCTCAGGGGCTCCTGCCACTGTCAAAATGTTGGGTTCTCTGATCACGGGGAAGTTTTTATGGCACCAGGTCTGCAGAAGGTAGATGGAATACATCTGTCTCCAAGGAGCAAAGGGATTCTTGCAGAGGAGCTGGTGGGGCTCATTGAAAGTGCTTTAAATTAGGCTTGAAGGGGGATGGGGATAAAACCAGGTTCACCAGACATGAGCCTAGGGATGGTCTTCTGTCTGCCACCCCACCTGAAGTGGGAAATGGAGATAAATAGGGCAAAAAAACCACAGGGCTTGCTAATGGTCTGCTAACCAGGGAGGTAGCTGGGAATAGTCAGAAACCAAAAGTGAAAAATAATTGCTTGACTCCCTCTCTGAAATGCTTATATACCAATGCATGGAGCATGGGGAATAAACGAGAGGAGTTGGAGACCTGTGTTATATTGAATGGCTATGACATAATCACAATCACTGAAACAGGGACATTATTAGAGTATTGTCATGATCCATGACCTTTTTACACTCTGAAATTGTAGTCTTGGCCTGTTCACGCGTAACAGGCCAACCACGTGCTTGTGCTTCCCTGTAGAGATCCAAGATCCCTGAATGACCCCTCTTGATGTGGAGCCATTCGAGTAGTCTTCCCCATGCGGAATTCTCCCCTTGAGCAGTGGCTTCTTGGATCTCTAACAACACTGATCTGAGCCAGCTCATCAGCTTCATTATTCCAAAAGGCTGCCTCGTCCTTTAGAACTGATTGGTGGGAAGGCACCCATACGACATGGAAATTTGGATTTGTTTTAGCTATGGCCAATATCTTCTACCATTTTTTTTCTGCCACACTGGGACCCGCCTGATTTCCCAATTATTAAGTTCCCAGTTATCCACTCCACACAGCCCTTAAAGACTGCAAAGGAGTCTGTGTAAATACACATGGCTTCCTTAGAGGCTTGTTCTTTTACAAAGACATTAAAGGCAGCATCCAGCTCTCCCACTTGGGCACTACCTTTATCTTGATTTACTGTTTGTTCACCTGCGGAGGGCTTTATGGTAGCAGATTTGAAAAGCCAATTTTTGCCTTCCTGCCTGGAAGGGGCATCAGTGAACCAGGCGTTGGTCATCCCATCTTTATATTCATGTGTGTCTTTAATTGGTCTGGGAGCTTTCACTGTTAAATCTTCTTCATTTTTTGAGCCAATTGGGTTCTGTATTTTTAATTCTTTGTCAGGACCTTCCTCAATTTGGAATAGGCCAATATGGTATTCAATTTGGCTGTAGCATTTTCGAATCATACCTTTCTGAGATATCCCATCTGGAGGGGCCCTTCCGGACAGCACCTGATTTATTACTTTGAAAGGGCCTTGGAGAATTACCTTTTGTTTTTTAATAATCTTGCTGACTTCTTTGAGTGCTGTGCAAACAGTTAACGACCCCTTCTCCAGAATGGAGCATCGTTTTTCTGAATCTTTGAAACTTTGGGAGTAAAAAACAATTGGTTGGGTGCTCCTATTAGGACCCCATTGCCAAAAGTAGCATGACAAGGCACTGGCAGAGAATCCCCACTCAATTGTTACTGGATCCTCTGGGTGGAGAGGTCCCAGAGTTTGGTATGTTTGTACCTCCAGTAGCAATAGTTGGAGTGCCTCATCGTGGGACTGTTCCCACTCCCAATGTTGGCTCTTTTTTAACAAATCGTATAGTGGACAGGCAATGATTGAGAGATCAGGGATATGCTTCCTCCAATACCGGAGAGTTCCTAGTATCTCTTGCAGTTCCTTTTTGGAGGAATCACAGAATCCTAGGGGTTGGAAGGGACCTCGAAAGATCATCTAGTCCAACCCCCCCTGCCAGAGCAGGGTCACCTAGAGTCATCACACAGGAACACATCCAGGTGGGTTTTGAATGTCCCCAGTGAAGAAGACTCCACAACCTCTCTGGGCAGCCTGTTCCAGTGCTCTGTCACTCAAGGAAGGGGCTTTAATATCTCTGAGATGGGACAAAGTATCCGAGGGGAACATTCCATGTCCCCCTCATCCACCTTATTCCCAAAAATTTTGCCTTACCGGATGGAGGTTGTCTTTTCTCTTCAGGGATCTCTATTTGGAGTTTAGTTAAATGTCCTATTATGGCATCATAAACAACCTGCACCTCATCTGCACTCTGGTCCCCTACCAGCACATAATCAATATGCTGATAGACTTTCACTTTACTGTTATTCTTGATGGCTGGTATTTCCTTAAGCTCACACACATGCTTGTATCCCTGGGGCAACCTAGTAAAAGTATATTGCACATCCTCCCAAGTAAAGACAAAATATATTTGATCCTCTGGATCAATTGGAATTTGGAAAAACATGTATTTGAGATCCAAAGAGGGTAGGATAGGGTGTGCTGCCGCTTGGATCTCCAGCACAAGATCAGTGAGCTTTAGCACTGACTTCTAGGGTGAGACACTTGTCTGGTACTCACTAATGTTCCCAATGACAGCAGCCAACTCCCAGTTAGAATTTACCAATATTATTATTATTAAAGAGATAAATAAATCAATTTGGGGCAGGAGGTTCAACAAGGGTAATCAGGAAATGATAGTAGCAATAATAATAATAATAGCGAATAATGGAAAAACAACAATACTATACCAAGGTAATTTCAATGAACAATGACAACATCCCAGCAATTTAAGGAATAACAAGACAATAACAATAAGGAGAAGGAAGGGAATGGGAAAAGAGGAGGTGGAGGACGTACCTAACGGATTGTAAAAGGAATTGCACAGACTAAGGAAGGGGCTGGGTAAATGGGTGAGGAAGAATCAGGGGCAAGTAAATGTTTGGTTTTACCCAAATCCCAAGGTGGTGAGTTGTTTTGTAGGTTTCCACTGTCTTCCTGTCTCAGTGGTGGACAGACTTAATCACGCCGTGAATACAGGAAGAAACAGTGACCACAGAGTCTTTGTGCTGGTCCACAATCCAGGTGGACACTCGTCCTTCTCACAGGTAGTCAGAGTTCCCCAGGAGCTCACAGGAACTGTTAGCCTTCTCTAGTGCTCTTAAGGAAGAGAGATACCTCCCTCCTCCAGGCTGATTGACTGTATCTCCCTCAGTTTCTTTTGAGAGCCAGGAGATCTCTCTGTGCACTGACTGGCAGCACCTCCCCTGCACTCCAAAAAGCCAGCAGACCTCTCTCCCCACGGACCAGCAGCACCTCCTCTGCTGGGCCCAGTCCTGTTCAACATCTTTATCCATGACCTTGATGACAGGACAGAGTGTCTTAGCAAGTTTGCTGATAATATGAAGCTGGGAGGGTTAGCTGATTCACCTGAAGGCCAGATTTGGACAGGCTGGAGAGCTGGGCAAAGACAAACCTCATGAGGTTCAACAAGAGCAAATGCAGTGTCCTGCACCTGGGAAGGAACAACAAAACACACCAGTATAGGCTAGGAGGGGATGTGCTAGAGAGCAGCTCTGTGGAGAAGGACCTTGGAGTCCTGGTAGGCAACAAGTTATCTATGGGACAACAGTGTGCCCTTGTGGCCAAGAAGGCCAATGGTATTTTAGGGTGAGTTAAGAGGAGTGTCTTCAGCAGATCGAGGGAGATTCTCCTCCCCCTCTACTTGGCTCTGGTGAGACCTCACTTGGAGTATTGTGTCCATTTCTGGGCTCCCCAGTTCAAGAGGGACAGAGATCTACGTGAGAGAGTCCAATGGAGGACTATGAGGATGATTAAGGGACTGCAACACCTGCCTTACAAGGAAAGGCTGAGAGACCTGAGGCTTCAGTCTAGAGAGGAGCAGACTGAGAGGGGATCTTATTAATGTCTGTAAGCACATTAGGGCTGGGCGACAAGAAGGAAGGGACAACCGCTTTTCACTTGTGGCCTGTGATAGGACAAGGGGCAATGGATTAAAACTCAAGCACAGGAAGTTCCACCTCAACATGAGGAAGAACTTCTTTACTGTGAGGGTTACAGAGAACTGGAACAGACTGCCTAGAGAGTTTGTGGAGTCTTCTTCTCTGGAGCCTTTCAAGACCTGTCTGGATGCCTTTCTGAGTGATCTGCCCTAGTTGTGTTGTGTGAGGTTTTTTTGTTGTTGTTTTTTTTGTCGCACTGACTCATTTCCAGAACATTCCCAAATCCAACACTGAGTTTGCACAAAGTAGGCTGAGCCTCACCAGGAGAGGCAGGGTCAGGTGCTATCAAAGAGGCAGACTTGAAATGCCCAGGCATTGTGTCTGCCATCCAAGGACGACAGTGTCATGCTGGGATTGTTGCTGCATCCAAGGGTGCTGATATCTTTCCTATGCCTTCTTTCTTCATCTCTCTCTCTGTGTCTCTCTTAGTCTGTCTCACTTTCTCTCTCTCTCTGTTTCTAACCTTATTCTCGGCATGTAAGTTGTCACGATCCGGTATTCGGATACGTGGCAATTTTTTATAAAGGTGATCCCAAATGGTGAAATTAAGATGCAAACGAGGTCAGATGTCACGTGCACAACAAAATTTTTATTACAGTAACACAGCAAAGTTCCTAGAGTGGATAGGACGGGGAGGAAAACAAACAGAAAAGAAAGGAGAAAGCAGAGAGATACAGGACAGCAAGCGAGAGCATAGTTACCACCACAGTCCAGCGATGTCGTTGGTGGGGAAGTGGTTCCTGGTGGGGAAGTGCTTCAAATGCACCCATAGAGTCCCAGATTGCCCACTTCACCCCCACTTTTTTCCCTGAGTAGGGAAAAACTCCTATCTTCTCTGTGTTCCTCCAAGATAGGAGGGGGGTACGTATGGCGCCGGGGTTATGTCCTGCAGATAGTCTTTGTTTGGATAATCGTTGAGATCTCTGCATTACAAAAAGGAGGATGAGAGAACTGGCACCACAGGATTAGTTTATTGCAGTGGAGTTTTGGTCCTAGGAAGCGGCTTGAGACGGGAACTCTTTCTCTTGTCCTGCTAAGTTGGTGGCTTTCATGAGATATCATATCAAGGTCTGGTTATCACTGGATATCCTGCTCCGCAGTGCCAGCTGTAGATCTTCTTTTTCTCCAACCTCAGCATGTCCCACACTAAACTTCCCAGTTCTTAAGTACACATCGCAGGAGGGGAAGCAAAACGGTTGAGTGGGTTGCTGAGACATCTCTTTAATCCATCAACAGATGTTCTTTAACTCTCAGATGCCACAAGACAGACAACAGATATCCTGAGTGCCAGAGTCCATCACTTATCTCTTGGATTGTTCGAGACAAGCACTATACATTCTGAATGCCACATAAGGGTATAATAATTTATAATTTTGCTGAGTTTTTCCAGTTGTAACCTGTTGTTTTGAGAGTACAGTTTTACTAAGTTCTGTTGGTTGTAACCTGTTGTTTTGAGAGTGATACTGTTGTGTGTTTTTGACAACCTTTATAATCTTACTCAGTTTTAAGTAATGTTTTGTATAAGCCTCTTGGGTAATAGTCTTACTCTTAGAATACTGTGTGGGGAATTCCAGAGGTTAATCTGGCTGGGCTGGTAAAAGAGACTAATTAAGAGAGGAGGATTGGATCCAGCCACACCTAGGCTTCTCCCTGAGAAAGAGTTTAGAACGCAAGGGGATCCAGTCCAAATCTCTCCAGGTTGACCCCCACCTCTAGGGTACTCTACCTGGGCCCATTTTGTGGAATGTACTGTAGCCACCTTATGGGACTTGATATTTAATTGGTGGCCCCACCTTTGGGGAGCTGTGTCCACCTCATGGGATGTGACAGGCATAGCTTGCAAAAACTTGAATACAGTAAGGTATTGTAATGTCTGGTTGGCCCTGAGAAAATAATTTGCTAGAATATTGAACTGATTGTTGATTCCATCTAGAGACATCCATAAATCGATGGGTCCGGATGGAATGCATCCAAGGGTGCTGAGGGAGCTGGCGGAGGTCATTGCTAGGCCACTCTCCATCATCTTCGGTAAGTCATGGGTAACAGGAGAGGTGCCTGAGGACTGGAGGATAGCAAATGTCACACCAGTCTACAAGAAGGGCAAGAAGGAGGACCCGGGTAACTATAGACCGGTCAGCCTCACCTCCATCCCTGGAAAGGTGATGGAACAACTTGTTCTTGGCACTATCTTTAGGCATATCAAGGACATGGGGGTCATCAAGAGCAGTCAACATGGTTTTATCAAGGGTAAATCATGTTTGACTAACCTCATAGCCTTCTATGAGGAAATTACTAGGTGGATAGATGATGGTAGAGCGGTAGATGTGGTTTATCTTGATTTCAGTAAAGCATTTGACACCGTCTCCCACAGCATCCTTGTAGAAAAGTTGATCAGGTATGGGTTTGGTGACCAGGAAGTGAGGTGGATTAGGAACTGGTTGAAAGGAAGGAGTCAGAGAGTTGTAGTCAATGGGGCAGAATCTGGTTGGAGGTGTGTGACTAGTGGAGTCCCACAGGGGTCGGTACTGGGACCGGTGTTGTTCAACATCTTCATCAACGACCTGGATGAGGGTATAGAATGTACCCTCAGCAAGTTTGCTGATGACACTAAGCTGGGAGGAGTGGCTGACACACCAGAAGGCTGTGCTGCCATTCAGAGAGACTTAGATAGGTTGGAGAGTTGGGCGGGGAGAAACATGATGAAATTCAACAAGGGGAAGTGCAGAGTTTTACATTTGGGGAAGAACAACACCATGTCCCAGTACAGGTTGGGGGCTGAACTGCTGGAGAGTAGTGTAGGTGAAAGAGACCTGGGGGTCCTGGTAGACAGGAGGATGACCATGAGCCAGCAATGTGCCCTTGTGGCCAAGAAGGCCAATGGCATCCTGGGGTGCATTAGAAAGGGTGTGGTTAGTAGGTCAAGAGAGGTTCTCCTCCCCCTCTATTCTGCATTGGTGAGGCCACATCTGGAGTATTGTGTCCAGTTCTGGGCCCCTCAGTTCAAAAAGGACAGGGAACTGCTCGAAAGAGTCCAGCGCAGAGCTACGAAGATGATTAGGGGAGTGGAACATCTCCCTTATGAGGAAAGGCTGAGGGAGCTGGGTCTCTTTAGCTTGGAGAAAAGGAGACTGAGGGGTGACCTCATCAATGTTTACAAATATGTAAGGGGTGAGTGTCAGGGGGACGGAGTTAGGCTTTTCTCAGTGATGACCAGTGATAGGACAAGGGGTAATGGGTGTAAATTGGAGCATAGGAAGTTCAAGGTGAATATCCGAAAAAATTTTTTTACTGTGAGAGTGACAGAGCACTGGAACAGACTGCCGGTGGGTTGGACTTTGTGATCCTTCGAGGTTCCTTCCAACCCCTAGGATTCTGTGATTCTGTGAGATGTGGTTGTTCAGCTCATGCGATAAAACTTTTTCTCAGAGACATCTGAGATTCCCAGCAAGGGTAATGTCCTTCAAATTAATGCCCTTAAAAATGAGGAATCACTTCCAAAATTTCAACTATTACCCCATATCCTATTATTTTCTCCACCTATCTTACACAAATAATGATTTACAAGTACTTTACAATGGGATTTTGAGGACATCTTAAATTATAACATAATTTTGTCAGCAGATCTATTACAATGCGTGATCCCAAAAGCACAGTAACTTTTTTTTTTTTTTTTTCATTTGTACATCATGAAACCACAACTTGTTATCCTGCTGTCATAATATTAATCTTTGGGTGACCTGTAAGAGTAATCTCTGTTTTTTAACTCCTCATTTCTGTATTGATGGAAGTGGCCACCAGAAAAACTACCCCTTATCTTGGGGTGCTTCATGAGGGATTTTCTAGGCTAAAGAACATAATCTCACTTCAATATGGTATATATATTTTTTTTTCCATTCCATTTTGGCTAAAAGGGGGAGATTTTCAGTGTTTTCTGTGGTTTGAATACTGTCACCGTTTGACTCAGGTCCGACAACAATGCTCTCGATCCCCTCCCCCCCCCACCCAGCTAGGGAAGGAGAGAGAGAAAAAGAGAGAGACTTGGCTGGGTTGAAAATTAAACTAAACAGCTTTTATTGAAGGGCAAAAGCCTCTCGCCTCCCCCTACCCTCAGCAACTCCCACAGCACTTCCCTGAACTGGGAAGAGTCCCGAGGAATCCCGGAGCTGCTGCTGGAGAAAGCAGAGAGTGATGAGGGTCATGAGAGCTCAAGCCTAAGGGTCGACGGTGATGGATAAACAGAGTCCTCCCTGGACACTGGCCATGGACTGAAGAGAAGGGAAGAAGAAGAAGGAAGGAAGTTGTCTTCTGTGATCTCTGACCTTCCTTTGAGCTTACATAGATATATGGAATGAAATATCTTTGGCCAATTTTGCTGTCTGTCTAACTCAGCCTCCTACGGGGGGGTCACAGATCTCCCCGTAGTGTCTGAGCTGGCAGAGTGAGGGTGCAACCTTGAAGCCTCAGCAGTTAGAAAAACATTCCACTGTCTTATCAGCCTAGCAGAACACACTGTTGCTAGTTAAAAGAAAGCTTAGTGAAGGAAAAAAAAAATCAGTAAAAAGAAAAATTGGCTTCATCCTGGCTCAAACCAGGACAAATACTTACAGTAAATTAGACCCAAATTGCAAATATCAGAAATTTTTAGGCTTACATATCAAGGATTAACACTAAAACCTGAAGCAAAATAATTAGTTGTCTTTTCTTGCCCTTGGAATTGTGGCCGGGCTCAGCTGGAGGGTATGACTTGGTTAAGAAAGGAACTACAAGAAGCGCTTAAGTTCTTGCCACTGTCTTGTTTCTGTGTTGACCTGGGTAATAGAGGGAGAGAGAGGGAAATCTGGCTGTGAAAAGTCCTTTTGACTCCATTCAGTGTGCTGTTACTTCTTCTAACCTTAGCTTTTGTTAAAAAACAACCAGAGTGGAATGTAATTATTCTTAGATGTAACTGTTGAATGATTTTTGTCAATTATAATAAAATTCAGAAGTAAAAAAAAGATCAAATAGCTATGGTGCAAGCTAGGAGAAAACCGTGGTTTATGCAGAAAATATGAAAGTACAGGATAGTGAAAGGACAGGAAATCTCTTTATTTCTAGGTCTGGTTAGCTGAGGTCACAAAATTAAACATTACGTCTGTCAAAGGGGACAGCAAGTTATATTGCTTTTGGTGTGGAGCTGCCAGCGGTTATTACTGGTAGCCCTACACCTTTTTGGATTGTCAGGGAATCATTTTAATACATACAATGTTATAAATAGAGGGGAGCAATCAGATTTTAGACATTGGATTTTCTGTCATTTGTGTATTTCTGCTTGATGAATGCTGAAGGTGGTCCATATTGCAAGACTACTAATCAACAAATACTCATTAGTTAATTATGTAAATGCAGAATTTGACAAGCAATATTGAGAGTGCTTTGCTTCTGAAGATGAAATGAGCTATTTAAAATTATATGAGCTATTACAAATTTTACTGACTACACTCTAAACATATTTTGCATTTTTTAAAGGCATATCTTGATACTTGGGGAGGAAAAAATGGTTGGACATCTCTACCTGTACCTGCAGTGCTGCTGAAGATGAACGAAGAGGTTTAGACAGTACCACAACTCAGCACTGTAGAGGAGAAAATAAGACTCTCTGCCTCCCACTGTGAGATGACAGCCCTTCTGCAAATAGCTTCTGTGTGGTCACCTGTTCTAAAAGGAAGAGACTGAGGAAAGCAAAACGGCCTTCCTCCTAAAAAATCCATTTGTATCATGTCTTCTCAGTATTTTCACAGGACTGGAAACTGCTAATCTCTGGGTCATAGAAGAAGTTGGAAATACAGCCAATGAACTGACTTCTTATTTTTCAAGAGACAGGTAACTGTTGAGATGTTTTAATGATTCCTTAACAAATTGCAAATATGACCACTCATAGTGCAGAATTTTATTGTGCTTACCTTGTGAGATGTTCATGATTTGCTCCTAAAACAACTTCATGCTTTACATGGAGTTTTGGGGAAACTTATCCACAGTGTCTGGCTTCCTCCTGAGTGCAAGACAGACAAAAGGCTACATGGGCTTAAATTCAATATTAATCCAATTAACTATCCTGTGGTGAGAAATGTTTTATTATCTCTGAGAATGAAGTTCACATAGATGGAGTAATTTAATTATTAAAAACTAGACTGTCATAAGGCCAAACATTGTATTTGGGTTTCTAGCTTGGAATTCTTTGCAATGTTTGAGATAAAATCCCTTCTTACACATGCTGTTTGGTGAGTTTTAAGCCATAAACAGAATGTAAGACAGTGGGCAGTTTCCACCATATGCTTTAAAAAAGACAAAAAGGCAGCAAATGCTCAGGGTGGATGAGGGGAGCGTATTAGGCGTGTAATGCCTGTCAGCCTGCTCTCTTCTAGCATCTGAATGCTGTGTCTGCTGCAGTAAGAAGCTGCAGTGGCTCATCCAAACTGAAAGTAAACCAATAATCCTGTAGTGACTGCTGTTGATAATACCTCCTTTTTTTTTTTCTGTGTGTGGTAGTGATGGAGCGTAGGTGCCTTTCCCAGCCCTCAGCTTTTAATTCTATCTTATTTCTTTGCTTTTTGCAGGATATACAGATAGAAAAGAACTATTGGGTCTTAGCTTTGCTATCACCAGCTTTTAATGCTTCTGCTACAGAATTGTGGGTATTTGAGTTCACAAAAAGTAAGTTGATAAAGGGAAAGAAATATTAAAACTATTTTCTGTTGGCAACTATTTCTTCTGCTAAAAATATCAAATATAACAACAGCTTTTTTCTAGTTCTGCTATTCTGTTATATTTTCTCGTCACTATTTACGGACAACTATCTCCCATAGAAGAAGGCAGCAGGAAAAGAAGACTCAGAATTTTATTCCTCCATTGAAAAAACAGTCATGGCTAACACCCTTTACTCTGATTGCCACCATGGATAAGAAAAGAATAAATAAACTGTGTGAGCAGCAGTCACAGCTAAGGCTGTAAAAATGACAGGAAGGTATCAGAGAAAGGTGAGTAGCTGTGTGATGACATCTAATGCAATACACACAATATGATTACAGGCAAAAAATTAAGCAGTAGAATGTAGAAGAGTGTGTGTATTCTAAATACGCACAAGACTGCATATGCTCAGTGTATGAGAATACTCTCAGTCATAGCAGGCATATATATGCCATCTGACAAGTGCTCCAGGAAGTTAGCTTGAAGAGCAACAAACACTCCCAAGGAGGTCAGCACACATATTGCATCAACATGAAGAGACATGACCTTTTATTACTTTATTCTTTGCTAAGGGAAGTACTTCTCCTGTGAACAGGATTGTGAGACGTGCTAGGAAAAACCCTGTTCTGACACTAGCAGACCTTCTCTTTTGTCAAGTAACAAGTGTCAGATTAAGAATTCTTTCAAGCCCCAGGATGACAAGGCCAATGATAATGGTGCTGGTCCCTGGAAATACCACTGCAGAATGAAGTTATCAATAGCTAAATAGGACTGCATTCACACAGCTGTGTACAAGGAGAGAGAGAGGTGGACAAGGAGACAAATTCTGTCACTGGTCTTGAGCGCTAAGTGAAAGCAGCTGCTGCATATTTCTTCTCCATGTGTACACTTAACCTCTGAGATGCAGATGCCTTGTTATAGCAACATACATATAACATTATTCATAGAATCATAGAATCTTAGGGGTTGGAAGTGACCTCGAAAGATCATCTAGTCCAACCTCCCCTGCCAGAGCAGGATCACCTAGAGCACATCACACAGGAACTCATCCAGGTGGGTTTTGAATGTCTCCAGTGAAGGAGACTCCACACCCTCCCTGGGCAGCCTGTTCCAGTGCTCTGCCACTCTCACAGTAAACATTTTTTTTTTGATATTCGCCTTGAACCTCCTATGCTCCAATTTACACCCATTACCCCTTGTCCTATCACTGGTCATCACTGAGAAAAGCCTAACTCCATCTCCCTGACACTCACCCCTTACATATTTGTAAACATTGATGAGGTCACCCCTCAGTCTCCTTTTCTCCAAGCTAAAGAGACCCAGCTCCCTCAGCCTTTCCTCATAAGGGAGATGTTCCACTCCCTTAATCATCTTCGTAGCTCTGCGCTGGACTCTTTCAAGCAGTTCCCTGTCCTTCTTGAACTGAGGGGCCCAGAACTGGACACAATACTCCAGATGTGGCCTCACCAATGCAGAATAGAGGGGGAGGAGAACCTCTCTTGACCTACTAACCACACCCTTTCTAATACACCCCAGGATGCCATTGGCCTTCTTGGCCACAAGGGCACATTGCTGGCTCATGGTCATCCTCCTGTCTACCAGGACCCCCAGGTCTCTTTCACCTACACTACTCTCCAGCAGTTCAGCCCCCAACCTGTACTGGGACATGGTGTTGTTCTTCCCCAAATGTAAAACTCTGCACTTCCCCTTGTTGAATTTCATCATGTTTCTCCCCGCCCAACTCTCCAACCTATCTAAGTCTCTCTGAATGGCAGCACAGCCTTCTGGTGTGTCAGCCACTCCTCCCAGCTTAGTGTCATCAGCAAACTTGCTGAGGGTACATTCTATACCCTCATCCAGGTCGTTGATGAAGATGTTGAACAACACCGGTCCCAGTACCGACCCCTGTGGGACTCCACTAGTCACACACCTCCAACCAGATTCTGCCCCATTGACTACAACTCTCTGACTCCTTCCTTTCAACCAGTTCCTAATCCACCTCACTTCCTGATCACCAAACCCATACCTGATCAACTTTTCTACAAGGATGATGGATAAACAGAGTCCTCCCTGGACACTGGCCATGGACTGAAGAGAAGGGAAGAAGAAGAAGGAAGGAAGTTGTCTTCTGTGATCTCTGACCTTCCTTTGAGCTTACATAGATATATGGAATGAAATATCTTTGGCCAATTTTGCTGTCTGTCTAACTCAGCCTCCTACGGGGGGGTCACAGATCTCCCCGTAGTGTCTGAGCTGGCAGAGTGAAGGTGCAACCTTGAAGCCTCAGCAGTTAGAAAAACATTCCACTGTCTTATCAGCCTAGCAGAACACACTGTTGCTAGTTAAAAGAAAGCTTAGTGAAGGAAAAAAAAAATCAGTAAAAAGAAAAATTGGCTTCATCCTGGCTCAAACCAGGACAAATACTTACAGTAAATTAGACCCAAATTGCAAATATCAGAAATTTTTAGGCTTACATATCAAGGATTAACACTAAAACCTGAAGCAAAATAATTAGTTGTCTTTTCTTGCCCTTGGAATTGTGGCCGGGCTCAGCTGGAGGGTATGACTTGGTTAAGAAAGGAACTACAAGAAGCGCTTAAGTTCTTGCCACTGTCTTGTTTCTGTGTTGACCTGGGTAATAGAGGGAGAGAGAGGGAAATCTGGCTGTGAAAAGTCCTTTTGACTCCATTCAGTGTGCTGTTACTTCTTCTAACCTTAGCTTTTGTTAAAAAACAACCAGAGTGGAATGTAATTATTCTTAGATGTAACTGTTGAATGATTTTTGTCAATTATAATAAAATTCAGAAGTAAAAAAAAGATCAAATAGCTATGGTGCAAGCTAGGAGAAAACCGTGGTTTATGCAGAAAATATGAAAGTACAGGATAGTGAAAGGACAGGAAATCTCTTTATTTCTAGGTCTGGTTAGCTGAGGTCACAAAATTAAACATTACGTCTGTCAAAGGGGACAGCAAGTTATATTGCTTTTGGTGTGGAGCTGCCAGCGGTTATTACTGGTAGCCCTACACCTTTTTGGATTGTCAGGGAATCATTTTAATACATACAATGTTATAAATAGAGGGGAGCAATCAGATTTTAGACATTGGATTTTCTGTCATTTGTGTATTTCTGCTTGATGAATGCTGAAGGTGGTCCATATTGCAAGACTACTAATCAACAAATACTCATTAGTTAATTATGTAAATGCAGAATTTGACAAGCAATATTGAGAGTGCTTTGCTTCTGAAGATGAAATGAGCTATTTAAAATTATATGAGCTATTACAAATTTTACTGACTACACTCTAAACATATTTTGCATTTTTTAAAGGCATATCTTGATACTTGGGGAGGAAAAAATGGTTGGACATCTCTACCTGTACCTGCAGTGCTGCTGAAGATGAACGAAGAGGTTTAGACAGTACCACAACTCAGCACTGTAGAGGAGAAAATAAGACTCTCTGCCTCCCACTGTGAGATGACAGCCCTTCTGCAAATAGCTTCTGTGTGGTCACCTGTTCTAAAAGGAAGAGACTGAGGAAAGCAAAACGGCCTTCCTCCTAAAAAATCCATTTGTATCATGTCTTCTCAGTATTTTCACAGGACTGGAAACTGCTAATCTCTGGGTCATAGAAGAAGTTGGAAATACAGCCAATGAACTGACTTCTTATTTTTCAAGAGACAGGTAACTGTTGAGATGTTTTAATGATTCCTTAACAAATTGCAAATATGACCACTCATAGTGCAGAATTTTATTGTGCTTACCTTGTGAGATGTTCATGATTTGCTCCTAAAACAACTTCATGCTTTACATGGAGTTTTGGGGAAACTTATCCACAGTGTCTGGCTTCCTCCTGAGTGCAAGACAGACAAAAGGCTACATGGGCTTAAATTCAATATTAATCCAATTAACTATCCTGTGGTGAGAAATGTTTTATTATCTCTGAGAATGAAGTTCACATAGATGGAGTAATTTAATTATTAAAAACTAGACTGTCATAAGGCCAAACATTGTATTTGGGTTTCTAGCTTGGAATTCTTTGCAATGTTTGAGATAAAATCCCTTCTTACACATGCTGTTTGGTGAGTTTTAAGCCATAAACAGAATGTAAGACAGTGGGCAGTTTCCACCATATGCTTTAAAAAAGACAAAAAGGCAGCAAATGCTCAGGGTGGATGAGGGGAGCGTATTAGGCGTGTAATGCCTGTCAGCCTGCTCTCTTCTAGCATCTGAATGCTGTGTCTGCTGCAGTAAGAAGCTGCAGTGGCTCATCCAAACTGAAAGTAAACCAATAATCCTGTAGTGACTGCTGTTGATAATACCTCCTTTTTTTTTTTCTGTGTGTGGTAGTGATGGAGCGTAGGTGCCTTTCCCAGCCCTCAGCTTTTAATTCTATCTTATTTCTTTGCTTTTTGCAGGATATACAGATAGAAAAGAACTATTGGGTCTTAGCTTTGCTATCACCAGCTTTTAATGCTTCTGCTACAGAATTGTGGGTATTTGAGTTCACAAAAAGTAAGTTGATAAAGGGAAAGAAATATTAAAACTATTTTCTGTTGGCAACTATTTCTTCTGCTAAAAATATCAAATATAACAACAGCTTTTTTCTAGTTCTGCTATTCTGTTATATTTTCTCGTCACTATTTACGGACAACTATCTCCCATAGAAGAAGGCAGCAGGAAAAGAAGACTCAGAATTTTATTCCTCCATTGAAAAAACAGTCATGGCTAACACCCTTTACTCTGATTGCCACCATGGATAAGAAAAGAATAAATAAACTGTGTGAGCAGCAGTCACAGCTAAGGCTGTAAAAATGACAGGAAGGTATCAGAGAAAGGTGAGTAGCTGTGTGATGACATCTAATGCAATACACACAATATGATTACAGGCAAAAAATTAAGCAGTAGAATGTAGAAGAGTGTGTGTATTCTAAATACGCACAAGACTGCATATGCTCAGTGTATGAGAATACTCTCAGTCATAGCAGGCATATATATGCCATCTGACAAGTGCTCCAGGAAGTTAGCTTGAAGAGCAACAAACACTCCCAAGGAGGTCAGCACACATATTGCATCAACATGAAGAGACATGACCTTTTATTACTTTATTCTTTGCTAAGGGAAGTACTTCTCCTGTGAACAGGATTGTGAGACGTGCTAGGAAAAACCCTGTTCTGACACTAGCAGACCTTCTCTTTTGTCAAGTAACAAGTGTCAGATTAAGAATTCTTTCAAGCCCCAGGATGACAAGGCCAATGATAATGGTGCTGGTCCCTGGAAATACCACTGCAGAATGAAGTTATCAATAGCTAAATAGGACTGCATTCACACAGCTGTGTACAAGGAGAGAGAGAGGTGGACAAGGAGACAAATTCTGTCACTGGTCTTGAGCGCTAAGTGAAAGCAGCTGCTGCATATTTCTTCTCCATGTGTACACTTAACCTCTGAGATGCAGATGCCTTGTTATAGCAACATACATATAACATTATTCATAGAATCATAGAATCTTAGGGGTTGGAAGTGACCTCGAAAGATCATCTAGTCCAACCTCCCCTGCCAGAGCAGGATCACCTAGAGCACATCACACAGGAACTCATCCAGGTGGGTTTTGAATGTCTCCAGTGAAGGAGACTCCACAACCTCCCTGGGCAGCCTGTCAAACCTGATAACTTTGACCTCTGCAACTAAGAATCACCAGAGAATCATAGACTTGCTTTGGTTGGAAAAGACCTTTAAGATTATCAAGTCCAACTTTTAACCTAACACTGCCAAGTTCAACACCAACTATGTCATTAAGCACTACATCTACATGTCTTTTACACATCCAGGGATGGTGACTCAACCACTTCCCTGGGCAGCCTGTTCCAATGCCTGACAAACCTTTCAGTGAATACATTTCCCTTAACATCCAATCTAAACATCCCCTGACACAACTTGAGACAATTTCATCTTGTTCTATCATTTTTCTTGTGAGAAGAGACCAACACATACTTTGATAAAATCTCCTTTCAGGCAGTTGTAGAGAGCAATGAGGTCTCCCCTCAGCCTCCTTTTGTCCAGGCTGAACAACCCCAGTTCCCTCAGCTGCTTGTTGTAAGACTTGTGTCCTAGTCACTTCGCTAGCTTCATTACCCTTCTTTGGATACACTCCAGATCTCAATATCCTTTTTGTACTGAGGGGCCCAAGACTGGATCAGAGCCATTAGTGTGTATTGTACAGCTATTCAGAAGTGTGATATTAATGAATTAATTTAGTATAGGGTGTTGGTTTTTTTCAAGTCTAAAACTGGCCTGATGAGTCAGTTTTCTAAACACTCCCATCACATTCATATCTAATGCCTTGTCTTTAAATTATATATAGCCATATATTCAATTTTTTGCACATTGATGTAGAAACCTTAATTTAGCCCTTTGAAACTAATTTTGCAAAGATAGTTTCCTAGGTTTGTAGTATGAACTACAATAGACAGAATTTTTAAAAGCTCCCACTTACTTCATCAAGAGGGTTCTGTAAACTATGAGGTTTTGTTTCTGCTTATGTAGCTAAGATTCCATTCCAAAGGAGGTACATTTTTTTTGAAGCGGTTTAAGGAGGTACATCCATATACAACCACAGTCCTACCACTGACATGCAAGTTTTTGCCAAGTCTATCATGTTCCATCAGGTTATGTCAGTATATTTGGTTTCTGTGGCAAGGTTTTTATAGCGGTGGAGCTACAGAGGTAGCTCCTATGAGAACCTGCTAGAAACTTCCTTTTTGTCTGGTAGAAAGTTTAGATACCAAGAATTAAAAAAACCCACAACAAACAGATATTAAAATTCAGAAATCAACTTCTGAATGAAAATTATTACCATATAGTAATTCATAACTGATCCCCCATCATTAATTAAGGAGAATTGATAATCTTAATGGGATTTGAAAGTAAATAGTATATTGTAATTTTTAACCTTTTATTATCCAATTTTTCAATTTTTTTCACTTTGGTTTGTGTTTAGAATCAGAGTGATATACATAAGGAACAACTCATAGCAAATATATTCATACCTGTGTTTCGTGTTTCAGCCACAAGGCTGATTTGTGTCCTATTGGTTGAACTAATAAGTACTAATGTATTCTATAGGTAAATCTATTGATTCAAAGGCACTTGGAAATATTGGTTTCTCAATTAATAAATGGCTGTGCACAGCAGCTTGATTTGAATTAGGCTGCAAAATTAAAATGATCCTCAATAATCAGGACTTTTTGTATTTTTAAGAATTCTTTTCTCAGTCTTGAATTTAATATTAATTTTTGTGTCCTTGATTGTTAAGCTTTGTTTTCAAGTGCCAAACATAGTGAGGCTGTTAAGAAATATCACTTAACTTTCAAATTGTCTTGTCTGTTTTGTCCTCATTGACATTTTACTCTCCTTTTGTAGATTAAATCTAAGATGTAAAAGGGTATTAAAATAATATTTTTTTTCATTATTCTATCAAAGCACGCATTATTTTTGAGAAAATAAAAAAGGCTAATTCATTGCTGTTGTTATGTGATACAGCACACCAGTTCCATATATGCCGAAGAGCAAAGAGGGTATCTTGTTTGTCAAAAGCTAAATAAATATTCAAATCAGATCAAGGTTCAGAGAAGTTGGTAGCAGACACAAATGTCTATTGATGCTGGAGCCTTCATCTCTTTCTGTTCATATTTTCCATCATAGCTGTCCTGAATCCATACCAAAGTCATACCCACTTTACATTCTGTTCACTGCCTTTTTTTCCACAACTTCATGAAAATCCCTGAAGCAGCATGGTTCACATTAAGAGGAAATTCCACAAATGAAACATGAGAAATGAATCTGCTTTGGAGGTAGAAGTTCTAGAATATACAGAGATGAGAATTCATTGCAACTGCAACATTTTATTGCAAGGGTAAGCAAAGTGAGGATAAGAAGTTACAAAAAAAAATATATTGGATATGCAAAGTTCAGTAGTAATATAATTTCATAATAGATAATGAAAAAAATAATTATTTAGCTACTTCAGAGAAAAAGAGAAGATAAAAGGGAAGGTAAGAGCTCTAATTATCAGAAAGTAAATACACTAGAGGGGAGGAAAAGTGGAATTTCTAAGTACTTGCTCTGCTTCAGTTCACTCAAAACAACTCTTCTGTGAAATGATTAATTATGCTGGGAGTAGATGAACAACATAAGAGAAGAGACATCAACACCGTAAAGAGCAAGTGAGAAATTACCTGGACTGAATTAATGTTTTGAATCAGCAAGGCCAGATTAAATCCATCAGAGAGTACTAAAGGAATTAGCCAATGAGGTTTCATAGTCCATGGCAAATGATTTTACAGAACTCCAAGGAGATCCTAGGGTTGCAGATTAGAAGCCTGACATCCATTATAGGAAACATACCAGCTAAAAAGAGATGTAACATGAATAAAAGTATTATTAGTGCTAGAATGATGTTAAGGCACAGAGCAAAACAAATGTTAGCGTTTAAAAAGGACTTATATATTAGACAGAAGTGTCGTATATATGATATCTTTTGCCAAATAAGCATATTTACTACACTAATTCAAGGTATTGTAAGGTACAACCTGTAGAAAAGAAAAATCTAGGTTACCATAGCTCACTGAAACCAGATAGCATCTACACCAAATATTACCGAAACATTTCAGAAAGCAGAAAACCAAAGATGATTGCTCAATAAGGACTCTACGAACTTCATAGTTCTAGTAATCCTTAATAAACCCACACTTAATCCCCAGTCCATTAACTGTTGGCCTAGCTTAAATCCCTCTTTCCTCATAATTGATACTTCTTAACTTGTAAGATTCACATCTCAAAATCAGAAGTCAAAGTAGAAAACTAGTATGACTTATAACTTTTAAGTTTATACTGCTGGGCTCATCTACAGCCTCTTGAACATTAGATACAGATAAATCACCCATAAAGCAAAAAAGTAGATACTAAGTCACTCTCCTGAACAGAAGTCAGTTAATGGTGACAGATAAATGTTGCCATCTACAAAAAGTTTTCACCTCCAGTGTTCCCCCAGATTACCTTCTCTGTTTCTCTTCCAAATCTATCAGTCCACTGATAGCAACATGCCTTGGTCTTTGTTTCCAACATTAGACCAAATGTATAACTTATAGAATCATAGAATCATAGAATCATAGAATCTTAGGGGCTGGAAGGGACCTCGAGAGATCATCTAGTCCAACCCCCCTGCCAGAGCAGGGTCACCTAGAGTACATCACACAGGAACTCATCCAGGTGGGTTTTGAATGTCTCCAGTGAGGGAGACTCCACAACCTCCCTGGGCAGTCTGTTCCAGTGCTCTGTCACTCTTACAGTAAAAAAATTTTTTCGGATATTCACCTTGAACCTCCTATGCTCCAATTTACACCCATTACCCCTTGTCCTATCACTGGTCATCACTGAGAAAAGCCTAACTCCATCTCCCTGACACTCACCCCTTACATATTTGTAAACATTGATGAGGTCACCCCTCAGTCTCCTTTTCTCCAAGCTAAAGAGACCCAGCTCCCTCAGCCTTTCCTCATAAGGGAGATGTTCCACTCCCCTAATCATCTTCGTAGCTCTGCGCTGGACTCTTTCGAGCAGTTCCCTGTCCTTTTTGAACTGAGGGGCCCAGAACTGGACACAATACTCCAGATGTGGCCTCACCAATGCAGAATAGAGGGGGAGGAGAACCTCTCTTGACCTACTAACCACACCCTTTCTAATGCACCCCAGGATGCCATTGGCCTTCTTGGCCACAAGGGCACATTGCTGGCTCATGGTCATCCTCCTGTCTACCAGGACCCCCAGGTCTCTTTCACCTACACTACTCTCCAGCAGTTCAGCCCCCAACCTGTACTGGGACATGGTGTTGTTCTTCCCCAAATGTAAAACTCTGCACTTCCCCTTGTTGAATTTCATCATGTTTCTCCCCGCCCAATTCTCCAACCTATCTAAGTCTCTCTGAATGGCAGCACAGCCTTCTGGTGTGTCAGCCACTCCTCCCAGCTTAGTGTCATCAGCAAACTTGCTGAGGGTACATTCTATACCCTCATCCAGGTCATTGATGAAGATGTTGAACAACATCGGTCCCAGTACCGACCGCTGAGGGACTCCACTAGTCACACATCTCCAACCAGATTCTGCCCCATTGACTACAACTCTCTGACTCCTTCCTTTCAACCAGTTCTTGATCCACCTCACTACCTGATCACCAAACCCATACTTTATCAACTTATCTACAAGGATGCTGTGGGAGACGGTGTCAAATGCTTTACTGAAATCAAGATAAACCACATCTACCGCTCTACCATCATCTATGCACCTAGTAATTTCCTCATAGAAGGCTATGAGGTTAGTCAAACATGATTTACCCTTGATAAAACCATGTTGACTGCTCTTGATGACCCCCTCATCCTTGATATGCCTAGAGATAGTGCCAAGAACAAGTTGTTCCATCACCTTTCCAGGGATGGAGGTGAGGCTGACCGGTCTGTAGTTACCTGGGTCCTCCTTCTTGCCCTTCTTGTAGACTGGTGTGACATTTGCTATCCTCCAGTCCTCAGGCACCTTTCCTGTTACCCATGACTTACCGAAGATGATGGAGAGTGGCCTAGCAATGACCTCCGCCAGCTCCCTCAGCACCCTTGGATGCATTCCATCTGGACCCATCGATTTATGGATGTCCAGATTACTCAACTGATCCCTAACCCAATAAATATATAAATGTATACAAAGGACAATGCAAGGCCTTTGGGAATATGTGATGCCTTTTGCATAGTAGGTAGAAGTTTGCAAGGAAAAAAAAACAAACAAAACAAAAACCAACAAGAAAACCCCAATCCTTACTCAATGAAAGTTCTGACAAGTTATTTTATTTGGATAATACATTGAAGTCTTAGACCAAATTAATGCTCGTTATTCATATGCGTGATTCTTTGAGTGACGAAACCCTGCAGATTCTGGGATGTGCAATCTCTATTACTATTTCTATAGTTATTATAATATTACTAAGCTGGTGAAAGTAGAATTGTCCCTTCCAAAACCATCAAAGGCAAAAGATTGAAAAGAGCTATTTCAGACAATGCTTGTCCTGTGGATGCCATGTATTTGCTTAAATGTATGTTTGTGTTTACTCATTTACTCATATAGACCTTTCTGTGTTCCTGGGCAGAACATTCTATGAAATGAAAAATCACCATTCTATCTCTCTTGGTGGACTATAGTTCCAGTAAGGACTGCCAATTCTGAATAGGTGATTCAAGCTCATGCCTAAAATAGAGACTTTCTGTCCAGATCTTCTTTGATCTAAGCAAGTATCTGATGGACCTTACTATGAAACTTAATCCGTGTAAATCTGCTGCCCCCCCCGGGTACCTGTAAAGCACAATGGGTCACTTCACATAGTATTTCAGTATCTTCTCAACATGAATTAAATTCTTGTTGACTTAAATCCTTTTGTACTGAGCTTTCCATTGTCTTTCTAGAGTTCCTAATAAAAATGGACAGACAGTGATGCGTGAGAGCTTAGGCACTGTGGGAACTTGCCACTGTTAAGCTCTCTAAGATAAAAAATCTCCATCTCTATGCTTGGCCTTTTATTGATCAACTTAGGTCTGTGTACCTTAGTTTTCCTTATTTCAGTATCTTTTCTTCAGGCAAGACATTCATATTAATGCCTAAAGAAAGGAATAGGAATTATTTGGCTTGGAGATGGGTTTCTCAGGAAGTGTTACTCTGTTAATCAATTTACCTATGATGATCTTCATACTACATATAAATAACTTTTGAGTGCCTAGTCACTTGAACTCATTTAATAAACATCTGCTCTTTTCTGAAACACTGAAAACACAAGAGTATTTTCAGTGGGACATTAACAATTTGGCTGTACCAGGTGCTTCTTTTTTATCAAGATGCCCAGGACAGAGCAGCTTTTGCAGTCAGAAAATTATGGACTATATACGGTCATAAAAGTGAAACCAACCTCAAGATCAGTTCAGGTTGCTGCAGTTATGCAGTCGGTTTTGGAGTATCACAAATACCTTCCACCTCTGCTTTGAGTAACCTGGTCTGGTGTTCATCCTCACTGTGACTTTTTGTTTCTTCTATCTAATCAGAAGTTCATTTGATTTAGCTTTTATCCATAGACTCTTATTGTTTCACTGTGTACTTCTGAGAACAGTCTTACTGTTTCACTGTGTACTTCTGAGAATAGTTCAGCTCTGTTAAAGTAGTGAAAGTCATCAATTAGCTCATCTCTCCCTAGCCTTCCCTCCTTTGTTCATTCAGGCTGAAGGAACACAGGTGATAATTATGCTGCCTCTGCTCTGCACCAAAGTTTGTAAGAGAGATGTGAATCTAGTCTTAACTGATTCTTCCTCTTTGCCTCATTGTAACCTGTACAATAATTCCACCAACATCTGAAGTCTGTTGAATTAAATCTTCATTGCTGTGTCAGCTTCCCTCATGCTAGATGAAACCATGTAATCTCTGGATCTCTAGGCAAGTGTCATTCTTTTACAGTCTATGTGTACAGGTGGGCGTCTTTGTCAGCAACTGTCATTTTGTGTACCCGTCTTCATCATGGAGTGGTAGGAAAATAGTGCTCATTCACATAAATGAAACAAATAGAAGGCATGCAGTAACTATATGGAATCTGATAAGGCCATGAAATTATTAATTTTTTTTTGCTTCCGAAAGTAAGATAATGTCACGCTGAACTGACTAGATGTCTGAGCAATTCACTTGCTTTTCATGTCTCAAGGCATATTTTATTAGTCCTAGGGTTTTTTTTAAACAATTTTAAAAGATTTTTAACTTACTGAAGCTGCACATCTTCAGAACTATTATGTAATGATTAACTTAGTTTATTTTTTCACCATTGTTACCTTATTTGCTAAGCGTAAAAGACAAACAGCTTATAAATCCAGTGTTATTTTCCATGGAGAATTAGGATTAGCTGGATACAAAGAATACATACCAGGGTTTCAGTGTAATCAGAATTTTATTTTGTATTAAAAACTTAAGGAAGATAAAACCAATATTTCTAGTATCCCTAGTCACAAAGAAAAGCTTGAAAGTGCAACCTTAATTTAGTATGTATCTAGTTCTGCATGTTTCTAGTTCACTTTATTGAGGAAACATATCCCATTTTCCATAACTTTTTGTCCTCTGCAAGAAATAGGGATGGGAACATGGAGATTGTTCACAAATATGCTCTTTTAAAAATTTATTTTCTTTCTTGTGGCAACTGTCAGTTTCTCTGCTTTCCTTCTTTATCCATCTCTTCCTATTTGTTTGTGTCTCAGAGACCAAGTAAATAGAAATCCTCTTAAAAGGCCTGCCTGAGAAAGCCTCCTAATTTCCTGAAGGGGAATTCAGCTCCTCATAGCTTGCAAAATTCCCAGTGACTGCTAAGAGTACCATAGTATTGCTGCAACTTCTGTGACTGTACAAAACATAACTGACACATTGCAAGACCTAGATTGAGATGCTTCAATGGCTCCAGCCACCCATAAGGACAAGTGAAAACCTAGGATACAAACCTCTTGCAGAAAACACCTTTTCTTTTGACTGAATGCCTTTTGAAATTGCCCTCATTATGGTGGAAGGTAACATGCAATGGGGTTGCCTTTCAAAGTAACCCTGTAAGAGGTTGCCACTTGTGAGAAAATCCATTCAAAAGTGGAGGTTGGATTAAACTATATGGCAGGTCAAATGGCACTAGTTAGAGAAATGAAGAGAGGTACTTCAGTCCAATGATCCTCTGGCAAGTTAAGCAACAATAACAAATTCCATGAATACAAATGCACAAGGATCAGAGAATGAAAAACTGCTGGAGGCTGGTGAGAAAGATCTTCAAGCACTTCCTCCTTCCAGAATCCACTGAGCAGAAGCAGCTTCTCAGTCCTGAGAATAATGATGAACTTTCAGAAAACAGAGATACCAAGTTGTCTGGAAACAACTATACAGACATCTTTACAAAGTCGCTTTCATCTGGAATTTCCCTAGACTACCCCATTGTTGCCCAGGCTGTCCTGCAACCTGGAAGTACAGCTTTTAAGTCCTGTGTCAACACTGAGATTTGACCGGTACCGCCAGGGTGCTTAGAAGAAACCCCACTCCCTGTATTCTGTCAAAGCTCTGTGCAAAACTCAGCTCATTTTCTGGACGGGAGAAATACAGACGAAGACAATAAAAGGCTCTAGCGTTATTGATTGTAATCACACATGAATGGACTCCTTGCTCTGCAGATATAATTGAGTTCAACAATCAGCTTTCTTTTAAACACAAGGCAGTTGTTCTTGTTGACCTATGATGAGGACAAGGCACAGAGCAAAAGCTATTTGCAGTACTGAGGTGAAAATGTAGGGGACATGTACTGGTTTGAAATTCGTTTATTTTCTGGGGTTTTCTGTGATGACTTTCTGCTCATCATTCATGAGGACCAATCAGTCAGCTGTGTGCTTTTCCTTTTTGTTGAAAAGTACTTGGAAGTCAACACACTGCAAGTTATAGAATTAAACAAAAAATGGAAATGGTATGCTGCAGTTTATTTACAGATTGCTGCTGTTCAAATTTAATCATAGATCTCTGTAGCTATCATCACTCCCCTTGATGAGAACATCGAGACTTAAATTTTGTAAAGATGGGGAAAAATAGTCATAATCCATGTGTAACAGTAACAGCCAGTTCTGCTGTGATGAGAAGGGCCACTGTATTAGGGCCAATACCTGAGACTAACTTTTGCATTGCAGCTGGGACTCTTAATGGCCAGTAAAATTCTCCTGGCATTTGCCTGAAAAGGTAACTGAGCCTCTCAAAGAAGCTTGCATTTCTAGCCCTACTGAGAAGGCAAGATAAATCATGGTTATCTCACTTAGTTGCCTCCTTGTGAATTCTTCACATGTCACAGATTTTGAAATACAATAATATGTATTTTGGAGTTTAGTGTAATTGCCAGGTAACACGTGTGTCATGGATCATAAGGAGGTTTCCAATTATGATAATCAGTTATCTGAGAAGTTCAATGTATAACCTCTCCTTTTAGACATGAATTTACCTTCAGGTTTGAATAAGAAACATCTGTTATTCCATCTATTATAATTTCTTTGTAACCAACAGAGGTAAATAAATAATTGCCAGAAAACAAACGTACATCTGAGGAATAACCATTTCAGGCTGTAGTATGTGGTGATCAGGGTCCCAGTGCATTCCTGTATCATTATCAGTTTGCTAGTGCAATAAAATGCAAAACTAAATTTAAACCTGTTTCTTCCCTCGTGGTCCTATCAACCAGTCTGTTCTTACTTTGATCTTCCAGTTAAAAGTGGCATTTGGCAATAAAAGTCATAATGATAATAATGTTTGTGTTCTATTCTCATGGTAAATTAAAGCCCAACTGTACCAGCTTTGTGTATTGGGTTTGTGTAGCAAGGTTTTGGTAGCAAAAGGTGTTACAAGAGTGGCTTTTGTGAGAAGAACCTTCCCCATATCTGACAGAGCCAACGCCAGCCATCTTCAAGAGGGACCCATCACAGGCCAAGGCCAAGCCTATTAGCGATGGTGGTAGTACCTCTGTGATAGCGTATTTAAGAAAGGGAAAAAAACCCTGATGTAGAGCAGCAGCTGGAGAGAGGAGTGAGAATATGTGAGAGAAAATCTGCTGATACTAAGGCCAGTGAAAATGAACGGGGAGGAGGCGCTCCAGGAATTGGAGTAGTATTTCTCCTGCAGCCCATGGTGAAGAGCATGGTGAGGCAGCCTATCCTCCTGCAGTCTATGGAGGCCCGTAGTAGAACAAATATCAACCAGATGAAGGGTCCCACACTGAGTGGGTGGATACACCTTAAAGAGTCTGTGATCCCTGGGAAGCTCACATCAGAGCAGATTTGCTGGAATACTTGTGACCACACAGTGGGCGAATGCTGGAGAAGTCTGTTCCTGAAGAACTGTAGCACATGGAAAGGACTCATGTTGGAGCAGTTAGTGAAGCCTGTGAGAAGGACTCACCTTGGAGAAGGATTCACATGTGGAGGAGATGGCCCACTGGAGCAGGAGAAAATTGTGAGGAGTTCTCCTCTGTGAGAAGGAAGAAGCAGCAGAGACAACATGTGATGAACTGACCACAACCTTCATTCCCCATCTCCCGGCAGCACTGAGGGGTAGGAGGTAGAGAAATCAGGATTGAAGCTGAACCTGGGAAGAAAGGAGTGGTAGGGGAAGATGTTTTTAAAATTTAGTTATATTTCTTCTTGCTCTATTCTGATTTGGTTGTCCACAAATTACATTAAATTTCCTGAGTGGAGTCTGTTATGACCATGATGGTAATTGCTGGTTGATCTCCCTGTCCCTATCTTGACTCATGAATCTTATTGCTATTTTTCTTCCCCTGTCCAATTGAGGAGAGAGAGTGGTAAAGCAGCTGTGGTAGGCACCTGGCATCCAGGCAGGGACAACCCATTGCACTCCTCTTCTGTGATTGTGCTTGGTTTCCTAGGTATTTATACATGCAGCTATCCACCATGGCATTTAAGACCATTGACTAGATATATTCTATACTTATCTGGTTTGTCCACTTCTTTATTTGTGCTGTCTTTCTGCTAGTCTGTGCTTTTCCTGGCCTCTGTCTCTTATTTCTATCTCTATTTCTTTTCTCTCTCAGTTTCATATCTTGGGTTAGCACTAGCATTTTCTACTAACCTTTCATATTCTGATTCTCTCAGTGTTGTTGTCTGCTCACTCAGACACAAAATCCTACAGGTTGTGACAGAAAAGGGGAACACTTATGTAATTTTATATGTGGGAACCTTGTTTTTCTAAGGATACCCATTTAAAGTCAGGTAACAAATCTATAATCCTCCAGATATCCTCCAGATTTTTTATTATTATTATTTGTACCGTTTATATCCCTCAGCAGAAAAAGTGTCTGAAGCAGTGGTGTGGAAATTATGCTAATGGTTCCCTGGAATTTTGTTTCCCTCTTCCAGCACATGAATACTGAAAATGGCTATCACAAGTCTCTCTTTTTATGGCAATTTGATAATTGAGATAGGAAATTTTCACTGTGTTATTGTTAAGACTAGTGTAGCTGCCAAAAGTATTTATTTTCTGTTTTTCTGTTGCTAGAAATAAGCCCATCTATCAGGCTCTCAGCTCATGTGAAAAGCAAAGCAAAACCTAATCTGGAAAACTCCACATATCGTTTCCTAAGTGTCATCCATGTAGTTTATTATGACTAATTTCAAAGAAGGGACCTCTGATACTCAGTGTGACTCATTGCAGAATGACTTGAAGAGTATGGTGAGTGAAAATCTGTACCAAATATGAGCCTGTTAAGAATAATAGTTGAGTTAAAATATCTTATTCAAGTAAACTATATTAGATTATAAAATTATATTAGCTTTGGCATGCAGTGTTTTTCCTTTTGACTGTGATTTTAATTTTTTTGTTGATGTGTCCCTTGACCCTACATCAAGAACACAGTTACATATGGGTGTAACTCATTCCTTGAAATGGTCCAACTATTTTATGTCTACAGAGTATTCGAGCAGGATTTAAACAATGCTGTTTCCACACCTAGATGTAAGAAATAAATTATTGTGCAAAGATTTTGGCTGTTGCTGCTTTCTGTTTTTGTTGTGTGTTTTTGTTGTGTTTTTTTGTGTGTGTGGGGGGGGTCTTTTTGTGTACTTCTGTCTACTACAAAGATTTGTATATAGCAGTAGAAGACTGTATCCATCAGAAAACAGATAGAGCAACATAGTTTTAAAGTGGCTTATTGTACATCGGTGAGTAGAAACAGAGATACAGCATATTGACAGCTACTGTACTTGGCACATTGCACCATGATTATCCATTTGAATGAGGTCAGCAAACTCAGCTTGACAAAATCCCTCCTGGTAAGTGTTGCCCTACTATAGCACCAATCTACATGAAGTCTCCCTGTAGGGGCATCTGTTTGGTCTCTCAGGGCTGCATTATACTGAGCTTCACCTTCTGTATTTTTGCCATGCATTTCAGTGACCATACTCTTTTCCACATGTAACTCCTTAATGGAAGCACTGTCTGGCACAAGATAAGCCTGTACTTGTGGGAAGTTGAGAAGCCTCATCAATGATGGAATATGAGAAGTTATTTTATCAATACAGCCACTGATTTGGGCAGTGGAGCCTCATGTAGGCAGGAGATGAGCAGAGGGTCTTACTGGAGCAAGTTTTCATCCAGAGAAAGCACCAGAAGCTAAAGAAGTATTTCATGTGACATATGATTAAAGAGAAAACAGAGGAGGCTTAATTGAACTGTTGCATTCAGCTGCCTTTTAATAACATGTTTTTTTTCTGTGGAGACAGGCAGTTTTGAACCAAAAGTTCAAACACTGAGGAGTAACAGTCTAATGCATGCAGGTTCAGCAGGGAATATGTTTAATTTTCTCTCCCTCAAGTCACAGTTGGAGCCACAAACATGCAGGTGTTTGAGGTAGAATGGTATTTCAGCTTTACTGTTAGTGTCAAAGAGAGGACGGCAGCTCCCTTATCCTGAAAAAAAGGTTACAGTGGATATTAATCTACTGCACTCCCTCAGCTGTTAAAGTGCAGAGGAACAGGGAGGCAAAACATTCAACATGCTGGTTAACTGAAGTCCTTTGATACTGAACATCAGTGTTTCATTTTTCTATGTCATGAAGAAGAACCCAAACTTACAGCTTTCTGCTAAAATATCAGTTTCAATCTTTCATAACCACAGCAACAATGATTATGTCAGTTTTGACATAAAATGACCTCACTGGTAATTTTCTCTCCTATCTGTTTCTGAATCATAGAATCACCAAGGCTGGAAAAGACCTTTAAGATCATGAAGTCCAGCCTATGACCAACACCCCACATCAGCTAGACCATGGCACTAAGTGCCAGAACCAGCCTTTCTTAAACACATGCAGGGATGGTGCCTCCACTACTTCCCTGGAAAGTCCATTTCGATGCCTAATCTCCCTCTTCATGAGGAAGTACTTCCTAATATCCATAAGACTTTCCCTCTAGTTCCTTCACCACCTCCAGACCTGCTCCAGCACCTCAATATCCTTCTTGAAGTGAAGGGCCCAGAACTGCACAGAGAACTTGAGGTGAGGCCTCACCAATGCTGTGTACAGAGGGAGAACTGCATCCCTTCTCCTGCTGGCCACGCTATTCCTGATACAAGCCAGGATGCCATTGGCCTTCTTGGCCACCTGGGCACACTGCTGGCTCATGTTCATTCTGCTATCAGCCAGTACTCCCAGGTTCCTCTCTGCTGGGCTCCCCCCCAGCCACTCTTCCCCCAGCCTGTAGTGCTGCCTGGGGTTGTTGTGGCCAAAGTGCAGGACCCTGCACTTGGTCTTGTTGAATTTCATGCCATTGGTCTCAGCCCATTGACCCAGCCTGTCCAGGTCGTCCTGCAGTTCTTCCTGCCCTCCATCAGATTGACACTCCCCTCCAACTTGGTGTCACCTGTGAACTTACTAAGGGTGGACTCAATCCCCACATCCAGGTCATCAATAAAGATGTTGAATAGGACTGGGCCCAGTACTGATCCCTGGGGAACACCACTGGTCACTGGACACCAGCTGGATGCAGCTCCATTCACCATCACTCTCTGGGCCTAGTCATCCAACCAGTTTTTAACCCAGCAAAGGGTGCACCTGCCCAAGCCCTGGATTGCCAGCTTCTCCAGGAGGATGCTGTGGGAGACTGTGTCAAAGGCCTTGCTGATATTGAGTTAGACCACATCCACATCTATTAGGTGGGTCACCCAGTCATAGAAGGAGATTGGTCAGGCACGATCTTACTTTCCTGAACCCATGTTGGCTGGACCTTCAGCAAAATTTTGGAGTCATGAACAAACTTCTAACTGTAGTAATGAGGATTCTCCAGCTGGAACCTTAGTAGTCTCATTTAAGATTAAGGTGGCCAAAGGCATCCTAGCCTCTAAATGATACTAAAGGTTTTCTTTCTATATTATTTTTCTCATAACATTTCCAGAGATATTGAGGTGTAAACAGGCTTCAGAGCAGAAACACTGGAGAAGGCTTGATCTAACTTCATATTAGAATAGCTTTCAGGACTTCAATGGACTATCACCTTGAAAATTCCACAACAAAGAATCATAATGGGTTTGTAAAGATAAATTCAGTATTTTCTATAGCTACGTGCTACGGGGTCATTTTCCTCTGAGCTCTACTTTAATGTAAAGATAATGCAAGCTACAGACGCAAAAGGGTGGGGAGCTGCATGGTAAGATTCAACCCAAAAAATTTATTGAGGGAATTTATGTCAGCTGTTGATAGTATCTTTCTACCTTACCTCATGGACTTTAGCAGAAAAAAATCTGAGTACTTTGGAAAGGCTCCCAAACATCCCGAGAGTATCCCCTGCAAAGTACTGACTAAGCTGTATCAGCATAGTGTGAACTGTTTGTAAGAATCAAAATTATGAAATTTCAATAATGCAAATACAATAGTTCTTAATTTCAAGTGGCACAATAATGACTCCATTTTGCCCTCCTATGTTATTTCTTCGGATCACTGTTTATATAACTGTGGAGATTCAAAAGTGACATTGTAAGGTTGAGACTTGACTACTTTACTAAGAAGGTAGTCAAACTCTGGAACAGGCTTCCTGTAGAGATGGTTGATGCCCCAAGCCTGTCAGTGTTTAAGAGGCATTTACACAATATTCTTAATGAAATTATTTAAATTTTGGTCAAGTCTGAAGTGGCCAGGCAGCTGGAGTAGATAATTGCTGTAGGTCACTTCCAGCTATTCAATTCTATTAGCTGGGTAAGATAATACATATAGCTAGGGAAACACTGTTATTCTTTTGAGATAAAAAAGACAATAAGCACCTACAGGCATGCAAAAGGATCAATTGAAAGACGTAATTGGTTGTTTCTCAAAAATATGGAAATGTATTTGAAAATTTAATCAGCAATCTTTAGAGAAAGAATTCTAGAAGGTTTTTTACCTTGAAGTAGAGAACAATTTTTTTAATCAAAGACATTTCATAAACCCTGTACAAGTTTATCAGAAATATAAGCTGGAGGCAGCTTTCAAATATAGAATAACTGAAATGACTATCCAGGTTCTCTTGTTCAGTAACTTTTAAAAGAGTATTGTCAATGAACAACATACTACGTGTGATAAGAAAAGTTTTGTTTTGTGAAAGGGAGAGGATAATGTGGTTTTAAATTATCTTAGAGGAAGGATGGAATATCAGGTTGTCACACTATTTCAAAGATAAATACAGTGACACTATACTTAATGTTTCTACATTGATTTCTAAGCACACCTTTAATGTGACATTTATAATGTTGTTTCCACTTCCCTCTCAAATGCTTGCATCCAGTTTACTCTGAAAAGTTACTCAGATAAAAAAATACCATTGTAAATGATCAGAAGAAAATTTAGAATCACAATTCTAAAGTTAGTGGGGTTTTTTTGTTTGTGTTTTTTTTGTTTGCTTGTGTTTTGTTTTTTTTTATTGTAATTTGTAGACAAAAAAGGTTATTCTAATGAAATAAAATGGAACAAGCCAATTACTATTCTAATAAGCCAAACTGTTCTTATTATAGTTGGATGGAAATTTATTTACTTACCTTGTTTTAAAAGCCAGGATACCTACAAATGTCATAGTTTGTCTTACTTTTGGTCTTGTTAATCAGGGATTTATTTTGGTTTGGCCTAAGCTGAGATTCTCTCTGGCTTTGTTTTTCATTACTGACTATTCTGTAATTCTTTTTGCTTGCTTGCTGTGCATTGAACTTTCACTAGAAGTTACTTCACACTTGTGTCTGTCTATTCAGCTATAGCATTTCAGGTACTGTACAGTAGGTACAATAAAAATCTGTCTCAAAATCTATCTCAGTAAATGCAGAAATAATTACAGCTCCATAAAGGTGATTTTGGAATATTTTAACTAATAAATAGCCCATGGTAACCCTAGCCAGTATTGTATCCTGCAGCTTTCCATCAGCTCTAAAATTAATATACCTATACTAATTTGTTTGTTTTTCTGTCTGACACTTTCCCTCTCTCTCCCTGCTCATGTCCCCCAGCAAAAAAATCAGGGCATGATCTTTTTTTTAGCCCCAAGAACTAGTGCATAGCAAGGTTTTCTATCAGATTGAGTACTTTCTTTCATTTCTCCTGAGGACAGATTGATCTCACTTGCACTGTTATTTGGAGGAATCTCTGCCACATACGATTGGACAGCCACTCCTGGAAGGTATTTGGGAAGTAGTGTTGCTGAGGCTACAGGCAGATGCCAACAGTTTGACAAGAGGGTTAAGTTTGCTTCTGTAGAAACAGCCTGAGGCCGCACGTTTCACCACTGTCACTGTGACAGCCTCTTTCAAGTCATGAGGAGTTGAGTCTCAATTCCTACAACGGAAAACCATGGACGTGATTTCCAGGTTCCCTGTACCATACATAGTGATTCACATTTGTGTTTTACATCCACCTTGCAATGTGGCACATACAGGAACCAGCCAGTATGTAGTACATTTATATTAAGTGTGTTTACCTTCTTTCAAACTAAGATTTGCATTTGGTTTGTATTTCTTAATTCCTTTTCTGTCTTCTTATGCATGTTAATTGCTTTGTGGGACATGAAATTTGGTGAAATCTGTGTATAACTAGTTGGAAAGGGAAAAAAGTGAACCAAAATACTTTCAGACATCTTTGTAGAACAGAAGGGTATGTGTAACAATGTTCTAATTAACTCCTGTTTTCAAAGAAGAGAGGCAGGGAAACACAGTAAATGCTGAAAAAGGCTTTGAAGTACGTTAATCTATAATGTCAATTATTTTTAAAACTAGAGCCTTTGAAATTAATTAGTGAGCTAAAATTTGGGAATTTTAGTAGAGGCATGATAAAGTGGCTATCACCAGAATAATGTAATATAAGATGTATTGACTATAATTGGCAGTGACTCCTTATTCTAGAAAAATTCTGAAATACGAGCTCTCTGAAAAATGACCTCTCTGAAAAACTACATAGAGCTTTGACTAAGAACTGCCAGATTTCCTCTACCACAGCAGTAACTTCCAGTGAGAAATGTTAATTTCAGCTTGTGGCTTGAAAATATATTTACATCTCTTTTACTACTGTATGTGTACATATGTCTGTGTGTAAACATGGAAACAGCAGACAAACATACAGATTAGAAATAGGGATATTTTTCACACAATAACCACTGCATTCTAATTTTCTTTCAGTCATGGGTATCTTCAGCAATTACTAGTATTTTCTTGTCAGCAAAGTATCCTCAATTCAGAACACACATGTTTTGAGAAAGAAATTCAAGAGAGAAGGTAGATGAAAACTCATTCTTCCCCTTTCTTACTGGCATGAGCTTTTAAGGTCAATAGTCTGTTTTCCTACCACAGCTCACTCTTGAACTTATTTTCTTACAAATAAAGAATTAGGTCTATTTCTTGAGGTAAGCTTATGCACACACAAGTCTGAAGCTGACTGGATAAGATATCTCCAGAGGAAAAGAAATAAGAATGTCACAGACCAAGGGTGCTTATCTGGAATAAGCAAAGTGTGTTATGTATTAAGGCAAATACAAAGATTTCAACTGCAGATTGGCAATTCTGTTTGAGTCAGAAAGCTTTTGTATTTTTTTTTGGGTGACAGAACATATCAGATACCTTGCAGGGGAAAGGAAATTGACCATAAAATTCCACTGATGTCAACATGGAGCTTGTGAGCAGGTGCAGAAACTTAGAGGAAAATGTTAGGCCAAGGTTCAGTGATGCAGCTGTGATTCACTAGTGAATGAAATGTGCACATATTTTACATGTAATGTGGAATCATAGAATCATAGAATGGTTTGAGTTGGAAAGAACTTTAAAGATCATCTAGTTCAACCCCACTTTCATGGGCAGGGACACCTCCTGCTACACCAGGTTGCTCAAAACCTTATCCAGCCTGGCCATGATCACTTCCGGGGAGGGGACATTCACAGTTTCTCTGAGCAACCTGTTCCAGTGTCTCACTGGAGAAATATAGAGCAATAGAGTAATTAAAGGGTTAAACGACTATGATGTAGTAGCACTCTATGTGTTTAAAATTGGTGTTTACATATCTGTTAACTTTTTGGTTCTTTGATGCTTCAGTTTGTGCTTTAATGTATATGAAATCTGAGATCTAAAACCTTTCTGTAATGTGAACTTTGTCTCTGCAATCAGACCATTCACATGTCTACCATAACATTGCTTTCCATATCATTTGAGTTTTCTGGCCTTATACTGACCAGTAGAGCAAGTATTTTGGCCCATACTTGGAGTAAAGTGTAGATTTCTCTATGTTTCCAGCATTATCATGGTCAAAGCCTTGATGGGTAAAACAAAAGAACAAAAAGATCCGCAAACCTCACAGCGTTTTCAGGAGAGGATTTTGTTGCCACTGGAAGTTATCTGGCCAACTTCTACACATCTTCAAAAGTTAATTTATGCCTTTCCAATATATTTAAATTTTGTGAAAACCTAAAACAAAAAATGTAATGAGAAGGGTCAATATCATGTGATAAACCAATTTGCTGCAGGTTGAATGTCCATAGGCAACAGGCTGCAATTGTTAATTTCTTTCATTGCTAGAAGGCAAAAAAAATGGTACCATCTAATCAATTACAAAATTATTCCACTAATACAGAGCCATGTTTTACACGAAACACCTGATCTTAATTATTGACAGGGGACATTCATCTGTAGGATTAAATGGTTTAAGGATGAAGAACAAATAGCAATTTTATGAAGGATACAAAAAATTTTCTATGATTAATAGCAAACATACTCACAGGGATACAAGAGGAACTGTAACAATATTTAATTGATCTGTGGAATGAAGCATTCTGATGCTGGCATGGTTAGAATGACTTGACAAATTATTGTAGAATTAATATTTCTCTCCTTGTACCACCAGCTGCTTATGGGGTCAACAGTATGAGCCATGCTTTTTGTGCTCTTATTCTTTGATGTACTGAATCTTGAATGCAATAAATCTAGAAATAGAATTTCAACACAAAAACCTCTTGATTGACTAAAGCCAGAATGTAATTTTCGTAAGTACTCCACTCTTGTGAATGCATAGAAAGCATATTTTTGCTTGCAAATTGTTTCTGCAGTGTACCCAAGTTTTATGTGTACAAGCATACCCAGTTATGTTTTGCTGCTCTTTCTGTTGTTATATTCTTAACAAAGGAAGAGATCCCAAATTGCAAATCCTCTAGTTGATCTGAGAGAAATCAACTCTGAGTATAACTTAGAATACAAGTTAGAAGAAAGCTTCAAGTACATTTCTGAGAAAGAGTATTTTCAATAAATTTTGCAGACCAAATGAAGTATGCAGTGAACATTCACCTCTCAGGATTAATTCTCAGGTTACAGTGAGCTCGTAAAATTTCTATTTCTTGACCTAAAGGAAGGTTAAAACAGTTTCACTGGAAATCAATTCACTTTAAAGTATTTAGTACTGTTCATATTTTGTAGAAGAATATATGACAGGGCTGGTTTGAACTGGTACTTTATGTAGCATCGGTGGCCAGCCCATCACATACAGAAAAAAATCTGAAAGAGTGTTTAACAAGATGGGCCATTTCATTATTTTTCTTCCAAAATGCTAGCTGAAAGAGGAGCTGAAGAGTAGATATGCATTATGTCTTGTGTTGGCATACATAACTGGTATATATATTGAGGGAAAGTGGTTGTTATGAAACCTCTTGGCTATTAGCCTTGCACTTTAAATAAACATGATATTCAACATTATCAAATACTATTGCATGCTACAAAACATAGGATGCAACTTTGTTCTTCATGATACAGTTCCAGCAAAATCATTGTTTGATCTGGACAATTCTGAGTTGATGTAATGTGTCACAGACTCAGAAGAAAGACTGGAGAAAATCAACAAAAATTTAGACCACTCCTTTGCCTGAGGGAGAGACATAAAGCATTCTTGACTAATGTTTGCCAAACATTCAACTCCACTGATAGAAATGACCGTTTGTGTAAAGGCATTATCGATTGAACTACTCAAAGGTGTGCAGAGAAAAGTCATCATTACAACTAGAAGCAGAATTGGACTACATAAATCCTCTGCAATGCTGTGCCTTACCTAAAGAGGGTGAAACACAAACTCGAATACACACACATTCCTTGACTTGCAAAAAGCAGTATTCATTGCTATTTTACAGGGAGGGTAAAGATAATGGATAAAGGGACTTGCAATACAAATTTTTTCATATCATGAGCAGTTCTACATGTTCCCATGCCTATTACATGAAGAAGCACTATGAAAGGTTGTAAACTGGAATTGGTAGCCCAGAGAAGCTATGAAGTCTTTGTCTTTGGAGGTTTTAAAGCTGTGAGTTGGGCAGGGAAAAGTCCTGAAAAGCCTGGACTGGATTTGTTGCTGAATCTGGTCTCAGCAAGAGGCTGGATTTAGAGACCTATGTCCCCACTTGAGGGATTATCTGATCAGGATGCTAGACCAGCTTGTGCTGAGACCCTGGCTGGGTCTGTACTGTGTGCTGGATCACATTTAGTCCTGTCTGCTGGAACTACTGTCACTATGAAGAGATATGATTTGAGGCTGTGTACAGTTACAGCCCTGGATCCCTATCAGAGTGTGGGTGTATTTGGTGAATGCCCAGAGCAATGGTTCACTGTTAGAGTCTTCCAAAAGGAAGGATTTTCATGCATATCAAAAATAAATCAGAATGCAGTCCCTAGTTGCATAAAAAGATTCTCTTCTGAATAACATCTTTCCTCTGAAACAATGTACTAAAGTTGTACTAAAGTACAAACCATGCATATCAAACTAAACATGAATCTTTGGCACTTAGTATGCTGGTGGGCTTCTGTTGTCTGTCTTCTTTGCTCCAGTCAGGAGCAGGGACTTGTGGAAGTCTTTCTCTCAGCCTAAATAATGCCACATAATCAGAGGTAGGTTCTTTGAAAGCACAAGCTGTTTACTAAACTTTGGGTTTGATGCAATAATAAGAAAGCTGACTAGAGGGAGAGAATCACTTCCCTTGACCTGCTGACCATGTTTAATTTGATGCAGCATAGGGTTTCTGGGTTGCAAGGGCATGTTTTAGGTTCATGTTGAGCTTTTCATTCATAATCACCTCCAAATCCTTCTTCTCAGGGCTGTTTTGGATCTGTTCTCTACCCAACCTGTATTTGTGCTTGGGATTGCCCTGGCACAGATGCAGGACCTTGCACTTGGCCTCGTTGAACTTCATGCAGTTTGCACAAGCGGACCTCTCAAGCCTATCAAGGTCCCTCTGGACATCCCACCTGGAGTACTGTGTTCAGTTCTGGAGCCCCCCAAAAAGAAGGACATGGAGCTCCTGTAGCGAGACCAGAGGAGGGCCACAAAGTAGGTAAGAGGGCTGGAGCATCTCTCATATGAGGACAAACTGAGACAGTTGGCATTGCTCAGCCTGGAAAAAGAGAAGGCTCTGAGGAGACTTTGTAATGGCTTTCCAGTACCTGAAGGAGGCCTACAGGAAAGCTGGGGAGGCACTTCTTGCAATGGCTTGTAGTGAAAGAACAAGGGGTGATGTATTAAAACTAGAAAAGGGGAAATTTAGGTTAGATACAAGGAAGAAATTCTTTAGTGTGACGGTGGTGAGGCATTGGAACACGTTGCCCCGGAAACTTGTAGATGTCCCTCCCTGGAAGTGTTTAAGGCCAGACTGGATGGGGCTGTGAGTAATCTGGTCTTCCGGGAGGTGTGCCCTGCCAATGAAGTAAGTTTGGAACTAGATGATCTTTAAGGTTCCTTCCAAAAAAACTATTCTAGGATTTTATTATTTGACTGGAAAATTGTGCGTTAGCTATAGTTCAGTTTTAGCTGCAAATTTATGTTGGTGTCTTTTGTTTTCATTTACTATCAAGAACAGAGGGAAGAAACTTAAAACTGTATAATTGGACTCTGTTATATTACAGATGGGTCCAGATGGAATGCATCCAAAGGTGCTGAGGGAGCTGGCGGAGGTCATTGCTAGGCCACTCTCCATCATCTTCGGTAAGTCATGGGTAACAGGAGAGGTGCCTGAGGACTGGAGGATAGCAAATGTCACACCAGTCAACAAGAAGGGCAAGAAGGAGGACCCGGGTAACTATAGACCAGTCAGCCTCACCTCCATCCCTGGAAAGGTGATGGAACAACTTGTTCTTGGCACTATCTCTAGGCCTATCAAGGATGAGGGGGTTATCAAGAGCTGTCAACATGGTTTTATCAAGGGTAAATCATGTTTGACTAACCTCATAGCCTTCTATGAGGAAATTACTAGGTGGATAGATGATGGCAGAGCGGTAGATGTGGTTTATCTTGATTTCAGTAAAGCATTTGACACCGTCTCCCACAGCATCCTTGTAGATAAGTT
>NW_009953305.1:141499-143209 GCF_000747805.2 Chaetura pelagica
CAGAGCTACAAAGATGATTAAGGGAGTGGAACATCTCCCTTATGAGGAAAGACTGAGGGAGCTGGGTCTCTTTAGCTTGGAGAAAAGGAGACCGAGGGGCGACCTCATCAATGTTTACAAATATGTAAAGGGTGAGTGTCAAGAAGATGGAGTTAAACTTTTTTCAGTGATGACCAGTGATAGGACAAGGGGCAATGGATGCAAACTGGAGCATAGGAGGTTCAATGTGAATATCAGAAAAAACTTTCCCCTCCCTCTACTGTCTTTTTCACTTCTTTTTGTTGACAGAGGGAGAGCTATTTCATTTCCCTGATTCTTTTTGTGGGATTTCTCCCCTGGATTGGGCTTTGCAGGCCACACCTCAATTAGCGTTTTGAGGTGATTATAGGAGTAATTTTGGGCTAAAAGCCCAGGTGGGATACCCTTACGCTTAGCTTCCTCCCTTAGCTGAGCATAAGGCCCCGTATCACCCTGTGGCAAAGTATTTTTACACTCAGGGCATTGACCCTTATGTGTGCTGTTGGTTTGCTGCCTTTCACCATTTTTATTCTTACTAAAAATTTGCCACTTCCCCTGTGACTCCCTTCACTGTTGCATGGGGCTCTGAGGTGGCATGGCATCTATTGCAGCATTTGAGGGCTTTTGGTTGGTTACCGGAGACTGAATAGCTACCTGTCTGGTGGCAGCTTTCTGGGTCAGTTCTACCTTTGGCATACCATATGTTCTTGAATAGTCAGGAAGTTCCCAGGATAGATCTGCCCATGTGTAACCCTTTGCTCCAGATGAGGTTCGATTTTTTTCTTTAATGTCAATGGCTATGCTTTTCAATAACTTAGGTAGCCCACGAATCAGAATATTCATATGGTCTGGATTTTAAGAGGGCTTTCTTCATGAGGGACCAGCAAATGATTATATACCAATTGAATAGCTGCTGCGTTGCGAATATTGTCCATCACTGTGGATCAGTCACCTCCCAACACAGCAGGTTCACCCCGTGAAAGGGGGTCTGTAAAACCCACGTTGTAGGCAACCCTTTGTGTGATGGTCCGTGGATATCTGGGATCTCCTGTTGTTAACAGTATTCCTGATCCCCAGTATCCTGAGGCTTCTTCCTCAGTTAACATGATGTTGTCTCCCCCTGAAGCAGATACTCGAGTGACATACTCCATATCTGTTTCATAAGGAAGGCGGCTATATTCCCTCTTTAATTGGGCTCTTTCCATTGCTGTGTAAATTCTCTCCTTATACACCACATTTTTTTGTTTGGCTTCACCCTCGCCGTGGTATAAAATATCTGTATGCACGACTGGGTAAAGACATTTGTGTTTTATTTTGTGCCTTCCCCCCTCCTCCTCTGAATTATCAGAAGAGGAGGAAGAGGAAGCATTTTCTGATTTGGTAGCCAGATACTGAAATTTCTTTTCTAATTTATCCATTCTTTTATTGATCAGTTTTGTCATCTCACATGTGAGTGACTGCAATCCTCCCTCTGCCTCACTATGCATAGGAGCAGAGGGGTGTGGTGTTGTGTGTTTTGGTATGCTGGCTGCTGCTGGCCCCTTTTGTGTAGTGGGTGTAACCTGAGAACTGGAGGGCACCGCCTCAGGTGGAGCAGTTGGTATTGAATGTGTCGTTGTCACCTTGTCTTGATAGCTGAAAGGCAGCTCCTCGGGGGGAGCTGTTGGTGTTAAGTATGTAGGATTAATGGGA
>NW_009953305.1:143247-144733 GCF_000747805.2 Chaetura pelagica
TGCTGTTTTTGTTTTTTAAGTTTGCCCTTTGTGGTGGACTTGCATTTGCCAGTTTTCGTTGCAGGCTTTTTTGAGCAAAATTCCAGTTCTTCCTCCTATGTTGTACACCAACCTTCAAAGTCAGACTCACTAGAGTCTGAGCCTTCCTGATATTCAACAGAATCATCAGATTTGGCCAAATTATTAGATTTTAGAGTGGCCAATTCATTGCGAAGTTCCGCATTTTCTTTCCAAATTACTGTAGCAAGGGTAAAGAATGTCCGTGTAATATGGCAATCTATACCCCACTTTTTGATATCTTTTTTTGAGATATTTTTAAAATTTTATTCACCCCTCCAGGTGTTGCAAAGCCTCTGCTAATTCAGCTAGTTTTCCTTCCTTGTGTTTCTTTAATACCACAGAAAATAACCGTGGTGAGGGAAAGTAACCATTGGCATTCAGGTATTTCTGAAAAATGACCACAATAGGACACTGCTCAAGTTCTTGTTGAAAAGTTAACCCGTTTTGAGCCTCCTTTTCTGAGGTGCAAGCAGCACCATTGGCTGCATCACTGCTGAATTCTGCTCCCATTATTACTTGGTTTTGTTCCTATTAGAAACACACTAAGCACAAGATACTCCCCAGATCCCACTTCTGACACCAGAAATTAATATGTCGCGATCTGCGACCTATTTTATCTCCTTTTTGGAGTGTATTTAGCTTGTCAGGATCTGCTGAGAGGTTCCCACGTGGTGCTCACCTCTTACAGAGGATCAGTAAGCTTTGGCACTGACTTTTCGAGTGAGTAACTTGCTCAGTACTAATATTTCCAATAACAGCAGCCAATCCCCAATTAGAATTTACGAATGCACGGTTTATTGTGGGGAAAACAAAACCATTTGGGGCAGGAGGTTCAAAAAGGGTAATTAAAGCACATACGAGCTGTGAAATATCTTTTAAGCACCAAATAACAAGTACTTATGTCTTAATACTTATATATGAGTACACCTTAGTTACACACCTTATTTCATTATTTATGAGGGAAGGAGGAGGAGGGATATGCCTGAAACTTGTGATGTGCGGAATAACAACTTTAGAACCAATAAGGTTATAAAGAAGGTATGTTTATTCAGCGCTGGGTGCACGGGAATCGCTCCTCCACAAGTGTGCACACCCTAGAGCTATTGGCAAGTTCGTTATATGCCACAAAGTAACACATATTCATCTATACTGTTGCATATACATTAGGTGTCCATGGGTAGGGAGGGGTTGTTACAATTAGTTCCCAGAAATCATTGTCATAGTTGCCCCCCCCCCGAGCTCCTCCTTGTTGCACCTGCGCAGTGTCTTCTGGTGGTCATGGGCAGGGGTCTTTGGGATGAAGGCCGTATGTCTTCCTCGCTGTGCACTTTTCACCTCTCAGCATTCCTTTCTGGGGTCTGCACCAGGTTCTTGCCTTCTCAGCAAGTTTCTGTGGGAGCATCCTCCCACACAATACCTTCCCTCA
>NW_009953305.1:145254-148377 GCF_000747805.2 Chaetura pelagica
AGCAGCAAGTGGCGATGGTGGTAGGAGCGGCTTCGGGACCGCATCGAGAAGCGAGCGGCAAAAGTGCGCCAAGAAGCGGCACCTTCAGCGTCTGCGGAACAGTGCGCCGAAAACAAGGAGGGGAAAAGCGCGCCGCCCTGTGTCTTTATAGGTTTCTTTTGCTCCCGATTGGCCGGCTTCGTATTTCCAGGCTTTTCAGCCAATCAGCTGGGACCTTGTCCCGCCCTTGCAGCCATTCTTCTGGCCACGGCTCCTCTCCTGCAGCAGCTGCCTCCTCAGGGCATCAGGGAAGGCAGCCAGGAGAGGGTTCAGCGCCACGTGGAGCAGCCATCTTTAAGTCAGTTATGTCTGCTGACCTGAAGGGCATTTCATGTTCGTGTGAGGAAATACCTAGTCCTTCATAGTCCTGTATTCAAGGACAAGGGAGAATGATGTCAGAATATGAGGAGTGGGTGAATTTCCTGTACCACCTGTGAAAAGGCACATTTCCCCAACCAACCCATGTCAGATTGTTCTTTCTTATCATGTAAAAAACCCAAAACGGCAGTGGCTGTGTGAACTTCTCCTTCCATCTTCTGAAGGATGATTTCTTTCTCCTTCTGTGTGTATCAGCTTTTGAAACCTTGCATTTTATTGTATTGAAAACACTCTTGAGGCATCTCCCTAGGACACTTACATCCCCTTCTGTTCTAAAAGAAGGCAATAATTTAGGTGTTTTTTGTTTTTTTTTTAAAGTGGCAAATTGTTACTTTCCAGTAAATCAGCATTGTCATTGTAAACAAGTGCCAGACAGCCTCAGCATTGTCATACAAATGAAGTACTGGTAATTCTGGTCAATCATAAATGGCAGTTTCCAAGACAAGGATCTTTTAATACACTTCATGGTTTTGGGTCATTACCAGATTGGTTGTAAAGTCTGCCACAGTTTTCTCCCTCTCTAAAAGAGCCATAGTGAGACTTTTCTTTAAACCTCTGTTCTGACCTTGTTAAACTCCTGAGTCACCTGGTAATTGGTAATTTAATTCTGAAGTTTAGATGTTTTGGTCGCAAAAATAGATAGCATTTCCCTAAGCAGAGAAGCAGCAGACAAGATTCAGCACTGGGGACTGCTTCTGAGGAGCTGCCCGAAAAGCCTGTGTTCAACAAGGAGTAAAATATCTCCCGGCCTGCCACTTTTGAATGTATTTACTGTCTTCTGTGTGACTTAGACACACTTGCAGTATGCAAACATTGAAGGTCCATGATGAACTGGCTACTAAATGAGAAGTCCTGCATTGATGATGCCATTTTTAGTCTTTGTTAACAAGAAATTTTTGTGAAAATGATTGTTTAAGATACTTAATGCTACCCCATAGCATTTATATCATCTGTTCTAAGGCCACTGAAAAATGCTCTGAGTCAGTTGTCTTACTCTTGATGATTTAGAATGCAATCTTCTGTTCAAATGATCCATACAATCATAGAATCATAGAATATGCTGAACTGGAAGGGACCTATGAGGATCATCGAGTCCAAATCCTGTCCTTGTGTAGGGCACCCCTATGTCTCAATCCATGCAGCGACTTGGACTCAGATGGGCCTGAGTGGTTAGCCCTTCTGTGTTTAGGATCCACCCCTGATTTTGGAGATAGTGATGACTACAATGTATGAGAGCATGCATGCCCACACACAGTGGAGACTGGACACTGAGATGCGCTTTATGTGATTTAACAGCGTGAATGGAATCACAAATATGTGGGAAATGATTTTAGAATGTAGGGATACAAGGTGTGTGTGTGCAAAACTTTCCTGACATAATTGCTTAGATTGAAAGCAGAAGAAAAGTAATGACAGAAAGGTGGCTTGTTTAATGTGTTGCAGGTTCCCTTGATAGGGTCGGCATTGTGAGTGGATGTAAGGGCCGTTTACGGTTTTATCCTGGGGAGAGATAGTGCTTAGAGATAGAATAGAAACAAATATTATTAGAGCTTACTGTCCTGGCAGGCTGCACACAACACAGACAAGCAGGATGCGCATAGCAGCATATGTGGCTTTAAGATGGTGGCTGCTGGCTTCACGTGACAGCATCTGGCTGCAGGCGTCTTCTTTTCTTCCCCAATGGAAGGAGGGAGAGAGCATTTTGGGGGTATTTACAGTACTTTTAGAATTTCTCAAGGCAACGACAGTAGTAAGTACTGAACTAATGATTCCTGTTTTTAGCCCTACTCTTGAGTAGTGATTTATAGCTCTTTTAGGTTTCCCCTTTCAGAATCTCGAGTGGTGACTAAGCCATTGTAGCCAAGATCCGTGGCTCTTTCTCCTCTCCTTCTTTCTTCTTTCTTCTTTTTGGTGCCAGTGAGTGAAAGTAGGTTGATCAGTAGCAGGCAGCAGGCAGATCAGCAACAACAATCCAGGCCCGGTAAGCTCTTCTTCCAGCTGAATAATCCAAATGACTTTAGCCACTCCTCATAAGTCATCCCATCTAGACTCTTCACCATTCTCATGGTTCTTCTTTGGACACTCTCCAATAGCTTGCTGTCTTTTTTATATTGTGGTGCCCAAAACTGCACGCAGTAGCCAAGGTGAGGCTGCACCAGTGCAGGGTAGAGTGGGACAAACACCTCCCTTCACCAACTGGCAATGCTGTGCTTGATGCAGACCAAGATAATTTTGTACCTTAACATTTGACTTCAAAGAGATTGATTCTTTAATTTGGTCAATATCATTTGTAATGGGAAAAAAATACAAATGTTCAACATGTTTGGGAAGCATTTAGTAGTGTAGACATAGTCCAAGCTTCAGCAGTTTTGGAAGGTACTTAAAACTACAAGCAAGGAAACAGAGTTACCTATAACTGGGTAAGATGTTGGATTAAAATATAGCTCTGCTTAAAAGTTATTTCCAGGATAGTATAAACTCAGCTGACCAAAAGACCACCAGGCCCCAAACAAAACAAAACAAAAAGATATAAAAGAATTTGCAGCCATTATTTACTGTAAGACTCAATACATCAACAAGCTCAAAATCGTTACATTTTAATTTATGTGATTATGCTTTAGAAATCTTATGGTGTGGTTAGCTTTTTTCATCTGAGGAGCTGTAATACTTCAGCCTGTATTTCATAGTTTAGAAAAATTATTTAAA
>NW_009953305.1:148394-154785 GCF_000747805.2 Chaetura pelagica
TTTTTTTTTTTTTTTTTTCCCCCCCCCCCCCCCTTTTTTTTTTTTTTTTTTTTTTTTTGGCATTAAGATATCAAAGAAGAAAGTACAGAATAGCTTTTGGAAAACTTTAAAATTAATAATTTTGTATCTTCTTACTACTTGCTCAACTTGTTCTGTTCCATCATACAATGGGTGTGAAAACTGAGGCTAGTGTTCTAATCAAACTAAGTGCATAGAAATTAGGGGTAAATATTGGTCCTGAGATGGGTGGGTGTGAAATTTAGTGCTGAAAATCCAGGGTGCATGTTACATGTATGTAGAGGATCAAAGATTCAGTAATAGCTTATGGAATTATGTCAGCTACCTTAGCTCCAGTAGTTGGGAGTAAGTGTCCCACTAAAAATAAGGCTCTGTTGTAATTCACTCACCAAGTATATATAACTGCTCTACTGATTTTTGAAAGACATGCTGTTGCTGCTAACAACAATTTAGGAAGCCAACAAATTAAAAAATAAAGCTTCTCTTTTTAATTTTCAAGGTTCATTGAAAACATACAAAGACATGATGATACAGAAAGTGCTGTTACATAAATTTAGAAAACTTCATTTAAAATTGAATAAGAATATGTCAAGAACCTTAAGGACAGAAATATGAGCCTACAAAGTATTTAACAGAATTTTACCAGAGCAAGATCAAGAACAATTTTAACAGAGAAGTGTTCCAAAATAGACAGAAAAGGGATACCCAGATAATTGTTAATGTTTAATTGTTAATTCAACATATCTATTTTCAGATTGATTTATCTTGTTCTTTGTATACCATGAAAAGAAAGTGTTCAGGCAGACACTATTTCCTACATTTTTGTATCTGTCCAAAGAGTTGTCATTTTATTCTGTTTTTCAACTTTATGATCCTACCCTAAGGTAGGGCATTCTGGGGGTTTAGATTTTAGACGCAGACAAAGTCTTTCATATTTTTCCATGTAAATGGGTCATAGGAGACATTGTAAAATTGATGATTATGCTGTTAGAAGGCAACATGCTTATAAATAAATATTGTAAGTAAAATATCAGCTACAGTATGTTGTTCAAACTACTTACATAATTATAGCCTGGGAGTGGCACTAAGGTTCTTATTAATACAACTGATTTATAGTCATATTTTAGTGTGAATGTTTATGGTGATTTGTCAATCCTTAAGTGTATTTTTCATTTAGAGATGCATCAAATTTGCTAGCAACTCACAAATATTTGGACATGAGGCTATTTTAAGTAATGATGTGGTAGTTGTATGTATTTAAAATCCTACAGTGGGACAACTCTGTGTGTATTTAAACATATATAGAAACAATTCTGTCAAACTCTCACTTCAGCTATACATCGTCTATGTGCTGAAAACATCAGTTTATAGCAGAGTTTGATCATAAGGTATGTGAAGAGTGTTTTTCATTGTATTATTCAGTATTCAATTGTTAACTTCCATTAGATGGCATAAACATGACTGGTGGTTGGTTGAAAAGACTTTCTGAAGAAAGCTCAACTCAGCTGTTTACAGCAATAACTTTCTAAAGAGCCCTCTTTAAACCTTTCTAAACTGAGCCATTGGTTTTTATATTTTTCTTCATCTTTAGCCAAATGTACACTTAGATGCTACTTGGAATAAGAGGATACAAAATGTATCCCAAAGCTAGCCTAAAAATCAAAGCTAGCATAAAAATCTTTTATGTTTGGGGTGTTTCAGGTTTTGTTTTTTTGTTTTGTTTTGTTTCAGTATTTTTTTGTTTGCTTGTTTCTCCCTCTCCCTCCCACTCCCCCACTGTGCCCCCCACCCTGCAGAAATTGGGGAAATATTATTGCATTTTCAAAAAGGAAAACATCTGCCACACAAACTGTGTGATAAATAGAGTGTATGCCAGAAACTCACAACTCTGGAACCCCAAATTGAGATGGGATGTAGCAGTCTGTGATTAGTGTTTTTCAGGCATGTATTTCAGCTCCAGAAGCAATTCCTGGTGATTACAGGACTGTTGAGATGGCTAACTGACTGTAAGTCTGGAGAGCCACTGCTTATCTTATATGGCCTGCTGGATATAAATAATGATAAAGAAGATTGCAAACCAGCAGAAATGCTGCAGTGTTTGCAGTGTTACATGACTCATCCCATTCACTTGGTCTTCAGCTGTAGGAAGGATGCTAATATCAGAGGTGTTTTGTCATGAGACATATCTGGAACATGGAGCATTTACTGAAATGCCAAAATACGGCACTATCCACCCTAGTTTATTTTGGATTTATTGTGGTATGTGTAGCTTTTCAGATGATGGATAAAAAGAAAAGCTGCTGATGTCACTGGTCTGCTTGCCCTGTGTTAAGGTACTATGTGGTGAAGCAGTCGTGTAACATGCAGAAAAAACTGAGGTTGTCTTTTTTTAACACCTATCAGTTGAGTGTAGAATGACCCACCTTCAGGAGCTGCAAATATCAAGCTTTAGGCTTCAAAAAGATGGAACATTTTTTTATTTTTCCAAACAATAACAGCTCCCCTAACTGAAAAAGCAGCACAGAAAGGTGCAGCATGTCCCAGTTCCCAAATGCAGCTCTTGTCTATCTGACAGTCTATCATGAGTCAGCTAACACAAACGGCTACACTGATCCAGAGCAGCTGTCTAATTACAATTTTGTTATTATTAATTACCAAATAGAAAATAATTTGTAATTAGCTCAGACTAAATCACAGTTTAAACAGCCAAAAATTACATTGCAAACTAAAGTGTAATTAGAGCACTACACTAAAGTGTTTATTTAAACCCAGTTTAGTTATTGCAGATTTTTCAATCAGGTTCTCCAGCTCATACATAGATGTAATTAGTCTCTAGTACTGACAGTGTACTACATTTATTCATTAAGCATCAATATTTCTGAACAAATATAAATAAAATTTAGACAGGAATTCTTTAAAGGGACAGTCATAGAAACATCTGGGTAAGATAACAAGGCTGAGAATGATGTGAATGTTAATGAGCTTTTGGTGCTGCTCTGGTACTCAGAATTTTTGAAGGCACACACTTGAACTCCCACTATTTGCACCAGAGTTTGGAAAAAGCAGTGATCCTGCATTTACTTGCGTGTAGTCACTTACCCAGACTGCTTCAGTGGATCTATGCACTCCGTATCCAGGCAGATTCTCACCAGCCACACAGGATAGAGTTTCAAGTGCTTCATACTTGAACACTGGAAAGGAAAACAGCACACAGAACACATATCACTGACTTTTCTTAATGTAATCTACTTCATTTAATCTAAAATAAAGAATAATGAAATATATATTAAGACTTGTAGGCAAAACTTATTTCTTCCAGCTGTTCTGTGCAACATTTCAGAAATCTGACAACTATACTTTGCAGAGAATAGATTCTTTCTGAGTTCTTGACTGAGAGAACAGCTTTTACCCTTGGAACAGTGGCAAGAAGAGCAACCTTTCTAAAGTGGGAAACATATTCTGATATCAGGCTTTGTCTTCTGAACATCCTCAAATTCCAGGATGCTCATGGATAGGGTCCGGTGATGGACAATGGCAAGCAGTGAGATGTAGCACACTCACTGTGGACAGAATGAATGTGATTTCGCACATGAATATGGAGATCATGATGAAAAAAATATCAATTTTGATGCAAAAAGGCTATTCTAGACTGGTAAGCTGTCTGTTATAATGATGATAGTGTTCTACATGCTGTTTTAGCTCAACTAGTGACACCATAGTACAGACATCTGAACAGTCCAGAATTTTGTTATAGAGCAAGAGTGCCAACAGTGATATTACAAAACATGAGAAACCCCTGCTATAGCACTCTTAGATTCAGGCATCTAAAAAACATAAAATCTTTTTCCCAGTGGTTCAGAATCTGTATGCTACCATCAAGGGAACCTCTCAAGGCTTATGTGCAGTATCTGCATGAGCTTTAATGTACACACCCATCACATCAAGTAGGATCTCTTATTGAATTAATTCATTGCTTATTGTAGGAAGACACTTCCTCCTTCCTCTGTTTATTGAAACTGGCTCTTTGACAGCCTTAGGTTCCACACTAATGAATTCAGTGACCACCCACTAACAAGACTTAATTAAAAGAGGCTTTTACCTATGCCACCATGTATATCACAGAAGCTGGCTTCCTTGGTGAAACTTTGAACACCATAAGCAGAAGGCCAGCAAGGAAAGCTTTGCATGTGGAGGTGTTTAAGATTTCCTGGATATAAGAAATGCTTAAGAAATGTGATATCAATCTTACCTAGTTACCAAAAGCGTAAGAAGCACAAAGTTAGGTATCTAAAATCTGATGTACCTGATGAAAGTGATCTGTCTGGCTCTGCATACTTGTTAGTTGAGATGTTTTGGCTGTAATACCAACTGAACAGAACCAAGACCCCTCAACACAGTAATGGGCTTCTTTTCCCTCTATTTGTGGGAAAATCTAGGCTCTCTTTTCAACACTGTGTGCATGTTTAACTTTAAACACATGCTGAATATACCTTTTTAAGAGGAATTACTATTTTTGGTTAAAAAACAGCAACTAGATATGATATTTGGTGGTTTTTTTCAAGGTAGGGAGTATTTATGTGCTTTCAGATGACACTAGATTTTTTTTTAACGTCTCAACTGAAATGATTGCTACAAAGGAGAGCATTCTAAAAATAATACATAGGGAAGTGAATAAAGGACAGAAAAAATTTTGTTTAAAATTTTACTGGACTGCTGCCTGATTCAAATTGGAAAAAGTAATACTTGGTCCATCAGCTATTTAAGGGTTATATAAAAGCCTTGTTATTGAATTATAGAAACTTAGTTGATTGTAAAGATCTATAAATCTTTAGGCTTTAAAATGTAACCAGCAGAAATAGTGCTTCTCTCAATATTCATCTTACAGTGTGTCTGTTTGCTGATGCTGAAGTGAATTTGACATAATGGTAAGTAGTTCAAACAATCTATACTGCTGGAAGCCTTTCCTCGCAAATTATTGATTTTCCTACCCCATCTGCAGGATGCTCAGAAACATTTCCCATTCTGTTTACCATTCTGTTCAGCTAGAATGCATCGTTTCACACTGCAATGGAATTAAGCAAACCTTGGAAGACATTTTGCTGGAAAACTTGATAGATTTATTTGTAGTTCAGCATAACAGGTAGAGAAATCTCTTTAATTTAGCATCAAACTGCAAGAAGTTTTTGTTTAGGTAACCTCCTGTTTTATCTGGGGAGAGGCGTTGGTCTCACCAAGCAAGGACCAAATCCTGACAGATACTTAAAGTACTTTCAATGCATGTTTAAACTGGCTGAGAGAATTCCCTCGTCATAAACAGTTAGAGTGAGTGGTGAGCCTTGGTAGGTCAGAGTGTGATATGATTTTGCACAGATGATTGTGCAGCATGGCTCTTCTGTCTGTCATGTTAAATCTCCATGGGAAGGAGTTGTCCTAGGACACTTGAGAAATTCCAGATAGTGTGAGGTCTGCTGTGGGAGAGGACGAACTCTTGAATAATTTCAGGAACATATTTGGAACCATCCACTCTACAGATGGCATGGATTTAAAGAGAGGTGCCACAGTGACTTTTGGTGGCTTTTCTGTTACTGTGAAATGCTGTACATTTACATGTTTTAAGAGTGTAAGATGGGAGAGAATGTAAAGAAGTAAATACAGCTGTGTTACTGCTGAGATGCAAGTGATATATGGTTGGAAAAGCTACTATCTCTGCTACTTTGCCAGACGTTTTAGACAGTGAATGGGTTCTTTTGAAAGCCTAGCTTCTTTCACATCCACTTGGGCAGGCTGGGTATTCATAAAGTATTCTAATTAGCCTTCAGCACTACCCTGTGTGCTGGTTTGGTTCTGGCATGGTTTTGGCAGTGGGAGAGGGGCCCCAGGGGTGGCTCAGGTAAGAAACTACTAAAAGCTCCCCCATCTCAGGTGGCTAAGGCTGAGCCATTAGAGAAACAGCAGGTGCACCTCTGTGCTTAACATATGAAAGAACTGATATAAGACCTGAGAGCAGAGAGCAAGTAGAAGAGCTGAGCTGGAGAGGTGAGATCAATGCCAGAGTGGAGATCGGGAGATTGGTGAGGATGAAGGGGAAGGAGGTGCAAGAAGTTCCCCTGCGGCCCATGGCTAGATGGCAGGCTGTCCCCTAGTGCCCCATGGAGTAGCATGGCAGCGCATCCCCTGAAGGCTCCAGGAGGGGTGAATGTGAACGTGCAGCCTGTGGATTTTGATCTGCAGCCATCAAAGACACTGCACCAGGGGAGGAGACTGTTCACAAAGCAGCCAATTACTCTGGGAAGGCCACGATGGAGCAGTTTGCTTCTGAGGGACAGCAGCACCTTGTGGGAAGGGCTGATGTTGGAGAGGTTTGTGAAGGACT
>NW_009953305.1:154924-178772 GCF_000747805.2 Chaetura pelagica
AGAGGTAGAGAAATCAGGATCAAAGCAATTTGGGCCCAGGAAGAAGGGCTGGGGTAATGTATGCAAGCACTGTTCTTTGTGTTGTCTATGTCTTGTGTGCATCTGAGTAGTGTGAAATGAAGATATTTTTCCTGAATTTGAGTCTGTTTTGCCTGGGACCTTAATTGGTGAAGAACCCTCCTTGTCCTTTGTCTTGACCCATGAGCTTCTAGTTGGCTTTTGTCCTCCCCATACCACAGTGTGTGTGCATGGAGGTTGGTGGTGAGTGAGAGGCTACGTGGCTGGTTCTTTGTTGTTGGGTTAGGCCTAAGCCATGACACTTTGCTTTTTGGTTCTGAACAGACCATGCTTCACTTAGGTGAAGCATTACCCATTGCAGGTCTACTTATAATTTATTTTTGTTTATTCTCCCTTCCCCCTACCTGTCATTGATGCATTCAGGTTTTGTGAAAAAACTTATGTGTATCTCACTTTCTCTGAGTATCCCTCTCAACCCCAAGCATGGATATTTGCTTTATCCTGTTGGGAGATTTCTAAGAAAAGAAAAAGTAAGAGAAGTTTCTTGATCCTAACATACATGTTAAAACTCTTCAGAATTTAAAGCAGAGACAGGACTTGATCTTGCTGAGAAAACCAGACCAATGGACAGGATTTTTAGAGCCAGAAGCCTCAGACACATCTGAAATAGTACCCATATGAACAGTACTGCTATGTTCAGAAAATGAAAAAAACAAGCTGATGAGAGCAAATGTGAGAGCTGCAACATAAAGACAAAGAAAACAGCTGCTAAAGAACTTAAAAAAATTAAAGAAGAGTTTTGAAAATATCTCCTGTCAACTTTTCCAGGTACTTTTGGGGATAAAATAGTTTTTTAATGCTCCTAGTATAGTGCAAATTTTTACAAAGACAAGAGAGTGTCTGTGCAGACACCTGAAGTTGTTTCAGCTTTTTGTTGTGTTTTGTGCATGAAGAAAAGAGCAGGTTGTAGTGCGATCTTCTTTCAGGAAAGATATCAATGGCAATATTGTGTATCTGTGTTATTTATATCCATTCATTTGTTTATACCTCTGTTTTCCACAGCTGTATCATTTGTTGTACTATTGCAAATTTATTCTGATTTATAAATAGGAATATATATATGCCCATATTATTCTTCTTGTGGTTTACAGTGGAAAAGAAGTAATTGCCTTCTGGGTTGAGAAAGGGACCATTAAATAGTCTTATTGTCCACTGGAGACCACTATTTTAACCAACCAGAGCAAGGGTTTTACCTATAAACCAGAAACTCTAGTTTATGTATGTTTTATTATACCTTTTAAAAATGTGTTTTCCTCTTGCTTCAGCTACTTTATACTTAGGTTTCTTTCTTTTAGCCTACTCTCAGCTATCAGTCCTACAGGCTGGCAAAGGTGTTTCCTTCTATATACTGCTGTAGGGATTACAGGTAATAGTGGCAATTTCTCTCTCTTTTCAGTGTAATGCTGAAATATTTGTGTATTTTTCTTCATGCTATCATTTTCCCAGGGTTCCATAAATGCTGGTTGGAAAAGATCTATAGAGTCTTCAGAACAAAATCCTGCAGAACTGTCACCAACACTACACCAGGATGTGATTTTTGTTGTTTCTCAGCTATTCAATTTGTGTTCACAAATAATATTGCTGCCAATTAAAGTGGTCCTTCCACTTCATTGTCATGAATTGCTGGTAAACTGGAAAATGTTATCTTCTAGGACTTGAATGAAGTGCAGTAGGAGAATTCATTAACACTACTGAAGTTTAGATGTTTATTTAATGGGCATTTGAAATAAGAACTCTGATTAAACAAGACTTTTTGAGTATAAATAATAGCATTAGCTCTTAGAAAAGTTGGGTATATTTTTGATCACAAGACTGGGGCCACATGTGGAAGGAACTTTTACCCTAGATTCATGGAGTCACATTCCTTATAATTAAATCAGTTATTTTAATTAACATATTTAGACAGGAAATCACTTTTTGGCATGGTCTGATCTATTTTACTATATATACATATACATATATACAATGTTTCTCTGAAGTAAGATCTTCTGAATTCCACAATTGCTATATTTAGCAAGTAGTATCAGTAGTAAGCCACAATGTCAATTTTGCCTAATATGATTTGTCATACTTCTGACAATTAGCTCTAATTGTATTAATTATCCACATTGGATGGTGTCTTATTCAAAATGGAATATTTAATCATTAAAACTCAGAGAAAGTTTCTTCTCTGTGCTGATCAGCACCAAAGTAGAAAGGGAAATATAGAACAAACTTTTCAGTTAAAAAGGGTGCTTTTTAATACAAGTATCTTTCCTTAGCAAAATTCTTTATGAAAATTATAATTACAGAGACAAACAAGAACAGTGTCCTGAATCTTGAAGACAGAATAGTGGAAACCAGAAGAGTTAAATGAAAAAATAAGTACATTTTGTCAGCTAACCTGCAGGCACTATTAAAAATAACGAAGCAGTAGGAAAATATATTTAAAAAAATATATTAAAAATGGGTTATCTTTACAGTCCTCAGAAGAACAAGAACTAAATGTCTGTTTTCCGTTACAGTCTGTTTTGGTTGGGGTTTTTTTGTTGTTTTTTTTCATCTGCAATTGAAAATACCATTATCCTCCTGTTCTCACAATGAGTTCAGAACAGATGTAATTCTTTGTATTGGGAACTTACTGCTACAGAGCTATGAGGACAGGGGTAAATTTACTGAAAAATGCACAGTGCTGCAGGTCAAGTGTATGAACTGAATAACCGAGGAAGCAGGCACTAACAACAGACACACCATGCACAGCAAACAAATGGCAGCAGTATACAGCTGTGCTTATAGTTTTGCTGTAAACCCTGTACTAGATTTTGTTGTATGAACACTTTTGTGTAGAAGCCACTCCTCAGCTCAAGGTGAAAGCCTGAAGTACGAACACATTAGACCTTCTTATTTGCATGCCAAAGAGTCCCGGATTTGTTTACAACTCCTAAAATATGAAGTATGAGAAAATATCCTGAATATCAAAATGCAGCTTCATGCTTCCACTTAGGTTCATACATTTTTTATTATTATTTTTTTTTTAGGAAACAGCTTCTTATACGGTCATGCACAAGTGAAAACATACGTTTGTTTGCACAAGTGAAAACATACGTTTGAACATCTGGATCAGATGTTCAATTCAATTACTTTTCACTTTTTGTTCTTTCTCTCTCTGAAAGTGTAATTAAGGTCTGATGTCAGACTGCAACGCAGTGCTCATCAGTCCCCTTCACTTAACCACTTTTAGGAAGACAGCATCATGGATAAACAATTCAGATTTACATGTTAGCAGCACCTTAAAAACAAATAGTCAATAAAATTCTGGTAATTAAATTATCTAGATTTACTCTGTGTCATGCTAGCGGCAGATGCACATACACTGCTCTTCAAATCATAGAAGAGGAAGCCTGGATAAAGCCACAAGATAAGCATTACTAGATACAACATTAAGATCAGATTTAATAAAGGTGGTCTGCTTTGCAGAGTAAGCATTTATGCTTTTAAGCTCAACGACTCAGTGAGGAACATAACATCCTGGAGGGTAGAGGGGCCCATGAAAGCTGGCTGATATTTAAGGATCACCTTCTCCAGGCCCAAGAGCGTTGCATCCCAATGGAGAGAAAGTCAGGTAGAAACTACAGGAGGCTGGTGTGGATGAGCAAGCAGCTCTTAGAAAAGCTCGAACTGAAGAGGGAAGCATACAGAGGGTTGAAGCTAGGGCAGGTATCCTGGGGGGATTACAGAGAGGTTATCTGACCAGCTAGGGATCAAGTTAGGAAAGCCAAATCCCTGCTAGAATTAAAACTTGCCAGGGATATTAGGAACAATAAGAAAAGCTTCTATAGGTATGCTGGGGAGAAAAGGACAATCAAGGAGAATGTAGGCCCTCACTTGAAGGAAACAAGTGAGGTAGCAACACAGGATATTGAGAAGGCTGAGGTCCTCAATGAATTCTTTTCTTCTGTCTTCTCTGGCAAGTGCTCCAGCCTCAACACAAAGGCCACAGCAAGTGAAAGCAGGGATTGGGAGAATGAATTACCCCCCACTGTAGGAGTAGAGCAGGTTTGTGACCATCTAAAGAACCCGAAGGTGCATAAATCTGTGGGACCTGATGGGCTTCATCTATGGGACCTGCTGGGATTCACCCACGGGTCCTGAGGGAGCTGATGGATGCAATTGCTAAGCCTCTGTCCATCATATTTGAGAGGTCATGGCAGTCTGGTGAGGTTCCTGCTGATTGGGAAAAATGTGAAGATAGACCCCGTTTTTAAAAAGGGTTGTGGTCAATGGCTCAATATCCAAATGGAGGCAGGTGGTGAGTGGTGTCCCTCTGGGGTCAGTACTGGGACCAGTGCTGTTTAACATCTTTGTTGGAAATATGTACAGAGGGATTGCATGTATCCTCAGCTGAGCTTCAGGGACCATAGGAAGACAGGCATGGTAGAGAGAAAGTTGGACACATGCTTTGCTTGGTCCCCATATCTGTGAACTTTCCAGCTCTGGCAGCTTGTCAATACTATATTTTGGTGTAAACCTGAGGAACAGGTGGTGTTCCCTAGAAAGGCCTGACTGTGCATGGCTGTCACAAAAGCCTGAGGAGCCTGACCCTGGGCTGCTCTTCAACATACTGGTACAAGAGTCTGAGTCCCAGAAATCTCTCATATATAAGACGAACGGGACTGAACTACAGAGTGTACTGAAGATTAGTCCACTTCCTTTCTGGGACTGTAGTCACAGTGGAGATTACTTAGGTACTAAATGCCTCCCTGTATTTTGTAAGCTGTAGCTTTTAGAGTGCAGAGTAAACAGCCAGCTAGTAGTGATATGGAGTGACAGAGCAGGCTTGAATTCCAGAGACAAAAATAATGTTATGAGGCATCAGACTCTGAGTACATCCTGGTCTGGCAACTGTCCCATGAATAGTCCTATTTACTCCCTTTAGAACAACATCCAGGAGTCAGAGAGCCAGAGATCAAGAGAGGTATCCAATTCCAAGACTGTGCTTGCAGTAAAAGAGAGCTGTCTACACTGTTTCAAAGGTCTCAAACAGAAAAGACCTCAAATTTGGCTTCCTTTGTAGCAACAGTTGTTTCTGAGAAGGCTCTCTTTCTTTTTATCAGTCATCTTAAAGTGTTCATGGCTGTAAATGTATTCATGACAGAGGAAATAACCAGGTAAATCAATCCTTATGCACACTTTGCTTAAAAGTGTTTAGATACTGCTTTAGTTATTTGGGTGCACGTTTTTGTAGGCAACCTTAGCAGCACATCTGGACCAGTGGGTGCAGACTTGTTCTAGTTTCCACATAAACCAGTGCACACTTAAATAATGTATTTGTCTTCTCTGTAGCCAATTGTGCTTTCCACACTGCATTTTTCTTCTAGAAATAAAGTCCACTTTGTCTAGTGCTTCACAGGTAACAGGATTTGAAAAATGTTGCTGGATGACTATGATATGATGTCTTCCTTTTACTTCAAATATACAGCTTATGCACATTCAGCAGCTCCCTTTAATTTGCAGCATGTTCTGAAAATATGATTGATAAAAAATCGCTGTGTGGTTTAGGTGTTGTCTTTTCCATCACATACTTCTAATATTAAGGTAGGACACAATCCTCAGTCTCTTATTTTATTTGCTTCCTTTTCAATCCTACCACACACAAAAGTACATCAGGCTAATGCTTCAATGATTAACTCTTCTGACTTTCATTTGAGGTGGATAAAAAGTGCTAATGAGTGCGCCTTTGAGAGCCATGTGGGGAGCAAACCTTTAAAGAGCTTACATTTCTGTCCTATCATCTCAAATTATCTTGTTTACCCCCTGAATTTTGAGCAGGTACCATTACTGCACTCAGTTGCCCACATTGCTCTTTTGAAGGGAAAATTAATTCTGAATTACTGGCCCTATAACTGCCTACTCCTTCACATCATCTGTCAGCAAAATAAGCAGACGAAAGCTGGCTAAGTGGATTTCTGCTAGCTGCCATTCAAAAGAAAGGAACAGGTGTTGAATGAAGCTTCTTTTTCCAACTGCTAGTGAACAATACATATAGGAGATGTTTAATCGCTTGCATCCACCTGCACTCTTGTAATTTCTTAGCTTTATTGATTATAATGAAAATATTAAGTGCACTTCAGGAGCAGCAGCTAAGTAACATGTTGATTGAAATGTACAGGAAAATGTATAATGGAAGCAGGCTATTAGAGTTTTAATAGAATTTGAAAGAAGTAACATCTAGAGCAGCATTTTCCCCTGCTATTCTTATGCTTATAGCAAATTCTGAGATGAGTAATTGGAAGCTGAATAAATGTTTGATTGTTGTTAAAGAAGCCTTTCACCTTAATAACCTAATTGTTGTTGAATAAAGTGACACAGGCTTTTTGGCTTATTTTATTCCATTAGGTACCCTTCAGGGTGCCACATAAACACAGGAAATATGTCTATGAACAGTATCCAAAATAATGATAATTCATCATTCTAAACAACAACAACAGCTTTGTAGTGTAGACATCAACAACACAATTTCTGTTTCAGTAAAACTCTGTGTGAATGGTTTGGAGTTTGCCTGAAGCTGCATTCTCTTCTCTTATCTGTAGAGGACTTTGGACTTAGAGGAGCAAGCAATTCAAAAGTCAGATTTGGTTCAGGGATACCATTCAATTACTCCTTGGAGTCAGCTTTGAACACAGTGGTGTCAGTTATTGCAACTCAACCCTGTGCTGGAAGAGATATTCCCTATCAGACCTATCCAGATTTCGCAGTCATGTTCTACAGCTGAAGAGTTCTTACATAAAAATCACTTCATGTGTAAATTTGTCTGTTATTTTTGCATACTGCTCTAGTTCTACTTTACCCATTTTGATATGGGCAAGTTAGAACTATGGGCAGCACTCAGAGTCACTATCATAACAGAGATTTATGGAGAGACATAAAGTTATTTTTCATTTTTTCTCTGCATATTTTTTTAATGACTGTATCCTAATTTTCTCTTTGCCTTTTAAATGTTGAGTGAACACTATTAAAACCAGCTTTTATAAAGTCAAGACTTTCCTCCTCAATCCTGTTTTGAAAGTTTTGGATTTTTATTCCTCTATACATTTCTTCACAGTTATCTACATTGAATTTCATTTGCTATTTTGCCCTGTTACTCAGGCTCTCATCCAGCTCCTAGTAAGTAGTCTTTGTCCTCACTAGCCAAGAAGGCACAGTATCATTGATGTGGTTTCCAGATCACTTGCAAATATGCTGAACAATACAGATTCCTGTGGGGTTCCACTAGCGAGCTACTTCCTACTTTTTCTTTTCTATCTTTTATTTTGTTATGCATACATAGATGAATATTGACTTTTATTCCAAGAGTACCTTAGTTTCTTTATCAAGCTTCAATGATGGATTTTATGAAATGTCTTTTGAATACCAACTGATCTATCTTGTCACTGTGCTTGGTGCCTCTTTTAAGAAATTGCAATAGATTAGTGAGACAGTATTTCCCTGCATAGAAGCCATGTTGATGCTTCTTCAAGACAACATATTTAGTCATGTAGCTGATAATTACTCTTTAGCTTAATTTCAATTGTTGTGTCTGATATGCACATCAGGCTTCCCGGTGCATAATTCCCAAGTGTTTCCCTATCACATTTCTAATAAATTTTAGCATGCTGGTCACCATCTATTCCTATGACACCAAAAGAGTTTAAAATGGGAGATAACATGTTGCAGTTAGTAGCTTGCCTATTTCATCCTTGAGTTCCTTTAAAGCTCTTGGGTGAATACCATCTGTTCCTGGTAATTTGTTACTGTTCATTACAAGCAACTGGGATGTGCAGGTTGCACTGAACATCTCAATAGTGAATATGATAGAAGGGCAACATGTTGGGAATTATGGAAATATCTTAAAAGTAAAGATAACCTGATTATAGTTGGCATTGAAGGCAGTAATTTGTACCAAGTTGCCTCTTGCTCATCCCAAAAATTCAACTGTGTGGACACAGCAAAGAAGAGGATGCTAAAAACGATGCAGGAGTAAATAAAGTTATCAGGAAATATAATGTGAAAAAACAGAGAGAGCTGCCATGATTATTCCATGTAAAACTCAAATTGAAATAAGAAAGTATGAGAAGAGTAGAGAGGAAATACAAGCATAAACAAGATAATTCTTCCAAAATTACATTAAAAAATATTATTTCTATACATGCCTGTTTGTGGAAATGTTCAAATGTGTACACCCATCCTTTTCACATAGTCACTGGAAGGAGAATGAAGAATTTATTTTCATGAAAACAAACCTCTTTGGAATTAAGCAGAGCACTACTTGCTCTTAATTTGTTTCCCACAAATTCTTTTCAATTCAAATTCAATTCCCACAGATTCTTCTTCCTACACAGGCAAGTTTCACTTAAGTGAACTCTTTCAGAAAGTATGAAGTTCTAAATCTTCTCATCATATAGTTTCCTAAAAATCACTTTCACTTATTACATTGTCAGCATATTACAGGTGTTCAACCTGCTGTCAGCCAGTACTCCCAGTTCCCTCTCTGCTGGGCAGCTCTCCAGCCACTCTTCCCCCAGCCTGTTGTGCTGCCTGGGGTTGTTGTGGCCAAAATGCAGGACCCAGCACTTGGTCTTGTTGAATTTCATGCGATTGGCCTCAGCCCATTGACACAGCCTGTCCAGGTCGTCCTGCAGCTTCTTCCTGCCCTCCATCAGATTGACACTCCCCTCCAACTTGGTGTCACCTGTGAACTTACTAAGGGTGGACTCAATCCCCACATCCAGGTCATCAATAAAGATGTTGAATAGGACTGGGCCCAGTACTGATCCCTGGGGGACACCACTGGTCACTGGACACCAGCTGGATGCAGCTCCATTCACCATCACTCTCTGGGCCTAGTCATCCAACCAGTTTTTAACCCAGCAAAGGGTGCACCTGCCCAAGCCCTGGATTGCCAGCTTCTCCAGGAGGATGCTGTGGGAGACTGTGTCAAAGGCCTTGCTGATATTGAGTTAGACCACATCCACATCTATTAGGTGGGTCACCCAGTCATAGAAGGAGATGAGATTGGTCAGGCAAGACCTTCCTTTCCTAAACCCATGTTGGCTGGACCTGATCTCCTGGTTGTCCTCTACATGCCACTTGATGGCACTCAGGGTGATCTCTTCCATAATCTTGCCAGGCACCAAGGTCAGGTTGACAGGTCTATAGTTCCCTGGATCCTCCTTCCTGCCCTTTTTGTGGATGGGTGTCACACTGGCCAACCTCCAGTCATCTGAGACCTCAGTCGGCCAGGACTGGTGACAAATGATTGAGAGTGGCTTCGCCAGTTCTTCTGCCAGCTGCCTCAGCACCTTAGGATGAATCTTATCTGGATCCGTGGACTTGTTGGGATCTAAGTGGCACAGCAGGTCTCTAACTACTTCCTCGTGGATTACAGGAGGCAGATTCTACTCCACATTCCTGTCTACCAAGGCAGGAGCCCCATTGTTTTGAGGGTAGCTATTCTTTTTGTTAAAGACTGAGGCAAAGAAGGTGCTAAGCACCTCAGCCTTTTCCTTGTCCTCTGTTACTAAGTTCCCCCCCTCATTCAATAAGGAATGAAGATTTTTCCCTGACCCTCCTTTTGTTATTAATGTATTTATAAAAACATCTTTTATTATCCTTTGCAGAGATGGGTAGTTTAAGTTCTAGCTGAGCTTTGGTATCTCTTAATTCTCTTTCTACATGACCTTACAATACCCTTAGACACTTCCTGATTCACCTGCCCCTTTTTCCAAAGTTGATACACTCGTATTTCTGACTTCTTGTAATAGTTCCCCGCTCAACAAGGCCGTTCTTCCCTGCTGGGTCCTTTTTCAGCACACAGGGACAGCCTGCTCCTGTGCCTTCATAATTTCATTCTTAAAGTAAGCCCAGACTTCCTGGGCTCCTTGTATTTGAGGGCTGCTTCCCAAGGGATTCTCCCAACCAGTGTCCTGCTCTTTGACCCTTCTAACTTCTCCACATATTGAAAATTCTATCATAACATTGTCACTATGCCCAAGACGACCTCCAACCACCACATCTTCCACCAGCCCTTACCTGTTCGCAAACAGTAGGTCCAGCATGGCACTTACACTTACCAGCTGTAGCAGGAAGTTATCTTCTATACATTCCAGAAACCTCCTGGATTGCCCCTTTCTGCTGTGATGTACTTCCAGCACACATCTGGTATGTTGGACTCCCTGTCTTAAAAGACAAGAGGCAGCTAAAAGAAAAACATGCAATAATACTATTTAATTATAAATATTTATTTTAAAAGGGAAATATTTCTGTCATTCTCATTGTAATGAATGACAACAACTTTATCTTGTTTTTAATATTGAGCATAGCATTGTAGGCTGTGTTTTTGTCTTTTAGTGACTGTTAGCACTCAAAGACTGTGGTAGTTAGGTGAATGTAAGCACAGGAAAAAAGAAAGCCTACATTCTGAAAATTCTGAAGTTGTTTGTTTTTTTTTCATTAGCAGTATAGCTGACAAGACTGTAACTGACTGAATATCCTTGTCATCACTGGCTATTCTAAAAGGAACCAATTGTCAGCTCCTGGTATGGTGTATTTGTACAGTGTCCTTATAAGTAAACTATTACTTACAAGCTCAGAATGGTCTCTTTGTGAATTCAGACCATTTTTAAAATGTGTTTAACTGGGCATTTCTTACACAATGAAGTTAAATCAGTCCATTCAACAAACACTTAAAAATTTGATCAGGTTTTGGAAGACTCATTTTCATGTACATTTTATTTTTCTCTAGATGATATGATTGTGTTAATTTTATTTTTGATCTGAGATAATTTTACTTCTTAGGAAAGTCCAAGGTAGTAATTTTGATTAAAATATTCTAAAGTAAGCCTTGTAATATTTTTTAGCTCCCTTGATGTTATTATTTAGTTAAATTCAGAATAACTAGTGGCTTAGCCAGGAAGAGAAGTATAGGGGATCTACTGTCCATTTGGACTGATGATTGGCATTTTGAAAACAGTAGGGAAGATGAAATAGAGTTCTTTATTCTAGTTTATTGTGCAGGTGTGCTCAGCAATGTATGCTGTAATCCATGCTATGAACCACAAATTTTACTCACTGCTGCAGCAACTAGGTATCAAGATGTTTTTGTTTGTCCAGAGTGTGGTACTGCAGTCAGCATCTAACTCTCAAAGCTTAGCCAGAAGCCATCAAGAGATTTATTGCGGACAACAAACTTTTCTGTGAACATGGGTCAGTTTATTGGTGTAGATGTTATAGGATAAGAAATATCAGAAGCAAAATCTTGAAACAGCCTGTATTGTTAACAAATAGGAATTGGGTTCAATTCATTACATTTTGACAGGATGTTATTTAAAGTCATGTAAAACGCCTCCTGTAAATCTTGATATAAACCCAAGGCATGTAGGTATTTTGATTTATAGCTGTATTTTAATTGGAAAAATTCCACTGCCAAACACTACTGACTGTGCTCCCAAATTTAAAGACAGTGTACAAATATGAAGAAGACAAATTAATGTATGTAAACTCTGTAAGTTGCATTATCACTTCTATCTATTTCTCTGTGCTCTTTGACTTCTAAACCCAGAATAGAAATTGGTATTTAGCCAAATATCATTCCATGTAATTCTTTTCACAAATGGACTAATTAGCAGGAATCTTTAGAAAGTAAAAAGACAGCAGTTTTGAAGAATTACTTATAAAACTCATGGCTTGTACAGCTGCAGTGGTTTGTAATTTTTTTTTCAGTAAAATAATAACAAATAGTAATCACACTCAACCCTTCTATTGCCACAACTTATATTCTGCAGAAAAACAAAAAAAAAAAATGATTTTTTTTTAGGCCTGAAAAACAAAGTGTTGTCACCTTTATCTGCTGACTTAGCTGCTGGTTCATAAAGATTTAACATACATATTTTACAGATAAATATGTATGAAAAAAATTTGGGTTTCATTTTATTTAATGACTCTTGTTCTGTCTAATATTAATTAGCAATAACATATGATTCTATCAGACATCCAGTGTCTAATCTACTGTGCCTTAATCATGCAAGAATATATCTGTCTGCAAAAATTATGACAAGATTAAATATAGTGAGTTAACACACTGCAAAAGACTTTGTTCATTTCAGTGAGTAACACTAGAAAAGGAAAAGTTAGTCTGAGCAAATACCTTTTTGCTAGCTGTGGAGAATATCAGCTACAACAAGCAAAGTACTTTCATGTGGGAAAAAATAAAACAACCCTTGAAGTGTCTGATGAATATTTTATCACACTTGCAACTTGAAGAGTGTTCTAACATATCTCTTTGTACTTTAGTCAGCACTGGGTTAGAGAATGTCATATTTACTCATATCAAAAAACACCAGTCACATATAAAAGACTACATTGGAAATTGAAATGTAGGCTACACTTGAACTCTATAAATACTCTTTACCTTTTGGAAAAACAGCAGGGACTTTTAGGGACCATAGCTTTACAGAACCTGAAATGTCTTGTGAGTTTTAGGACAAAAAGGTAACTGTTTAAAGAAGGATGTTTCTCTTCTGATAATTTACTTCCACTATAAATTAAATAAAATATTATTTAATGCATTTTCCCCAGCCTCTCTTGGCATTTCATAAGCTCCCTTCCTTTCCAGACTGCCTGTTTTCAATGTATGTCCCATAGTAAATCTCAAATTGGAGTAAAGTAACATGCCACTAATTTAAAGAAAAGTAATACTAGAACAAGGTTGTAATTATAATGTCTTTTAAGAGACAAATAAAAATATAGGGAGTTATAAAAGAAACTTAGGAAAATAAGGTATAGAATTGCACAGTTAATGTAAGATGGAAACCTGAAATTTATCCTGCAGTCAATGACTGTATAATATCACTATGACAAAGCAGCAGTTGTAGCTTCAGATTAAATTAGTCCAATTATTGAAGACAAATGAGATTACAAATTCTGTGGCTGTCTGACTAAAAACTAATTTTAAAGAATCATAAAATTAGGAAAAGTTCTCTCTTATGTGTTTTATGCAAGAAATTCAGGAATTTTCAAATAGGTCTGCAGAGAGGAAGTACAGCAGATCATGCTTAAAAATGAATAGGGTCACAGAAAGCAAGGTCATATCAAATATAGTTTGACCTCCTCTGCATCAGAAGCCACTACATTTAATTCAGATGTTTCTTTTCTAAAGCAAGTACCGTGACTGTGATTAATAAACACCTGTGTACTACCTAACCCTCAGTGCTGCCTGGCACCTGTGAGAGGGAAGGCTATTTTTTTTTCTCAGAGAGGAAAAAACCTGAACTACTAAGCTACTATGCTATAAATTTCTGAAGTTATGATGGAAGAGCTATGATTGAGATACATTTGTTATGTTGATAGGTAGACAGAAGTCTGGATTATATTTGCAGTTAATTTTTAAAAATATTTTTTACATGTGAGAATGAAACCTGTCCAGCAAATACTGCTGACACAAGCTAATGAAATAAGAAAAAAATATTCAAGTAGTTTAGAATTCAATTCTGCCAAACAGATGAATTTTTAAACCTCATTGCATTGAATGAAACACAGCCATGCTGTGATTGTAGTTACGGAGAAATGCTTTTGGAAATCAATAAAACAGCATGTTTTCCCCAATACCACAACTTTCCAGTCAATAAAATATCAAGTTATGGGATATAAAAATATAGCACTTAGGTAGATTTCTTGAGAAGGAAAGGCTAACTTTTTCCTGCAGTGTTTATGGATAATACTTTCCCAACTTATTTCCCAATATGGCTTTTATTTTGATAACATTTAAACAAAGTTCTGAATCAAGATTACAGATGTGTCAGGCCAACACTGCCTATCTTTTCCTCAGTATCTTCTAGTGACAAATCTTTATATAGCAATGCTTGTTCTTGAGAATATTCAGGGTGCAAGAATTTAGCTTTCTTTCTTGTTACACAAAAATTGTCATTTCTGAATACACTGAAAGACAGCATCTTAGCTGGGAAGTAAAGGGAAGAAAAAGACTTAGGTGATTTGCATTTGCCAGTGAAGCAAGAATTATATTGGCTTGGGTAATGCTACCCTTTATTGTAACTGAGTAGGTTGGTGCTGACCAGTGCCAAAAAAAAAAAAAAAGAAAAGTATATGTAAATACTGAGTTACGCAGCAAACTCTAATGTTTCTTCCAGTGCTTGCCCCTCACAGAGAGAGAAAATTAGATGAAAACAAGCATTGTTTGTGTTGTGGATTGCAGTCAGTTGTGGACCCAGCTGTCCTGTTACTGTCATGAGAAGGGAGACTCCTTTTCTCACCCTGCTCTGCTGCAATGCTCCCCTGAGGAAATGCTGCCTTCATTGTGGGTCTGAGATTTTATGTCTTGTGTGTGTACATAGAACCCCTTACAAGTATGTATATTTACTTTTATATACACCCACTGCATGTATTCACATGTTATACACATGCACACTCTATATAAATAACATAGCGTATATGAGGGCAGAACCTGTATATCATAAATGAGACAACTACTGACACTCAGTGACAATGGTGAATGAGTTGAGCCATTAAAATGTGTAAGTCTGAGTTTGTTGAAAATATTGGCCAGGGAACACAGCATATAGATTGTGCTATTCCCAGTCATGTGAGGGAAATATGAAGGAAAGAAGTGACTTTGCCCGTATTGGTTCTTCCTGAGAAACTAAGTCTGTGGAGTAAGATCTGAAGGTAAGAAAATAAAAGATGTATTATCTGTATGTAGTTACAGTGAATTCACCTGGACCTACAATGGGTCCCAATCACCGTTAGCTGGACTTAGAAAGGGAGGTCTAAGAGACAAGGATGCATTAAGATGAAATGTATACACCCTTTTAATGGGGATGGACTGCAAGGATGCTTTCATTTTGTTTTTTTGTGCCTTCTCAAAGCACCTCCTCCTTGCAGAGTAGGGTAGTATTCCCCACACTCTAAGCAATACCTGGGCTGTGCTCAGCCCCACCTCTCATGAGCAATCAGGTCTCCAAAGCTAACACTTTTCCAGAATTTACAACAGGATCTAAAACTCCTGTGGAACTTCCACAGTGAAGAGATGATTGTATCAGCCTTAATCCCCGTGAAATCTTCTTGGTTACAAAATCATTAAGCACCTTTGACCCTGCAGAAGCACAGAGCCTCAAGGTATATTTTTTTATATTGAATCTAATAAGCCCAGCAGAGGTGGGATTCATGGAATAAAATGTTATTATCATGGAATGTAAAGCACACATTTTAACAAACGGATACCTGATAATTTATGAAGTCTGCATAGTCTAAATATAAATCTACTAGCCAACTGAAGTGTCTCTTAGACTTCACTGGGGCAGTGCTCATTCCCAGAGATGCTCGAGCATGTTGGTACATCTTGTGAGTTGTCTGAACATATTAGTGTTTTTTAAAAAGCTTTTGCACTGAAGATAGTGAAGGTGTGAGAGCAAATTCTCTGGGAATTCAAGGTCTACTTGAAAGCCCATTTTTGAGACTTCCGTGAGTAACTAGTTTGCTTAGACTTCTTTCTCCCCAAACTTATTCCACTGCATTTCCTCACGAAAATAACTGAATGAAAGATAAATCACTTAGTAAGAGAAAAGGCAGGAACAGACTAATATGTGTGTGACATTCCCCATCAAAAGGCACACTGAAAGTGATACAGTTAACATTTGGCATACAGGGAGTGGGAGCTAGGGCAGGTATCCTGGGAGGATTACAGAGAGGCTGTCCCACCAGCTAGGCATCAGGTTAGGAAAGCCAAATGCCTGCCAGAATTAAAACTTGCCAGGGATATTAGGAACAATAAGAAAAGCTTCTATAGGTATGCTGGGGAGAAAAGGACAATCAAGAAGAATTATTGTCCTGATGGAACAAACCTTCTCTCCTGAAGGAAATGGGCAAGATAGCAACACAGGATGTTGAGAAGGCTGAAGTCCTCAATGACTTCTTTGCTTCAGTCTTCTCTGACAAGTGGTCCAGCCTCAACACAGAGACCTCAACAAGTGAAAGCAGGGACTGGGACAATGAATTACCCCCCACTGTAGGAGTAGAGTAGGTTTGTGACCATCTAAAGAACCTGAAGGTGCATGAATCTGTGGGACCTGATGGGGTTCATCTATGGGACCTAATGGGATTCACACATGGGTCCTGAGGGAGCTGATGGATGCAACTGCTAAGCCTCTGTCCATCATATTTGAGAGGTCATGTCAGCCTGGTCCTGCTGATTGGAAAAAAGTGAAGATAGACCCTGTTTTTAAAAATAAGAAAAAGGAAGACCCAGGGAACTAGAGGCCAGTCGGTCTCACCTCTGTGCTCAGCAAGATCACGGAGCAGTCCTCCTGGAAATTCTGCTAAGGCACATGGAGAACAAAGAGGTGACTGGTGACAGCCAACATGGCTTCACTAAGGGCAAGTCATGCCTGACCAGTCTGGTGGCTTCCTACAACAAGGCTACAGAGATGGTGAATGGTGGCAGAGCAACTGACCTCATCTACCTGGATTTGTGCAAGGCGTTTGACACTGTCCCACATGACATCCTGGTCTCCAAAATGACAAGGCATGGATTTGACGGATGGACCACTCAGTGGATAAATAATTGGCTGGATGGCCACACCTAGAGTTGTGCTCAATGGCTCAATGTCCAAATGGAGGCAGGCGACGAGTGGTGTCCCTCAGGCATCAGTACTGGGACCAGTGCTGTTTAATATCTTTGTTGGACATATGGACAGAGGGATTGAGTGTATCCTCAGGAAGTTTGCTGATGATACCAAGCTGTGTGGTGTGGTTGACACCCTAGAGGGAAGGGATGCCATCCAGAGGGATCTTGAAAGGCTGGAGAGGCCAACCTCCTCATGAAGTTCAACAAGGCCAAGTGCAAGGTCCTGCATCTGGGTTGGCACAACCCCAGGCACAAATACAGGCTGGGGGAAAATGGATTGTGAGCAGTCCTGGAGAGAAGGGGTGGTAGTGGATGAGGAGTTCAACATGAGCCGTTAGTGTGTGCTGGAGCCCAGAGAGCCAGTTGTGTCCTGGGCTGCACCAAAAGAAGTGTGTCACAGTTTGACTCAGGTCCGACAACAATGCTCTCGATCCCCCCTCCCCCCAACCCAGGTAGGGAAGGAGAGAGAGAAAAAGAGAGAGACTTGGCTGGATTGAAAACTAAACTACACAGCTTTAATTAAAACACTAATGAATCATACAAGAAAATATATACAATTATATACAGATATATATTCAGGTATGGGCAAAAGCCTCTCGCCTCCCCCCACCCCAGCAACTCCCACAGCACTTCCCTGAACTGGGAAGAGTCCCGAGGAATCCCGGAGCTGCTGCTGGAGAAAGCACAGAGTGATGAGGGTCACAAGAGCTCCAGCCTAGGGGTCGACGGTGATGGATGAACAGGGTCCTCCCCGGATGCCGGCCATGGATGGAAGAGAAGGGAAGAAGAAAAAGGAAGGAAGTTGTCTTCTGTGATCTCTGACCTTCCTCTGAGCTTATGTAGATATATGGAATGGAATATCTTGCTGTCTGTCTAACTCAGCCTCCTACGGGGGGGTCACAGATCTCCCCATAGTGTCTGAGCTGGCAGAGTGCAGGTGCGACCTTGAAGCCTCAGTAGTTAGAAAAACATTCCACTGTCTTATCAGCCTAGCAGAACACACTGTTGCTAGTTACAAGAAAGCTTAGAGAAGGAAAAAAAAAATCAGTACAAAGAAAAATTGGCTTCATCGTGGCTCAAACCAGGACAAAGTGTGGCCAGCAGGGCCAGGGAGGGGATTCTGCCCCTCTGGTCTGGTCTGACCCTACCTGGAATACTGTGTACAGTTCTGGTGCTCTTAGCAAAAGAAAGATATAGGCCTGTTGGAGAGGGTCCAGAGAAGGGCCACCAAGATGATCCAAGGCCTGGAGCACCTCTGCTATGAAGACAGGCTGAGTGTGTTGGGGATGTTCATCCTGGAGAAGAGAAGGCTCCAGGGAGACCTTATAGCAGCCTTCCAGTGCTTGAAGGGGCTACAGAAAAGCTGGAGAGGGGCTTTTCATCAGAGAAAATAGTGATAGGACAAGGGGTAATGGTTTTAAACTGAAAGAGGGGAGATTTAGGTTAGAGATTAGGAAGAAATTCTTCACTAGAAGGGTGGTGAGGAGCTGGAATGGGTTGCCCAGGGAGGCTGTTGATGCCCCATCCCTGGAAGTTTTTAAGGCCAGGTTGGAGGAGGGTTTGTGCAACCTGGTCTAGTGGTGGGGTTTCCTGCTCATGGCAGGGGGGTTGGAAATTATGATCTTTCTGGTCCCTTCCAACCTTAATGATTCTATGATTCTGTGATTCATCTTGCAGTGCTTTAGATAGCTGAATGTGTTATCTGTCAGTGCTTAGCGTGTAGAGATAAAGAAAAATGTACTACCTTGGGTTTTCCAAAGTGGGTCTTTACATCCATGCTCAAGTATAACCTTCTATAATGAATCTATAAAGGTAATAATCCCTGAATCTTTTTTTTCTAAAGAACTCCAACCTGTGTTTTCTTCAAGAGCATTTCTTGCTGAAACAGCAAGCTATACTGTTTCTGGTGCATACATTGTTTCTGGTGACAGATCTATCTTTTAGTCTTCTCCTTTATACATCAGTGAGTTCATTGCCTTTGCTTTCTTCTTTATTTAAAGGCGTACAGAGGTAACTGAGGACAGAATAGTCTCCACAGTGGAATCCCAGTGAGCACTTCTGTTGATGACAGAACAGGCCAGGCTCAATAGATTTGTACTCTTTTTTCCAGAAATAAATGTAGTCTACCATACTAATAGAAGTAAAAATATATGCAGAGTAGAAATGAAAATAAAAGCCAATATGACTTCAAATTTATATATGCAGGAACAAATGTAGATCAGAAGGAGCTGAGGAACAGATTTTTTTCAGAGCAGAAGAATGTCTGAGTATTTGCTGTTCAGCTCAGTCTTCAGAAAAGGGGAGCAATCCATGTAATCCATGAAATAAAAATGTGTTAGGAAGGCTTGCAGTGTGATTTTCAAAGATACGTGAGACCTAGGTGTATTAGGAATTCCTGTATCAGCCTTCTTTTGTCTGCTTGTGAAATTCGCTCTCTTACATGCATTTCAGAACTTGTAAGAAATCAAAATGGACCCTGCTACTCTGTTTAAAATGGCAGGTCTTCAGATAGCACCACATATGACTATGGGAACCAATAAGAAAGGTGTTCCTCTGATAGCACTGCCATACAGAAAGAACACAAATGTGTAAACCTCAACATTTGGATCCTGATGCTTCACTTTTGTTGACTTTGCCTAGAAGCTGAAAACAAGCAAATTTAATTTTATGTGTTGTTATATAGTGTGACAGAGAAACGTTATTTTGATTAACTCTTGTTCGGTCTTATCTGTTTTGGCTATAACTTCAGCATTTGTGTGGCTGAATAGGCTATGGTGGATGATTCTGCAAGATTTGGTCTTGGCAGGTTGCAGCCTACAGGATGGGGTGGATGTATCAAGCACCTGTGAAGGATGTGAATGATGTCATATTGTGTTCACCATTTAATCTGATTACTCTAGTTTACAATCTAATGTGATTACTGTGGTGTTGGCTAGGTGACTCCTAAGGCATCATTCCAGCAGAAGCTTTCTTAATCACCTAGTTTCTTCTTGGCTCACAGTTCTCTTCTTCCCTGAGCAGGCTCTTCTCATCACCTTCAGATTCTAGTGTGAAACAACATTCAATGTTGGACAGTATTTCAGATTTCAAATCTATCTTATCAACCCCTACCATTGCATAAAGACTTTTAAGTATTGTCCTAACACTTTGCTTAAAGTTCTAAAATTATATTTACTTTTTTTATGACTGCCATCTCTGAGTGTGATTTAAAGAAACATCCAGGGTTTTTTTTGTTTGTTTTGGTTTTTTTTCAGTTAATACAGTTAATGGAAATTTTTCTAATTAATTCCAGTGTCCATGATTTTATATCAGCATACTACAAGTTATGGTTGTTGTGACTCCCGTATTCAGGGTGACTTGTAAGTAGATATATTGGGCAAACATACACCCAGTCATCTCTCTTACTGATGAAATCCTCCAGCAAAAGTTGGAGGGTTTTTTTCTGTTGTTGTTGTTGTGGTTGTTTTTTTGTTTCCGCCCTCCCCAAGAAAACATTGATTTTGCCTTAGCTGGATATGTCACCACAACAGCTGTGTCTGCTGTTCACTTTCCCCCAGTTTAATAATGCAAGTGCTACGTTAACAAGATGTATAGCCATACAAAACACCAGCCTTCCCCTTCCCTTAATGATCATAGACTCCTAGGATGGTTAAGGTTGGAAGGGATCTTAAAAGATCATCAGGTTCCAACCTTCCAACCTCCCTGCCATGAGCCTGGTCTATACCTCACTGTAGACCAGGCTGCACAAAGCCTCATCCAACCTGGTCTTGAATGCCTCCAGGGACGGGGCTTCCACAACGTCTCTGGGTACCCTACTCCAGTGCCTTACTACCCTTGTGGTGAAGAATGTCTAACCTAAATCTTGCCTCTTTCAGTTTAAAACCATTACTCCTTGTCCTGTCACTGCCCTCTCTGGTGAGAATAATATCCATCCCTGTATTAAATCCCCAATATGAAACAATGTGAAACATCCCTTGAGAGATCAGTTTTGTTTATGCATGAGTGAGGATGGGGTCTGTGTATCTATACTAAGTGTTGGTTTGTTTTGTTGTTGTTTTTTTTCTTTCTTTTGAAATGCATCAGTTAAAATAGAATACTATGACTTCATGCAATTTTTGCCAGATATTTTGGGTTTGGCAGGATAGAGTTGTTTTTTTCTTCACAGTAGCTTGTACAGTGTATGTTTTGGATTTGTGCTAGAAACAGTGTTGGTAACACGGGGATGTTTTCATTATTGCTGAGCAGTGCTTACACACAGTCAAGGCCTTTTCTGCTTCTCAGACTGCCCTGCCAGTGAACATGCAGGGGATGAAAAAGAAGTTGGGAGGGGACACAGCCAGGACAGCTGACCCCAAATGACCAAAGGGATATTCCATACCATATGACGTCATGCACAGCATAAATCTGGTGGAAGAAGGAAGGGGGAGACATTTGGAGTTACGGCAAGTAACAGTTCTTCCCAAGTAACCATTACATGCCACAGAGCCCTGCTTTCCAGGAAGTGGCTGCACACCTGCCAGCATGGGAAGCAGTGAATGTATAGGTTCCAACCTTCCAACCTCCCTGCCATGAGCCTGGTCTATACCTCACTGTAGACCAGGCTGCACAAAGCCTCATCCAACCTGGTCTTGAATGCCTCCAGGGACGGGGCTTCCACAACGTCTCTGGGTACCCTACTCCAGTGCCTTACTACCCTTGTGGTGAAGAATGTCTAACCTAAATCTTGCCTCTTTCAGTTTAAAACCATTACTCCTTGTCCTGTCACTGCCCTCTCTGGTGAGAATAATATCCATCCCTGTATTAAATCCCCAATATGAAACAATGTGAAACATCCCTTGAGAGATCAGTTTTGTTTATGCATGAGTGAGGATGGGGTCTGTGTATCTATACTAAGTGTTGGTTTGTTTTGTTGTTGTTTTTTTTCTTTCTTTTGAAATGCATCAGTTAAAATAGAATACTATGACTTCATGCAATTTTTGCCAGATATTTTGGGTTTGGCAGGATAGAGTTGTTTTTTTCTTCACAGTAGCTTGTACAGTGTATGTTTTGGATTTGTGCTAGAAACAGTGTTGGTAACACGGGGATGTTTTCATTATTGCTGAGCAGTGCTTACACACAGTCAAGGCCTTTTCTGCTTCTCAGACTGCCCTGCCAGTGAACATGCAGGGGATGAAAAAGAAGTTGGGAGGGGACACAGCCAGGACAGCTGACCCCAAATGACCAAAGGGATATTCCATACCATATGACGTCATGCACAGCATAAATCTGGTGGAAGAAGGAAGGGGGAGACATTTGGAGTTACGGCAAGTAACAGTTCTTCCCAAGTAACCATTACATGCCACAGAGCCCTGCTTTCCAGGAAGTGGCTGCACACCTGCCAGCATGGGAAGCAGTGAATGTATTCCTTGTTTTGCTTTGCTTGTGTGTAGCTTTTGCTTTCTACCCTTATCTCTACCCATGTTTTTTTTTCACTGTTACCCTTCCAATTCTCCCCTCTGTCCCACTGCATGGGGAGTGAGTGGGAAGCCGTGTGGGGCTCAGCTGCTGTCTTAAGTTAAAACATAACACCAGGTTGTGTCTAAAACCTGTGTAGACCACCTTTTAAAGGAGATAAATTACATCAATCCTGGAAGAAGGAAATGTTTACCAACAACAAACTTTTAATTTATGAGTACTTTTTTTCTTACTGCTAATCATTACAGCAAAGTTTTATAGTACAGTGCATTATAATAGAGTACATTACTGTCCTGTAAGTTGTTCTATGTTATCCTGCATCTTTAATGCTGAGGACACAGAGTCCCGTGGTAAGACTTGCATGCAGCAGAGCCCACAGTGTGTTTGATGGGTAGTCAGGGTGGGCACGCACGAGGTCCATGAAACGCAGCAGCAGCATTGGTGGCTTCGATGCAGAGGCTGTGTAAGTGGATGACTGAACTCCAGAGGATTATCTCCCACTGATATTGAATGTAAAAGGTTAAGAGCCTTCCAATCTCTCTTGAGTTCTGTAAAATCAGCCTTTAATTTGAGAACTTGCTGTTATATCCTTTATTCTTTGACACACTCTTATTTTTAATCCTTTACCACATGACACAGCATATTGTCCAGCAGGCACTTAACAAGACTGTTGAACTCCTTTCATATGTGGCCTATGCTGGATGATGCAGCTCACGTATCTTTAGAAGTAAAAAAAATTGAAAACCTTGAGTGATTCACAATGACAAAGGGTTTTTATGTATACTATAAATACAAGCAAGGGTGAATGTCATCATTGTAGAAAACTGGAATAAAGTTATTTCCTGTAGATTTCAGGAGGCTCAAAGGAACCAGAATGCATTAAGCTTGACAGTGCAACTGCTAGGCAGGAGAATACTAGTCAACTAGAAATGTTGTTTCACAACTGAAGAGCTGCCCTTACATTGCACTTCCTGTTCCCTTATGTAATTTCCTGTGTGCATATGATAAGGAAACAAAAACACTGTTTATGAAAATTACACTATATTTGTCCAAGCTACTGTACCCTGTCTATACTTTTAGTATATAGACATACACATTATATAGTCCATAGTTATCTGAAGAAGCATATCAAGTTGAAGAAAAAAGCTTTCCCTATTATTGTCTACATAAAACACTTTCTACAGAAACTACAAAGAAATATTTACATGTATATGTGTGGTTATGCACTGAAATACACACTTGTGTATGGCCCCACATTTCTGGGCCCATGTCTGTGTTCTTCATTTTGGTTTTGCAGTCATATGATGAAAGTAACTGTAAAACTAATTTGCAAGAAGCACAATCTCTTGGAAAGACTTTCCTACTCATACTTTTGCCACATGGAAACCCTCCTTTTGGAAAGCAAATTTTTTAATTTTGAAAGTGTCAGAGAAAGAAGACTTTGGCAGCATTTTAAAATGGAGAAAGAAGTAAAGGAAACTTGTTAGGTTTTACTTCCAGTTTCACTGAAGTGTAAACCTCACAAATATATCTGCAAGTTATGAACATTGGCATGCAAGTATTTTAATGTATAAAAAAAGACGTGAAAATTTTCCGCTAACTCTTGTTAGACCAGAGAGTGAAATGACTTACTCCATACTAAAATCTAGTACTTTCTCCTCTTTC
>NW_009953305.1:178986-183625 GCF_000747805.2 Chaetura pelagica
TTTCCCTTGGAATAGATATCTAAAGGCTGTATCTGAAGACTATTCAAATAAATAGGAGTCTTTCCACTGACTTACATGTACTTTGCACTAGACCATATGATTTGTAGGCTTGAAAGTAGTCTGAAGTGAAAACACACCATTCACTACATAGTGAATGCACTGTGTAGACAAAGGTGTGTTTAATATTTCTCAAACTTCAAGGAGAACAATCTAAATGCAATAGGGCCTAATTTTCCATTGCCTTGCTTTCTTGTTCATCTGTTTCTTTCAGGTGAACAGTCTAAAAAAAAGACACAGGAAATGTAAACTAGATTTATCTTAACTGAATAGGTATGGATTTTGAAAATATGTTCCTCAAACTGTGCTCCTTTTGTATATAAGCTTGCATTGCAGAACAACAGAGAAGAAAGCTCAGTATCTCTGAAATATTGATGACTTAAAAACTGTAGCTATTGTAATTGTAATTATTTCAGAAGGAGCATGCTGTGGTTTGTTTATTATAATGGCACTGGTTTATGCAGTTTCTACTTGAGAAGCAACCATGTCTTATTTTGTTTAATTTGTTGTTGATTATTGCTTTTGGTAAATTCAGCCTTGTTCTTTTGAGTTTGTAGCAAACCATCCAAATAAATGTATTAAACAGTCTCTTCATCATGAATGGTACTAGGTGACTAAGAACACAGGAATAAATTGGAAAATCAGTATTGTCATTTGTGCATTGTCTGCCTTTCACAGTCAAAGGAAAACAAGTCCAAGAGCTCTGTAATTTTGTAGAAAATCTAAATCGCTGGACATTGTAGCAGTTATCTGCAATAAGTGGCATTTAAAAAAGGCATTATTGATCACACACAGAATGGGTTTTGAAAGATAATTTCAAATATCAAAACAATGGGTATTACATTTCATGGCTTGGAAGGTTGATAATACAGAATTAATAGAACAGTTCTGGGGGTTGAACACTTAAGATTTTAGATAAACGTTAAAGCATTCCTTAATCTCTTTTCAGATGTCCATCAGATAAGTGCATGGCATATGCAATTATTAAGTGGATTCTCTGCTGTATCCCAATATTTGCTCATTGCAGTAATTGCAACCTATGTCTTGGAAAAGTGAGGCAAAAGTTTCCTGTCCAAACTATGATGAAAAGGGATGTAAGAAAGGTACAAAAGAGGATAAAGTACTCAAAGGATCTCATATTGTTTTAGCAATAAAGTTGCCAGGATGTAATTTCTGAGATAAAATTGTAGATCAAAATGAGAACTTGTGTCCTAATACTCACAGAAATCATCATCCAAGTGCTCCATTACACTTAAGAGCCTTCTACAAGATCTGACTTTTCCCCAAAGTCTTTGTGCTGTTCAGGGATCTCTACAGCTCCTTCCCTCTACACTTCTGTGCACACGTTGTTCTTGCAGGGATTTGCTCAAGTAAGTGTGCTGCAAAATATTAGGCTTTATTTTCCCACCCCACTGAACAGTATACTTCATTTAGACATCTTCCTTCTCCAAGTGTTGTAAAGACTGCAGTATTTTTATGTTTTATGCAATGTTTTGATGTTATAGGTAATATTATGTTGTTTCCACTGTGTATCCCTGAATATTTTTCTCTTGCAAAGTGATTGCACTCTTGCAAAGTCTTGATCTGTTGCACATGATCACTTTTTGTTATAAATTCTGATGACTGGATGATGTTAGAAACATTTTCCTCAAAGAAGGAAGAAAAACAGGATAGATAGGATTTTTTAAGCAGGCAACAAAAGCAAGAAAAATGTAGTTCTTGCTACTCTGGATGTGTGGTTTGTTTTAGATTAGTTGTTCAGTTTAAAAGCATATCAGACACACACTTCACTGTAACTTGCTATTATCACTCTGATCTCTTCTGTGATTTATGCTAGTCAGAAGATCTTTTGGAGAGACATAATAAAGTCCATTTGTGTCTACTAAAATTTGAAATTCATCTTTTCTACAGTCTCTCTGGGTTTCGTTGTTTCTGTTGAAGAGATTGAGCATTATATCTAAAGCTTGTTACAGGATTCTCTGTTTATTTGTGCTCTGATGGTGTCACAGAAAGAACAGAACTGTTTGTTTTGTTTCTTCCTTAAGCAAAGTGTATTTGATTATAATTTTGTGGTGTATTGGTCCATTGAGCCAAGTACTCTTAGCACACGTAATTAAAAAGACATTCCTTGCTACAAAGAGCATTTTTTTTTAATTTTAGCAAATAAAAAATGCAAGCAGAAGTAATATGGTAGAGGAGCTGGGCAGAATAAAGTAAATCTGGAACCATCCCTTTTAGCATCATAACCAGAAGTTATAGGAAAATCTTGCTCTGACTGTTAGCAAACATTTATTGTCTATTCACATTTTAATGGCAGGATCCACTTCTCAGGAGGGATCTTACTGAAGAAGAATATGGCAGTGCCTATATGAAGACTGGAAGTTACATGTTTTTTCTCCGTGTGTGTTTAGCAGAGATGTTTAGATTGGCTTCCATAGACGCACAGTTCGGATTTTTCTTTTTGGTAAGAGGAACTCCTGGAGAAATTTTGTATATTTTTTTGTGTTTTATTGTTCAACTTGTGTCATTTGTGTTTGGAATACCCCTGTAGAGCCTTCTTAATCAGGAGATGTGTGCTAACCACTCATTAGCTTTAGTGTAGTCTGACCTCTTGCTTGCACCGCATCAGTTAGTGTAAATTAGTTTGAAAGCCATAATGCCTGTTTATTTCTGAGTTCACATTGCAAATGGAACTGGCAAGAAGTGTTAAGTAAGAAATCCTCTCTTTCTAGAAGAGAAGAAATTGCAGTTATTCTGGGTGAGTTTGCTAATTGCTACAAGTCTACCCTGTACTATTCCACAAGCGTCAATGCAAACTTCCCATCAGCCTCAAGCTTTGAATACTTTACTGCTGATGTGCTGTGTTTGTGTTGTTGCGTATGTTTTGCTGTTTATGTATAAGAAGCTTTTTCCTCCCTTTAAACAAAACAGAGTGTTAAAGAAGCAGCTGAGTTACCGGGATGGGTGCAATGTACAGATTCTCCTACTAATGGTAGAAAATTAATTTCTAACACATAGTCTGAATCACAGAAGAGAGTTTGTGAGAGGGTTATACTCAGAAGGAAATACATGTGTACTACAGAGAAATGTTTCCTGGGTTTTTTTTCCAAGCATGAAAGATATACATATGAAAAATTTCATTTTTATTTTGTAGCAGCTTAGTCTATATCTCTTTAGATTCCAACAGTTTTCTAAATACAGAAGCTTGAATGCTCTAGAGACAGAAGAGTAGATTCAGCTGTTTGTCATTTATTTGTGAGGAAAAATGTGTGCTCTGTAGATCCTGTGGGGTTTGTATCCTGTATTCCAGACATTTCATATGTTTGCTTCTTCTTATTTTCTTCCCTGTGTTATGTATACATTTTAGGATCTTCTCCCAGATGTCTTGTCTCAAACAAGTAAAGACAATATTATTATGTCTTTAGAAGAAAATACAACTGCCTGAAAACATGTAAGATGGGACACCCACACAATAGAGTATGAATCTCAATAAACACATATGCTGCCAAACCTTCCATAGCCTGCTGATAAAGGTTGCCTCTAGTTCTCTTGGAAATGCTTTCACACTGTTGTAACATTGCTCTCTTTGCTCCAATCGACTTATTCCATAAGGACTTGCTCCTTTTTTTTCAGTGCTGTGGCTTTAAAATACTACTCTGAGAAGATTCATTATTCTTACATAAATTCTACTGGAGTCAGAGGAGTTACTCTTGTGTGGTTACTGTTATGTATCTCAGATCAGAAATTGTACTTCTGCCTTCCTTGCCATATAACTGATCTACAAGACCCTGGTTATGTAAAATATCCCCAGATCTTACAATGAAACATAATTAGAATTTTGTTTAAATACCACTTTCAAAATGTGTCAGTGTTTATTGCATCTGAACACTTGTGGGGAAAAAGAGTTCAGCACAGCCAATGCACTTCTGAAAACTGTTAATAAAGGATAGTGATCTGTGGGTAGTAAGAAAAGAGTTGAGACCTTCCGTTCTCTCACTGCCTTTGTGCAAACTGTTTTACTTTACTTCTTCCCCCTGGTTAATCAAAGGCTATAATACTGGAATCTATTGCAATACTAACATATTGGCATAAGAATGACACGCTTTGTTGGGAGAAAAAGTCACAAATACGTTAGACGCAAGACATAAAGATTAATTTTTATTTGATGTTAAGTTACAGCAGACTTATGATGCTACAGAGTACTGTTTAAAAGGTTTTCTGCAAACATAAGTTTTGGTATTGCAGGGTAGGGATACCTGGTTCCTCCCCATAAAAAGAGTTTATAATAATACTCTAGATCTCTTTGAAGTGTAGTTACTCATGCAATTGCAAAGAGGGAGTGAGGTATATGCTGCTGAACTTTGAAGTTGATGCAGATTTGGGTATTTGAACAAGACACGAGAGAAGTGTTTATTGAGTAAGTCTTGAGAAATTATCTTTTACTTGAGGAATCAGAAAATGTTTCTCATCTCCTGGGTCTGAGTGTGTAGCCATGCTGTCAGCAACTGTGTAGGAGGGCAACACATAGGTACTTTGTTGCCTGTGTTTAAAACATTCTTTGCCAAAAAGAAAAAGGTACAAA